>NC_047042.1:57456180-57765122 GCF_011762595.2 Tursiops truncatus
TAGTACCTGATACTTTTGAAAATGTGCTATCTATAATTTGGTCAATCTAATGTAAAGTTTCAGCATGGGTAATTGGGATAGTATTTTCGTGTATAGATAAAAATGTACTATGTATTTAGTTATGTTGAATACAGTTCATTAACTATGAACTGAGAAAATAGATACCCATATGCATTGCCATTATGGCTTTCATTTTGCAGATTCAGATGGCTGTTGAAATTATATCTTTAAATCATGCTTAGTTTTTAAGATGAAAGTCATCATTTCATATTCCTTGTTCACTTAATTATGAATGTGTTTGTAAAATTATTCTAGGGCCTTGGTGGTTTTTTTTGGGAGTGTAATAAGATAGGATCAGTAATTTTAAAAATTTATGTAAAGGTTTTAAAATTTATCACCAAAATGTGTTACTTGTGATCCTAAATGAGATACTGCAGAGTAAGCAATACAGTCTTAATTAATGAAGATTATTTTTGCCAATTTAACATTAGGCAACAAACAAGCCTGAATGCTAAATGATATTTGTAAAAATGTTGGAGAAAAAAATTAGTAGGCTGTCTAGCTAATTAATAAGTGGAAAGACATTTTCCCTCTAAGTAATAAAATGTAATCTTAAGTATTTTAAGGTATGTGCATGTGTGTATAATTGGCATTTTTTTGTGTGTGTGACTAAAGGCCTGGAAATTCTAAATGATTTAAATTTGCTCTGTCATAGCTGATTGTACCTATAATCTAATTTTAAAATATAACATTCTTAAAGACACCAAGAATTACTTTGTTTGGATTGGTACAGGCTAAGGTAATTTAACTGCTTGATCCTTTTTTATCTTCATCTGCTGTCAGAATGAAATTTTGAAACTTATTTCATGAGGTTTTTGTTGTTCCTGGGATCACTGTGAATATTGTTTTTATTGCCTGGGAACTTCTGTTATTATTAAAAAGTATGAATACTGAATTTATATGAAACTTTATTTTTGCAGATTGATTAGGAAAAACAATTTAGTAAATATTTATTGAAGCCTATTAAATATAAAGCACTGTTAGCTATAATGTGGGTGATCGTATAAGTAAGGCACAATGCTATGCTTAAGGAGTTTATAATCTAGTAAGGAGTGCTAGAAGTGTAATCATGATATTCAAAACTCTTTCACATTCACAATCTAGGTAATCATCTTTCAAACCCATTGGAAGCTAAATAATACTTTTATTTCATTAATGATAAAAATTAACATCGAGATTAAACAACATATTTAAGGTTGTACAACTGGTGATGGTGCTTGGCTTTTTGTTTAGTGCCTTTCCCCTTATTTTGTGCTGCTTAGACACAAATACCACGAGACAAGGCAAAATGTGATGAAGTTCTACATAAGCTGTAAGTCCAAGTACTTTAGGGCTGTTTCCAATGGAATATTTAGGAGTTAGGTATTATGGAGAAACTAGACCTGTGAAAGACCAAACAGGAGGGGAGGATAAACAGAGCTGGGAAAGGAAAGAAACATCTTTCTAAACAGATGGAAAAGCATTACAGGTTTGGAGGTCAGAAGTAGAGAGCATAATCTGGGAGCTGTGACAGTCTTGAGTAATAGGACTTCAGTATCTGTGATGGAGTAGATAGATGTGAAAGATAGGTTGAAGCCAGATTTGGGGGGACTTAAACTGGAATGTGGGTGCTATTTGCTGTTAAGAATTTTCTAGGAGAAAAGGGACCCAACCAGAGTGGGTCTTTATGAAAATAATTTGGTAGCACTGAGAGGATTTACAGGTGGGAAGGGTTTTTGAAGGTAAGAAAATTAGGTACAAATATTCTTAGAATGAATTGATAAAGGATACCTTCCCCAATCACCTACCATTGAATCTATCAAGGAAAGCCTTAGGGAAAAACCATTGAAGAATAGTTTTATTTGTATCCATAATGCTTATGCTGTAATAGGCAAATAATGGGTAGTTGTTGAATAAATGAAAGACTTGGAGACTGAAAATGTTGAAGAGTAGAGGAAGAGGAGAAGGAGTGTTTAATATAGTTTCCTAGCTTCAATCACAGTGGGCTCTGAGATTAATAATATCAGTTAACAAAAGTATGAAAGTAGGTTTGGGACATTTTACCCTTACAGTGCAGAAGGACAACAGTGAAAACATGTTTACCCATCAATTAAAAAGGCAGATTCGGATCTTGGGAAAGAGAGTGTGGCACATGAGTTAATATTTGTGGTTTATTCATATGAGCATGATTGTTGAAGGCATAGAAGAAAGGGAGTTTACAGAGAATGTAGAGAGAAGAAGCCAAAGAAGAAACTTTGGAGAATACCTATATTTGTAATGGTGAAGAAGCAGACTTTAAAAAAAGAGCATGAGAGGATGACAGTGTTGGTGCAGTTTCACATAAACCGGGGGAGAAGCTTTAAGAGTAAGGGAAGTTAGTCAATAATGACAGGTAATTCAGAGATGTCAAAGAATAAGAACAAGGAAAATACATGGATATGGTAATAGGAATTATTTTGATAGAATGGTATAAACTAACTCTTGAAGGGTAAGGAGAGAGTAGATGATGAAAAATAATGATAATTTCTTTCTCTCTTCAGCTTCAGTTGGCAGAGAAGGACGAAAAGATAAATGGTCTAACTTCATATTTGGAAAACCTCTCCAGGGAGAAGGTATTGAACAGTGTACTTAAAAAAAAGTTTCATATGACACTGAATGATAATACAGCTTTATGAAGGGACACACATTTTACAGTTATGTAAGGGTGATTTTTTTTTTTAAAGTTAAATGACTAAAGAAAAGACAAACAGGTGTTAAGACTTTTAGGTGGAAAATGGTTTTAGTTAAATAATATTTAAAATTATTTTGTTAGAAAAATGCTCAAGTGTTGAAACTTAGTTTGATTTTTGTTACATAGTTTGTATTTAACAAACAATTTTACAGTGTTCAAATTTAAGAGAACAGTAAACAAATTTAAAATTATGACTAATGTATTTATCTGGTTTTCTTTTGTAATAGGAAACATTTTAGAAGTTGTTTAATGATTTGTAGCGTAACCTAACATTCAGAGCATACATTTATAATATAAAATATGCTGTAGTGCAACATTTCTCACAGTATGGTCTGTGATCCTTTGGGGATCCCCATCCCCTTTCAGAGGTCTACAAAGGTAAAACGGTTTTCGTAATATTACAGTATTTGCTTTTTTCCCTATTCTGTTACATTTGCACTGTTGGTATAAAAGCAGTGGTGGGAAAACTGCTGGTGTATTAATATTGAAACAAGGCAGTGGCACCAAACTGCACTAGTAGTTACTGTATTCATCCTAACCATGCGTTCACAATTTAAAAAAAAAAAAAGTTTCACTTAAGATGATGAAACAGTAAAATACTAATTTTATTGAAGCTTGACCCTGGGGGGTGTTTTAAATATTCTGTGTGATGAAATAGGAAGTACTCCCAAAGCACTTTTGCCTAATGAAGTAAAGTGGCATTAAAGTACCTTTAAAGGTAAAGCACTGTGTGATTGAGTTCTAAGCTGAACTAGCCTCTTTTTACATGGTACATCATTTCTATTTTAAAGAATGGCTAATAGACAAAATTTGGTTATTCAGCCTAGGGTATTTGGCAGATATTTTCTTGAAAAGAAGGGAAGTGAGCCTGTTACTTTTTTTTTTTTTTTTTGCTGTACGTGGGCCTCTCACAGTCATAACTTATTATAAGCTAAACAAAAGTTAGCAGAGCTTGTGCCTTTGTGGGGAAAGGTCAACCATATATATAGAATGCCACGGACTAGATTATCTTGAATACATTTTTCACATTATGTTCATATAATTTCATTTAATATAGTTTGTTAGGGTACCACATTTTTTTTTAAATTAATTTTTATTGGAGTATGGTTGCTTTACAATGTATTTGTTAAAACACAGATTTCTGGCTTCCAGTCCCAGAGTTTCTGATTTGTAGGTCTGGGGTGGGGCTTGAGATTTGCACATTTGACAAGTTCCTGACGCTACTGGTCTGGAGACCACACTTTGAGAACTGTTGTAGTTACTCGGGCCTTACAACTCATGAATTGCTTTCTTGTTTCAGGGCCCTTGTTCATGTACTTTGCTAGGAATATTCTTGCCTACAATTTTTTGTAAACTTTTTTTTTTTAAAGAAGAATTTTTTTGGCCGCGCCATGTGGCATGTGGGATCTTAGTTCCCCAAGCAGGGATCAGACCTGTGCCCCCTGCAGTGGAAGCACGGAGTCTTAACCACTGGACCGCCAGGGTAGTCCCAGAAGAATTTAAACATATGTAAGAAGAGAATAATATAACGAACTCAGTTGTACTTCTCACCCAGCAATCAACAGATGTTACTTTGTGGCATCTTATTTTAATTTTCTTTAAGTCTTTTTTTTATTGAATTTGTTACAGTATTGCTTCTGTGTGTTTTTTTTTTAAAATAATTATTGAGCACCTACTATATTCCAAGTTATTTATTTATTTTGGGCTGTGTTTGGTCTTAGTTTCTGTGTGAGGGCTTTCTCTAGTTGTGGCGAGCGGGGGCCACTCTTCAACGTGGTGCGCGGGCTTCTCACTGTCGCGGCCTCTCTTGTTGTGGAGCATAGGCTCCAGATGCGCAGGCTCAGTAGGTGTGGCTCACGGGCCTAGTTGCTCCGCGGCATGTGGGATCTTCCCAGACCAGGGCTTGAGCCTGTGTCCCCTGCATTGGCAGGCAGATTCTCAACCGCTACGCCATCAGGGAAGCCCCCTTGCTTCTGTTTTGGTTTTTTGGTTTTTTTTTTTTTTGGCCGTGAGGCATGTGGGATTTTAGCTCCCTGACCAGGGATCGAACCCACACCCCATGCATTGGAAGGCAAAGTCTTAATCACTGGACCGCCAGGGAAGTCCCGGTGCCATCTTATTTTATCTGTTCAACCATAATTCCCTTCTCTCTTCCGCCAGTGGTATTTTTTCAAGTATATCCCATAATTCCTATTATTTTCCTCTGAATATTTAACTATTCCTACTACTCTTGACTTATTCTTTAAGTCTCAGATTAAATCTCTCTTTTTCAGAGAGGACTTCTTTGACCTCTCAGTCTAAATTAGGTACCTTTATTAAACCTGGGAGCTATACTTTTATTTTATAGCACCATAATTTGTAGTTAATATTTCTGTGCTTATTTCTCTTAACAACTCCCTTTGCTTAATTGTAAGGTCCATGAAGAAGAGGGATTATGTTTATTTTATTCACCACTGTATTTGCAGGCTCTAGTACAGTGCCTGATATTTGAAGTTAAATATTTGTTGAATGACTAAACAAGTTAATGGGGCAAACATAATTTATAGCATTTGCTTATAAAAATATTTGGTAAAAGAAATGTAGTGGGATCAGCAGTTTTATTGTCAATTAATCCCCTGCCCTGTCAGGAATACAATAGAAGTAGGCCAGTTTGCTTTCTACTTCCTGTCTTCTTGAGTTACTCTTGATTTCCCTGCTACTGACACTGTAGTTTTATATTACTTCTAACAGCTCTATTTATAAGAATTTCTGTTTGCTATTTCAGCAACTTGCTTCATGTTTGTCTTCTCCCCCAGTGTTTCTCAGTACCCTCACTCCTACCACAATCCTCTGCAGAGTTAGAATTAAGTCCTTTTTGTTAAGCACTGAAACCTACATCCAGACAGTGCCTGGAATGAACCAAGTGATCATTAAGCATTAGTTGAGTGAGCAAATGACAAAATGGATATATCACCATCTAACAGAATGTGTATTTTACTTATTTTGTTTCTTGTCCATCTGCCCTGCTCTAGATAAAGACTTCACGTGGGCAGGAATTTTTGTGTGTTTTGGTTATTCCTAAATCTCTAGTGCCTGCTGCATATTAGATACTCAAAAAATATTGAACATATGTGTGGATAAAAACTCACTATAAAAAAAAAACTCACTATAGTTTTTTTAAGTAACCAGCTCCCTAATATTATAAAAATATATATTTTAAAAATAACTTTTAATAGTATGAAGTAATTTAGGATTAAAAACCCTACCAATTTAAATTTATTTAGAAACTTAATATACCTTAAAGTATCATATTTTTGCATGTCATTCCAAAACCACTATTTAGAATTATCATTTTCATACTATTTCAGATATTCTGTATAAGCCCTTTACTAGAAATATGAAAAGGGACGAGTAAAGAAAATAATAAAGCACAAACACAATGGCAAATAATGATAAAAATGATGGTGGGAAGTACTTTATTAACGATTACCAGAGAAAAAATTAAAATAAAAAAATTTTTTAAAGTAAAACTATTCAAAATGTTGTTTAACATCAGGTACCTGACTAGCGATTTTTCTGAATCATCATTTCATATTTCCAGATGATCTGCTTCCTTTTTAAGAATAGAAGAGTAATATTTGTATATACTTATAAATGATTAATGGAAGGTGTCTTGAGTATATCTGTGATGTTTTGTGGGTGACAAAATTAAAGGTACTGCAACTGTTGCTGTGTTTTTTTGCCTACATTCATAATTGAAGAAAATGCTAAATTTCAGTTAGAAGTTAGTGAAAAGATATAAACTTTTTTTTTTTCATCTAAGTTTATGGATTTCCTGAATTCTAAACATGGATCCTTTTGGAGTGGGGAGGCATGCACTGTGAATACAAATTTAAGAATCTTCTCTAAGTCAAGAGTTCAGTCTTCTAATTTGCCAAACAACCTAATCATAACTATTTTGTCCATGTTCCTGTATTCTGTTCACCCTGCCTCCAGTTTACCCCATGAGGAATAAAAGCTGCTTATTCCTCCTTTTCTTACCCTTATACTATTTGCAGAGGATTTATTTCATCTTTGATGGTAGTGGAGTGGAGTATGAACCTAGAGGAAACTCTATTAGGTTGGAATTCTCCATGAAGTTCCTTGGCTCTATCAGTGCATGCATAAATGTTTTGATGAAATCCTTGACTCCATTTAAGTAGTTTATTGTTTGCTTACAGAAGAACTTAACCATGCTCCTTTAAATTGATTTGCTTACACTTTTTTTTTTGGTGGTACGCGGGCCTCTCACTGTTGTGGCCTCTCCTGTTGCGGAGCACAGGCTCCAGACGCGCAGGCTCAGCGGCCATGGCTCACGGGCCTAGCCACTCGGCGTCATGTGGGATCGTCCCAGACCGGGACACGAACCTGCGTCCCCTGCTTTGGCAGGCGGACTCTCAACCACTGCGCCACCAGGGAAGCCCTGCTTACACTTTTGTAGAAGTATTTTATCGTCTCTTAACTCTTTTGCTGCTTTCATGCCCTTTTTTCACTTTTCTTGAATCATCTTTGAAATATTTTAAAAATTTACTCTCTCCCTTTTTCTCTCTGCACATTTCCACTTAAACATCCTGAATTATTATAGTGGTATGTCAGGGGTTTTTGAGTCTTGACAGGAGATGAGGGAACATCCATTGAGGGCCTGCTGTGTTCTAAACACACCCCTCATTTCTTAGTACTCTGAGGCCTGGGAAAGGTAAGTTCCTCAGGGTTATTTGTGCTGGAGCTGATGAGCAAATTCTGGTCTGACTCCAATCAACCATGTCATGCTGCCCCCCTGATTATTTGTTTCTACTTTCAACTGTGCCCAGTATAGTTTTGCTAGATTAACGTTGCTAAGGACCATTTCAGTGTGTTATTATTGTTCAAGAACTGTTAGGCCCATTGTAGTAAACTGTATGACACATCTGGCACATTTGCCCTTCAACCTGTGTTTTTAGCTGCATTTCTTCTACTCTTAACATGCATCCTGTGTTCTAAGTAAATCATTCACTTCCCAATCCTGCAATATGTTATATTTCATATGCCTTCTGTACTCTTTTCACGTACTTCGGAAGAACTTTTAATTCCCATTTCTCTTTTCAAACCTAAATTGACTTGCATTTTTCATGTTTACCAGTTTTGCTTTCAATGATAATGACTTATTCTATTTGAAGGCCACTTACTCTATTTTAAGGTCATTTTATAGGTAAAAATTTGTTAACATAGAGTGTCATCTCTACTCCCAAGGGATGACAATCAGCAAAACCAGCTGAATTTTACTTTACAGATGAAAATTTTCATCCTTGTATCTTTGGTAATATTTTTGGTTGAATTCTTTAATTTTTATTTTTCAAGTTTTTTTTTTTTTTGGATGTGGACCATTTTTAAAGTCTTTTTCGAATTTGTTACAATATTGCTCTGTTTTATGTTTTGTTTTTCTGGCTGTGGGGCATGTGGGATCTTAGCTCCCCGACCAGGGATTGAACCTGCACCCCACCGGCATTGGAAGGCGAAGTCTTAAGCACTGGACTGCCAGGGAAGTCCCTGGTGCAATTTAAATATGATAACATTCTCTCATTTTAAGTGCAATTGGATGAATTTTGGCAAATACATATAGTTCTCTACCATTACATTCAAACTATAGAATGTTTTATTTCTGCACATAGTTCCCTCATGCTCATATGTAGTCTATTCCTCCAGCTACCCCTAGTCCCAGACAACCACTGTTCTGCTTTCTGTTACTCTGTAGTTTTACTTTTTCTAGCATTTCACATAAATGTGGTCATACAGAATTTATTCACTGATTGATAGATGTTAATCCTTTTACCAGCTGATGGGCATTCAAATTATTTCTCATGTTTTGCTGTTACGAGTAATGCTGCTCTGAACATTCTCTTACAAGTTTTTTTTTGTGGACATGTGTTTTCATTTTTCTTGAGTAGATACCTAGGAAGGGAATTGCTGGCTTATATGGTATATAAGTGTATGTTTTTAAGAAACACCCAGATTGTTTTCCAAAAAGGCTGTACACTTTGCATTCCCACCAGCAGTGTGTGAGCATTCCAGTCACTAGCCCTTGGTATTGTCAGTTTTTAATTCTAGTCGTTCTAGTGAGTGTGTCAGGTTACCTCATTGTGGTTTTAGTTTTAATTTCTCCGACGACTAGTGTTTTTTTAATTATTATTTTTTAATGTTAAACTTAAAAAAATTTTTTAATTGAAGTATAGTTGATTTATAATATTGTGTTAGTTTCAGGTGTACAGCATAGTGATTCAGTATTTTTGCAGATTATATTCCATTATAGGTTATTACAAGATAATGGGTATAATTCCCTATGCTACACAGTAAATCCTTGTTGCTTATCTATTTTGTATATAGTAGTTTTTATCTGTAATCTCATACCCCTAATTTGTCCCTCCCACCTCCCCTCTCTCCTTTGGTAACCACGTTTGTTTTCTATATTTGTGAGTCTGTATTGTGAGTCTATATTACTTTTTAGATTCCACATATTAGTGATACCATACATATAGTATTTGTCTTTGACTTATTGAATCAAGTGCACACGTGGGCGCGCACACGCACACACACACACACACACACACACACACACACACACACACACACACACACACACACACACACACACACACACACACACACCCATCTTCTTAATCCAGTTGTCTGTTAATGGGCACTTGGATTACTTCCATGAATACCTTTGCTATTTTAAATAGTGCTGCTATGAACATTAGGGTGTATGTATCTTTTAAGATTAGTGTTTTCATTTTTTCCAGATAGTCCCCGATGACTGACTGGTGATGCTCGACATCTTTTCGTGTGCCTACAGGCCATTCATATATATTCTTTTGTGAAGTGTCTGTTCAGATCTTTCACCTGATTCTTTATTGGGTTATCTTTTTTGGATTTAAGAGTTTTAAAAAATATATTCCACATACAATTTCTATGTTATATATTTTGGAAATATTTTCTCCCAATTTGTGGTTTGCCTTTTCATTTTTAAAAATACTATCTTTTGAAGAGCAAAAGCTTCTAATTCTGAAGTAGTACAGTTTAGCAATATTTTTCTTAATGGTTCATGCTGTATGTGTCCTATCTGAAATTTTTGCCTAACCCAGGGTTACAGAGATTTTCTCCTATTTTTTAATCCAGTATATTTTATAGTTTCAGCTCTTAGGTTTAGATTTATGATCTACTTAAAATTAATTTTTGTGTAAGGAATGATATGTAGTTAAAATTTTTTTATTTGTATGCAGATATCCAGTTTTTTTGCATCATATATTTAAAAGAACATGTTTTTCCTCCATTGTATTACTTCTGCATCTTTGTTGAAAATTAATTGACAAGAGTATGGGTATATTTTTGGGATCTCTTTTCTGTTTTATTGATTTATATTAGGGGTCAGCATACTAAGGCCTACATCCAAATTTGACTTGTGGCCTGTTTTTGTAAATAAGGTTTTATTAAAGCATATTGCCATGCCCATTCATTTTTAGGTGTTGTCTATGACTGCAATAGCAGAGAGAGATTTGAGTAGTTGTGACAGAGACTATGTGTCCTACAAAGCTGAAAATATCTACCATCAGGCCCTTTATGGAAAGTTTGCCTACCCCCGGTCTGTTTATCCTTAGGCTAAGACTGTACTCAGTTGATTACTATAGCTTTATAATAAGTCTGGAAATCAGATTGTGTAAGTCTTGAAGTTTGTTCTGCTTTTTAAAAATGGGCTGTTCAAGGACCTTTGTGTTTCCATGTACATTTTATAATCAGTTTGTCAGTTTATACAAAAGCCTGCTGGAATTTCGATTGGGATCGCATTGAATCTGTAGATCAATTTGGGGGGAATTAATAGCATAAAAATAAGTTTTCCAGTCCATGAATGTGGTATATTTCTCTATTTGCTGAGGCTCTCTTTAATTTCTCTCAGTAATGTTTGTGGCTTTTAGTTTATAGACCTTGCACATCTTTTGCTAAATTTATTCCTCAGTATTTAATTTTTATCTATGAATGTTACTATAAATAGAATTTTAAAAAATTTCATTTGCTGATATATGGTAGTACAGTTGGTTTTATATATTGACCTTATATACTGCAGCCTTGCTAAATTAACTCATTCTCCTAGTTCTAGTGTATTCCTTAGGATTTTCCACTTCTGTGATGATATCATCTGTGAGTAAAGATGGTTTTACTTCTTCCTTTCCAGTCTGTCTGCCTTAATCTTAATCTTAACACTGTTTAGAACCTCCAGTATAGGGACTTCCCTGATGTTCCAGACTCTGCGCTCCCCCGTGCACAGGGCCTGGCTTTGATCCCTGGTCAGGAAACTAAATCCCGCATGCAGCAACTAAAAGATCCTGCACGCCGCAACGAAGATCCCGAGTGCTGCAACTAAGACCCGGTGCAGCCAAATAAATAAATATTAAGGGCTTCCCTGGTGGCGCAGTGGTTGAGGGTCCGCCTGCCGATGCAGGGGACACGGGTTCGTGCCCCGGTCCGGGAGGATCCCGCATGCCGCGGAGCGGCTGGGCCCGTGAGCCATGGCCACTGAGCCTGCGCGTCCGGAGCCTGTGCTCCGCAGCGGGAGAGGCCACAGCGGTGGGAGGCCCGCGTACCGCAAAAAAAAAAAATTAAAAAAAAAACAAAGAAACTCCAGTATAATGTTGAATAGAAGTGGTTAGAACAGACATTTTTGCCTTAATATTTGATCTTAGGTAGAACCATTTAATTTTTCCCCATTAAGATTCACTGTAGGTTTTTATAGATGTCTTTTTTTTTTAAATCATGGATGCCTGTTGAATTTTATAAAATGTTTCTTCTTGAAGTTATTGAAATGATTGTATGCTTTTTTCCTTTAGTCTATGAACGTGTGATGAATTACATTGATTTTTGGATGTTAAACTAAATTTGCATTCTTGTGATAAAACCCACTTGGTCATGATTTTTTTAAATTAATTTTGGCTGTGTTGGGTCTTTGTTGCTGCGTGTGGGCTTTCTCTAGTTGCAGCGAGCAGGGGCTGCTCTTTCTTGCGGTGCGAGGGCTTCTCATTGTGGTGGTTTCTCTTGTTGCGGAGCACGGGCTCTAGGCATGGTCTTTAGTTGTGACACACGGGCTCTAGAGCGCAGGCTCAGTAGCTGTGGCGCACAGGCTTAGTTGCTTCGCGTCATGTGGGATCTTCCCAGACCAGGGATCGAACTCATGTCCCCTGTATTGGCAGGCAGATTCTTAACCACTGCGCCACCACGGAAGTCCCAATGTATTATTTTCTAATATTGAATTTGATTTCTTAATTAAGTTAAGGATTTTTACATCAGTATTCGTGAGGGTCTGCAGTTGAGGTCTGCCGTTTTCCTGTGATGTCACTGGTTTGGGTATCAGGATAATACTGGCCTTGTAAAGTAAGCTGAGACTTTTTTTTCCTCTAGTTTTTGAAAGAATTTATACAAGATTAGTATTTTTTAAAATGTTCGATAGAGTTTACCAGGGAAGCAGTCTGAGTTGTTTTTTGTCTTGTGATTTTTACTAATAGCTAAGTTGTAAGAGATTCGCAATTTCCTCTCAATTAGCAATAAAAAAGGTACTTTATTGGCACAAATAAATTTGAAAATATATTGGGCTTTATCCTGCTTTCTGATTTTGTTAGATGTGGAAGGGACATTTATGAGAAGTTGAGAACCAGCCTTTCCAACTGTGTACTTTAAATATAATAGGGAAATCATTTTATTGTTATATTTTGGCTAAATACTTAATGCTCTTCTTGTTAAAAAACATTTGGTTGCTTATTCACCTTTGTTTTTGTTAATTTTAGGAACTTAAGAGGAGTATAGAAAATCAAGCAGAAAGGAAATTGGAGGGTCAGAATTCCCAGAGTCCTCAGCAGATCTCACAGTGTTTCAACACAAGCTCAGAGCAAAATGGTCATGTTCCTGCAGTGCCAGATACACAACCAGTTCTGCAGTTTGGTAATCCTTATGCAACACAGGAAACAAGAGGTTATTAAAATATTTTTGGTTGGGGTTAGCTGAATGTGGAGGTTTTTTTTGTTTGTATCTTCCTGGGATTAGAGAACTGTTGGTTATGATCAACTCTAATAGAAATCTTGCTTTATAATAAGCAGTTTTAATGTTTAACACTAACTGGCTTCATCTAGAAGCAGTACACCATGAATGAGGAGTCTATTTGCTTATTGCACATAGTTCTTATTTTTAAAGATCATTTGGGTTAAAAAAAAGACATTTTTTGGATACACTAAAGTGGTTCTTTATATTCTGTTCATCGTAGCTATACACGGAGATTCTAATTTTAGTACCAGGTTTTTACCCTACCCTTCCAAAATTTTTATTTCAGATGGAGCAGATGGTGCTTTTTACCCAGATGAAATCCAAAGGCCACCTGTGAGAGTACCCTCTTGGGGACTGGAAGATAATGTTGTCTGCAGCCAGCCTGCCCGAAATCTAAGTCGACCTGATGGTTTAGAAGACCCTGAGGATAGTAAAGTAAATTGAATTTCTATTTTCTGAGCCTGTCCCTTTTATTTTTTGTCCTGTGTAGAGAGTTATGTGTGTGTAGAAAGAGAGAATGTGTATGCTCGTGTGTGCACATGATTGCTTACTTGATTTTTTGAAAAATCTGCTTGTATTTAAATTTGAAAAATCAACCATTAATATGCTTCAGACTTATACTTTAGGATTTATTGAGAGAATGACCTTAGAATATTGTAGTTATAAGATAGTTTAATTTTAAAAATTTTTTAAAAGTTGAGCTATAATTGACATATAACATGTTTCAGGTGTGCAACATAGCGATTCGGTATTTGTGTATATTGCAAAATGATCATAACAAGTCTAGTTAACATCCATCATCATACAGCTATAATTTTTTTCTTGTGATGAGAACTTTTAAGATCTACTCTCTTAGCAACTTTCAAATATACAATACAGTATTAACTGTAGTCACAGATAGTTTAATCTTAATTATCACAGAGTAATTTACTATATTCTTTTGATTGTAGATGTACCAGGTTGCAAGAAGCAAAGCGTTAATGACAGTGTTATGCTTTGGTGTGCATCTTTTCAGTTTTGCATTTATATCCCACTTTAAGTTATAAAGTGGACTCTTCGTTATCTTTAGCAAGAAAAAGGAAGAAGTGTGTGTATCATAGTTTTCTTTTTCAGAGAAATACTCTTGTAGACATCATTAGTATTTAATCTCTCAGCAGTACAGTACTGATGATAATTGAATCAGTTTACATGGCACGGCATTCTTTTTATTTCATTTAAGAGATTTCGTCACCATTTAATAGATCCTTTTCCTCATAGCTTTTTGGATTTTCTGGTCATTAAGGTGTGTTTAAAAGAAATGCTTTATCATGCTCTTTGCAAGTACAGCGGTATCATGACCTGTTTCTCATTTAATCTAGTTTGCTGCATTTAATTGCTATTAACCTTTGCAGAAACTGATCAGTGTTCAGACAGGCATGATTTTAGCCCTAGTGCTCAACACCCATAATGGAGAAAAATGTATTTCTCTCTTCTGCCTTTTGGCCTCCTATATCCATTACTGGGGATAATTAGGAAAACTGTCAGAACTTTGGTAGCCTATATGAAGTCTAGAGTATCATCTTACTGCTTTATCACACCTTTACTTCACATTTTGCATATTTAATCTGATCATTCTTGGCACAGATGTTACATGTGACAAGCTCTTCTCTTCTGTAGTCATCTGCTTCAGTTTAATTAGTAGAGTGTTCTTTCTGATCTGTGTGCTTTGCCCTCCTGCAAACCCATGAGAAGCAGTGTTAGAGTCTTGTGCTCATTTGCTGACATGCTTAGATTTGGTAATGAGATGGAAGGGGTCTTAATAGGCACACCTTGGGTAATTGTATTTTGCTATCAGAGGATTTTTCACATTAGAAACTAATTTTTTTGCACATTCAGACCTTATTTTTTTTTAAAAATTCTTGTCATTACAACAACAAAAATCACTTGCAAATGAAATGTTTTAGTTAAGTAGTTTTAGTTAGAATATAAAAAGCAGCTCTGAGTTGACCTGTTCCTTTTCTCTGGCTCTTTGCCCTGGAAGTATTTAACAGCCTGGGACCCAGTGCCTTTCAGTTGGGGTTGAAGCGGCTGCACTTCCAGCCCCCTTCAGTCACACCTACCATATCTCCTCCCTTCTGTACCAAAAACTTTCTGTCTCACTCCCCTTCACCTCATAGTTGTAATTATGATGATAGTGATGGCAATAGACATTTCTGTAGTTTTATTGGACAGCTAATGCTTAACACTTTAAATATATTAACTCTTCATAGCTGTCCTATGAGGTAGAAACTATTACTATGTTTTATAATGGAGGAAGCAGAGACAGACTACCTGGCTTGCTTGAAGTCATACAGCTGGTAAGCGTACAGCCTCATCAGTTTGGCTATGGAAGTTGTGGTTTTACCACCTATCAGCCTACCAAGTGGCTAAACCACAGGTTCCCAAACTTTCTCAGTTAATGGCACCTTTAGCATCTCAGTAGCCTCCTGCACAGTTTTTGGAACCATGGTCTAAACTCTTCCTACACAAAAACATCATTTTTGGACCAACACTATTGGTATCTCCTGGGAGCTTGTTAGAAATAAGGAACCTCTGGCTCCACTCCAGACCTACAGAGAATCAGACTGCATTTAACAAAGTCTTTCGGTGATCATGCGCTTAATAAAATTTGAGTTGCACTGGTCTAAGCTTCCTAAGGCCCATCAGGCAAGGTTGGATTACTTTCTCTTCCTTTAACACATATCCCACTTTCCAATTGTTTTTATGCCTTTGTATAATGTTTCCCTTTCACCTGACTAGCTTTACTTCTTTCCTTTCTCCTCTATCTCTGAAAGACTGAGGTTCACACATTCTGTTAATGTGTAGTTTGCAGCTTTCCACATGAATCCTTCACTATGAACCCCCCAATTGAAGACTGACAATTTTTGTATTTACATTTTTTTCTCATGAATTTTTTAGTTTTTATTCTCAGAAGGATCTGTGGTTTTCAAAGGGGCTATGACTCCACAATTATTGGGAATCACTGCTTTAAAGAATCAAGGCCTGTTTCCCATTGTCATGACACATGGAATTTTTGCCTTTCTTAAATTTTGCCATTTTTCATATGTTGTCTTATTTTTAAAATTTTACTTTGAATATAACCAGTATGTTTTCTGTTTACAAAAGTAGTATATAATTACAGCCAATTCACTTTTATCAAGACTGCCAAGACATTTATTTAAAATTAATTAATTTATTTTTGGGTCTTCATTGCTGTGTGTGGGCTTTCTCTAGTTGCGGTGAGCGGGGGCTACTCTTCGTTGCAGTGCGTGGGCTTCTCATTGCGGTGGCTTCTCTAGGTGTAGAGCATGGACTCTAGGCACATGGGCTTCAGTAGTTGTGGTGTGCAGGCTCTAGAGCGCAGGCTCAGTAGTTGTGGCGCAAGGGCATAGTTGCTCCACGGCATGTGGGATCTTCCTGGACCAGGGATCGAACCCGTGTCCCCTGCATTGACAGGCAGATTCTTAACCACTGCACCACCAGGGAAGTCCCCCAAGACATTTCAAAGGGGAAAGAATAATCATTTCAACAAATGGTGCTGGGACATTTGGATATCCATATGCAAAAAAATGAAATTGGACTTCTACCTCATACCATATACAAAAATTAACTCAAATTGAACCTAAATATAAGAGCTAAAGTATAAAATTCAAAAGAAAACATAGAGATAGATCTTTGTGATGTTAGGCAATGGTTTCTTAGATATGACATCAAAAGCACAAGCAGCAAAGGAAAAAATAGATAAATTAGACATCATCAAAAGGATTACATGAGGGGCTTCCCTGGTGGCGCAGTGGTTTAGAATATGCCTGCCAATGCAGGGGACATGGGTTCAAGCCCCGGTCCAGGAAGAGCCCACATGCCACAGAGCAACTAAGCCTGTGTACCACAACTACTGAGCCTGCACTCTAGAGCCCACAAGCCACAACTACTGAAGCCTGTGTGCCTAGAGCCCATGCTCCGCAACAAGAGAAGCCACCGCAATGAGAAGCCCGTGCACTGCAATGAGGAGTAGCCCCCGCTCACCGCAACTAGCCTGTGTGCAGCAACAAAGACCCAACGCAGCCAAAAATAAAATAAATTTTAAAAAAAAGATTACATGAATTCTATATGTTCTGTTTTTTGTTTTTTTTTAATACACATTTTGTTCTAGCTGATTGTGTATCTCTGGTTGGCATCTCTTTTTGTTTTTTTTTTTAAATATTTATTTATTTAGGCACGCCCGGTCTTAGTCGCGGCATGCGGGATCTTCGTTGCGACATGTGGACTCTTAGTTGCAGCATGCATGTGGGAACTAGATCCCTGACCAGAGATCGAACCCAGGCCCCCTGCATTGGGAGTGTGGAGTCTTACCCACTGGACCACCAGGGAAGTCCCTGGTTGGCATCTCTTAATGCTGAATTTTACCTTCTCTATACCATATAGTACAATGCCTTTCATATACAGTAGAGTCTATTTAAATATTTGTGACTAACGATTTTAGCTAAAGAAATGCTTTTAATTATTTTTATTTTCTGCCTACTAATGTTCAGATCATCTTAGAAAGGTAATTTTTGGTAACAGCTTTATTGAGATATAATTCACATACCATACAATTACCATTTAAAGTATACAATTCAGTGGTTTTTAGTATATTCAGAGAATTGTGCAGCTATCACCACATTCAATTTTAGGACATTTTCCTCACCACAAAAAGAAGCTCTGTACCGTTTAGCAGTTACTTTGTCTCTGTAGAGTTGCTTATTCTGGACATTTATGTAAGTCAGATCTTATAACGTGAGGTCTTTTGTGACTGGCTTCTTTCACTTAGCATAATGTTTTCCAGATCCATCCATGTTTTAGCATACATGCATATTTAGCTTGAAGAATGTACTGCATTCCTTTTTATTAAATGCTGAATAGTGTGCTGTATGGATATATCCATACAGATATATATCCATACAGATATACCACATTCTGTTTATCCATTTCTCTGTTGATTAACAGTTGGCTCTTGTGAATAGTGCTGCTGTGAACTTATGTACAAGTTTTTGTTTTGAATACCTTTTTCAGTTTGGTTATATACCTAGGAGTTGAATTGCTGGGTCATAGGGTAACTCTATGTTTAACCTTTTGAAGAATTGCATGATTCCTTTTCCATTGGCAGTGTGTACGTGTAAGAGTTCCAGTTTATCTACATCTTTTCCCACACTTGTTGTCTGTTGTTTTGATGATAGCCCATCCTAGTAGATGAGAAGTGGCATATCATCATGATTTTGATTTGCATTTCCCTGATGGCTAATGATATTGAGCATCTTTAATGTGCTGGTTGACCATTTGTATATGTTCTTTGGGAAAATGTCTATTCAAGTCCTTTGGCCATTTTTATATAGGATTATTTGTCCCTTGCCAGATAAATGATTTGCAAATATTTTCCCATCTGTGGATTGTCTTTATATTCTTTTGGTGGTATCCTTTGCAGCACAAAAGTTTTAAATTTTGATGAAGTCAAATTTACCTATCCGTTTTTTGCTTGTACTTTTGTTGTCGTATCTCAGAAACCATTGCTTTATCTAAGGTAGCTCTAGCTTCTAATTTAGGTCTTTGGTTTGTTTTAAGTTTTGAATATGGAGAAAAGTAACTTTTTTTGGTATTCTTTTCCATTATGGTTTATTACAGGACATCGAATATAGTTCCCTGTGCTGTACAATAGGTCTTTGTTGTTTATCCATTCTATATGTAATAGTTTGCATCTGCTAATCCCAAACTCCCAATCCAACCACCCCCCTCTACCGGCTCCCCTTGGCAACCACAAGTCTTCTCTCTGTGAGTCTGTTTCTGTTTCGTAGATAAGTTCATTTGTGTCATTATTTTAGATTCCACATATAAGTGATATCATATGGTATTTGGCTTTCTCTTTCTGACTTACTTCAATTAGTGTGATAATCTCTAGGTCCATGTACCTGCAAATGGCATTATTTCACTCTTTTTTTAAAAAATTTTTTAACATCTTTATTGGAGTATAATTGCTTTACAATGGTGTGTTAGTTTCTGCTTTACAACAAAATGAATCAGTTATATATATACATATGTTCCCATGTCTCTTCCCTCTTGCGTCTCCCTCCCTCCCACCCTCCCTATCCCACCCCTCCAGGCGGTCACAAAGCACCGAGCTGATCTCCCTGTGCTATGCGGCTGCTTCCCACTAGCTATCTACCTTACGTTTGGTAGTGTATATATGTGTCCATGCCTCTCTCTCGCTTTGTCACACCTTACCCTTCCCCCTCCCCATATCCTCAAGTCCGTTCTCTAGTAGGTCAGTGTCTTTATTCCTGTCTTACCCCTAGGTTCTTCATGACATTTTTTTTTCTTAAATTCCATATATATGTGTTAGCATTACGGTATTTGTCTCTTTCTTTCTGACTTACTTCACTCTGTATGACAGACTCTAGGTCTATCCACCTCATTACAAATAGCTCAATTTCGTTTCTTTTTATGGCTGAGTAATATTCCTTTGTATACATATATACCACACCTTCTTTATCCATTCATCTGTCGGTGGACATTTAGGTTGTTTCCATGTCTCGGCTCTTGTAAATAGTGTTGCATGAACATAGGGCTGCATGTATCTGAGAAAAGTGACATTTGAAAATAGAGATCTTACAAAATTATTTGCTTTCCTATTTTTAAAATACCTTTAAATTTTATGGAGTTGTAATTCAGTGATATTCCTTCATTGACATATTACTAGAAATGGATGTTTGGCTGAGCTTAAACAGTAACATCTCATAAAAAGAGAATGTTGACGAATTTTACTTAATAATACAGAGTTATAAGGATAAACATTAATTCTTTAGTTTTATATAAAAGTTACCCAGAGTCATTGGTACTCTGTTCTTAATGTGTTGATTTTGGCCTTAGCAAATGTTTCTTGTAGGATGCTCTTGAACTAAAGTAGTAATTATTAACTTAGTAAAAGTTCTATTAAGTGGTGGATCTTTCTTCATTGATATTCATTACTAGATCCTTAATGATATCTAAATATTTCAATTAATAATTCCTGGCAAAGGTGGAATCATAACACAGTTTCAGAAATTCTGATTGTCCGAATCCTAATGATTCAGATGGTGTAACTCAATCATTAGCTCCCGAGTGTGTATTGCTAGTTTGATCACAATTGCATTTTTTATTGTGGTTGAATACACATAACATAAAGTTTACCATCTTACTATTTTTTAGTACATGCTTCTATAGCAGTAAGTACAGATGACCCTTAACGCGAGGGTTAGGGGTGCCAACCCTCCATGCAGTTGAAAATCTGAGTATAACTTACAGTTGGTCCTCTACATCTGTGGTTTCTCCCATATCCACAGATCTGCATTCAAGGATCCAACCAACCTCAGTTCATGTAGTATTGTAGTATATACTATTGAAAAAATCCCGCATAAAAGCAGATCTATATAGTTCAAATCCTCATTGTTCAGTGGTCAACAGTATATTCACATTGTTGTGCAACAAGTCTTCGGAACTCTTTTCATCTCGCAAAACAGAAACTCTATACCTGTTAAACAACTCCATTTCTCCCTCCCTCTGGCCCCTGGCATTCTACTTTGTCTCTCTGAATTTGACTATTCTGGATACCTCATATAAGTACAATAGAATCATACAGTATTTATCTTTTTGTGATGGGCTTATTTCACTTAATATATGTCCTCAAGATTCATTCATGTTGTAAGATGTCAGAATTTTTTTCCTTTTTAAGGCTAAATAATATTTCATTGTATGTGTATACCACATTTTGTTTATCCATGCATCCACTGATAAACATTTGAGTTGTTTCCACCTTTTGGCTATTGTGAATAATGCTGCTATGACCATAGGTGTACCAGTGTATCTGTTTGAGTTCCTGCTTTCAGTTCTTTTGGATATATACCCAGAAATGGAATTGTTGTATCGTATGGTAATTGTATTTTTATGATTGATTAAATGTATTTTGTTGTCTAAGAGATTAACCAATTTTAATACTATTTCAGATGTTCAAACTGGTTATATACTTTGATAAGAAAAACAAGAATATTTTTTAGAGACTAGATTTTGAGTTGAGCATCTCATGAGAAGTTTTGGGTTTCAAACAGAGCTTCAGTTTACCGTAGCATGTTTCCTTTGCTTAAAAACCAGTTTGCAAATAGAAAGAGTATTGTGCTCATGGGTCTAAAGGTACATGAACAATGTACAGTGGTTTAGACCTTTGTGGAGATTAAAATGCTATTGAAAATATTTTCTTAAGAAAAATTTAATTATTTGGAATTGTTCGTAAATACATTTTAGTGTGGTATTCCCAATAATATTTGCTTACAAGATTATTTCAGCAGTTTAGCTAAAATACTAGGTACTTATACTTTAAAACTTGCTATTCAAAATTCTTTTGACTTGACAACTTTCAGTGCTAAAACTTGATTGTTTTAGTAGTTTTGGGTGGAAATCTTGCTAAAATAGAGTACTAATAACCTTGATGACTGAAGTTTATTAATTAAAAACTTAATATTGAATGATGTCCTCACATTCTTTTAAGGTGTATAGTAAAGCTGTATGATCCAGTGTTGAAATCCTATTTGATGTTTTGGGTTCTTGTCTGCTTTCCTCTTTTTTTCACCAGTAGCCATTTTTTGTTGCAGCAGTGAGCCTGCCTTAATAGCCTCACTTCCTGGGCTAATTTGTTATATGTAAACTAGTATGGTTTGGAAACTAATTAGCCGAGCTTGATGAGTAAAATGGAATAACTGTATTTGGGAGTGAAAATTTGGTCATTTTGCATGACAAGATCACCAGAGACTTTATTATATGAATTGGTTACTCAGATTTTATTACATACTTCTTGGTTTTAAACTATTCTCCCAGTAGGTGACTTCTTATTTCATGAGGACTTATGTCTCATTATTACATCTAGAATTCTACTCTTCAGTTCCTCTCCCCTTTTATTCTGGTAGAAGATACAGAATAATAGTTCCCTTACCAAATTATATATGGCTTAGAAAGTATAAATTGCTTTTTTTGCCCCCCTCATCCACATATTTTATAAGCAGACATATTTTTAACATGTCTGATAGGTGGTCTGAAACTAGCACCTTAGCTAGTTCCAAACTCTATTGTTAGCTGCTTCATGGAAGCAGTGAATTGGTGTGAGCTGCAGCTGTTGTAAAACACAGGGAAAGGTGGTTATGAGATTTTTGGTTCCATTATATTTTCGCCCCTAGAAAGTTGTATTGTACAATATTATAAATATGTCTCATCAAGAATTTTGAAAAGTAGAATATGAAGACCTTTTGTTTTATTCTTTTTCTTCAATAGCATTTCAAAAAATTTTAAAACATTTATATATGAGAAAATTTTGTTCATTATTTTATATGTAATTGTTTAAGCAGATTCATTTTCGGATATTGTTGCTGGAAGGCCTAAGTATGGCAGCCAGAGTAATGTGGCACAGAATCACAATTTGCCTGTTATACATATGTAAGCTTAGCAGATTCAACTACTAAATCATCTTCCCTCTTTGTCCCTGCAGATTTAAAAACTGTCTGGATTTGACTTACTTAAAGACTTTTAATTTTTGAAGTATATGAAGTACTTCCCCCAACATTCCCCAACTTCTCAGTGCCCTATTAGGTTATTGATCCTGTTTTTCTTTTGCCCAGTTATATCCTAAGGGAATCATGTAAACAAAAGTGTTTTCTCATGTGATGCACATGGGAAAAAAAAGTCTCTCACCTCCTTTTTTGAGCTTTTACGGGGGTGGGGGATAACTGTCAGAATAATAGCTAAGTTACCACGCCTTCCCTTACTGTTCCTTCCCCCCCCCAAAAAAAATTCAATTTATCTTTTGTTTGGTCACTTAAAATTTCACATCACATACACTTTTTTGGAACCTCTTCCTATGACAGACCTGACTTATGAGCCTATTAATAGTTCTGGGGCAATCATGACTACCCAGCAACATAAGGACTTTAATCAGTGCCTCTTCCACCTGTTGTGTGCTGTTAGTTCATGACATGAGAGAAGCTAACAGACTGCTTAGGGGAAGAAAGCAAATGGGCACTTCAGATGATGTGGCTGCTTTGGATATGAAGTGACAGTCTGTGTTTGGATATTGATGTAGCAGCAGTGTGCAAATCTATAAAAAGTGACTAGAGGGATGCAGGCATGGAAATTCAAACCAGCATTTTCTTTCAGATTCAGACTCAGATTTACAGGGTTTTAGGAGTCTTCCTTGATAATGTTAATCAGATATTTAAATTTGAATCTGATTGTTTTACATTAGGGTTTTTGAGGCCTGTAGTTTGGTGCATTGCTTCACTTTAACATGGTTTTCCAGTTGGGTTTGCTTGTGTATTTGCCCCAAAACATACACACACACACAGAGTTTTCCTTTATTTATAATTTCTACGTATTGTGCAGTGGGTATATATTATCAAAGAAGATCCTGCCTATCTTACAGATTAATAGTCATTAAATGAGAATAAAAGGAAAAATAATGCAGTCTTAAGATTTTTATGAAAGTGGTCACCCAGTGTATGGAATGAAAAGTCGGTAAAGTTACCTACATATCGGTCAAAAAAGTCTATTGATCTCTACTTCATTCACACACACAGGTGTAGTATACTCTCCATTCCACTGAATACTGCTTTTTATTTCAAGGTATGACTTAGTCCATAGTGAAATACTCTCTAAAAAACAAAAAGTTACTTTCAAACATGTTTACATGAAAATCTAATTTAATGATAATAGAAGTAAATTTTTAAAAGTATAATCTTATTTCCTTTATACGGTGCTTGATTGAATTAATTAATTGAGGAACTTCTATTTGGTTTCACTTTTCTCAAAAGTTGCACAATTATTGTTTGCCTAGGAAGATGAGAATGTGCCCACTGCCCCTGATCCTCCAAGTCAGCATTTACGTGGCCATGGAACAGGCTTTTGCTTTGATCCCAGGTAATTTTTCTCTTTCCTGTGTAGAATTGGGATTACCTGTGGCTCTCAACGTATGGTCCTTGAAAATTTGCTAGAAATGCATATGGTCCAGGGCCCTAACTCAGATCTTGTTGAACCCCAAATCCTTGCTGTAGGGCCCAGCAGTACACGTCTCAGCATGCCTCCAGGTGGTTCTGATGCGCACCGTACCTGGAGGACCAGTGCTGTAAACACCTTTAGTTGTTAAACTGAATGAACACTGTTGGGAAGCTACAAGTTGTATGAATCTTTATAGTTTTACGAAAGGCATATTTTGTTAAAAATTGAAGAATTCTTGTCACTGAGCCTCATTTCACATAATGTGATTGTATTTTTTGGATTTTGACGAGAAAAAGATTTTCTTTGTCAATCTAATCGTAAAACTAAAATTAGAGGCTTTACAAATGGTTTACACAGTTGTCAATAGCAAGCTTTTAGGAGCAGAAAAAGAGGTTCCTGGCGTAACTGAAGAGTTTCAAGGTAAGTGTTAGTATGCATATCAGCTTAACTAGATAAATGTAACCTCACTGTATCTGAAGGTTACTGCTGTTAAAAATCTGTTTATTAGAAATAGGTAATTCTTTCATTTTATTTCCTCAAGCTTTGATGTTCAGAAGAAATGTCCACTCTGTGAATTAATGTTCCCTCCCAACTACGATCAGAGCAAATTTGAAGAACATGTTGAAAGTCACTGGAAGGTGTGCCCAATGTGCAGCGAGCAGTTCCCTCCTGACTATGACCAGCAGGGGTTTGAAAGGCATGTACAAACCCATTTTGATCAGAATGTTTTAAATTTTGACTAGTTAATTTTTATTAGGAGTTAATAATACAGTTCAGCAGTTGGGAAAAAAACACACCTCAGACCACTAAGGAGACCACAAGGTGTCACTTTCATGTACCCTCTATTGCACTTTTCTGACCAAGAGCTACTTTGAGTTTGGTGTTACGTAGTGTCAGGGTCAGTCCTTGGTTTATCACTTATCAATAAATATAATTTTAACCTCTGTTAATCTTACCTGCTTAAGAAGTTCTTGTGTATTTGTATCTTTATTTATTCCCCATTTTGAAAAATTATATGAATGAAGGAAACGGATTATTTTAACGTTACCACACTGAAAAAATAGGTATGTATAGTGTGTTATTTAGCAGAATATTTACATATCTCTGTTGACCTTGTTGATTGAGCATGACTACTAAAAGTTATGTAACACAAAGAATTTATCGTAAGTCTTGCAAAGTTATTCTTTTGAATACAGAAACTTCATAATTTAGCCCATGAAATATTTTTTTTTAACCCTCTTTAGAAGGGGAGCTGCATGTAGAATGAGATCACATGCTTCCAAGACAGCAAATATCCTTTTTATATTTGAAATGTTTGCTTTAGGAATTAATAGAATGCATATTTTGCTAATTTTATGACTAAAAAATTTTAGAATATCTGATTATTTTTAAGCCATCTTAAAGTTGTATTTCTATCTGATGGGGAAATGGAACAAGATATGTCAGTGTAATTGTTTCATATTAAATGATCTACTAAACAGGGATGGTTGTGGCATAAAATCACAGAAAATGTATGTCTTTTTTCACATATTCTTGATGAGTATAACTTTGAAAAAATGTTCTCAGTAAGTGATTAAATATGTAATGCATAAACCCAAATCAAACTATCGTGTTCGTTATGACTCTGCTGTATATAGTATTCATTAACATTAAAGTAGACACATTTTTAGAAGTGTGTAATTTCATTGTCAAATTTATTTGTGATAGTTTTTCATTAAGTCTAGCATCTTGAATGTCTTTTTGGTCTGGGTCACTAAAAAAATTTTCTGAACTACAGTCCTTTCCCCTTTTAGAATATGAATGTTAAGGATTTAAAGTACTGACTTTTTGATTTTGCTGTTTTTGTGGTTATCAAAATATTTAAGCTTGTCTTAAGCAAACTAGCTATCTAAGATGTTAACTTAATATTCAGTGTAGTGGCATTTTGGGGTACTATATGTGAACCGCATATACACCATCTCACTTGTATTTGTTTCTAGGAGCAGAATTCATGTATCGTTGGAATCCTTTAAAAGGTGTGAGTCTAGGGCAAAACAGTATTGGGCAGTCAGATATCAGGACATGGCAGACCTGGGATGCAGCGGTAATGAAGACTCCATGTTTTAAGCTTCTGGATAGGTTATATGCTAAGCAGAATATATTCAGGTAAAATATGTTCAATGATATGAACATTTTTGTTCCATCATCAGTTAATAATTATGGACCATACTAACCTAAAAGTATCCTTTGAATATTATAGTGCTACTACCAGTGAAATGAAATTGTTCATCATACTAACCTAGGCAAAACATTGATGAAATCTACATGTCAGCTGAATTCTGCCCCCACCCAAAAAAGGCAGCCTTAGAACAAGGTACTGAATGGATATATTCGTTTCTGTGGCAAACTTGATACTGGTCTTTATAATGGATGCTAATGAAAATAAAGAGCCATGTTTATTTTGGGTCAGAGGCAGTTTATTTTAAATGTGATTTCATTTACATTTATAAGCAGCTTTTCTTGACAGCAATTTTGTTTCATTAAGTTGCCTTCAGTTCTAAAACAAACCTCTGTTGCTTTCAAACTTAAATGTGCTCTGTCCTGAACAAAACATATGAAAATATAATTTAAAGCACAGTTTTCACAGACACAGTACAATACATTCACTATACACGGTATAACAAAATATTCCCATCCTTACCTGTTTAGTAATACTGTCACAATGAATAAGTAAATAGAAACTGGAAATTTTTATAGTTGAAAGAAATTTAACATGCACAATGACTATTTTATGACTGTTTAGCTGTTGAACTACTGATCCAGCCTACAGTTTCTTGCACTAGAAGGAGCGAAGCTAAATAATAATTGCTGGCCTAAAAAAAAATTTGGTCAATTCTAGGTAGATATGAAATAGCCAAGTAGGGCCTTCTTATGCACCAACTGGTGGCTTCTCATGTCTGTATCACCCTTTAAAAGATAAAGGATAACACTGTATATTCAGGACCAAGACTACTCTTCAGAGATCTGAGGACATTTTTAGCGGGTAGTGTCTTTATAAATAACTTTTAAATCCCTCATTATGAGGGATTCACAATTTAAGAGTGTATTAATAGAAGCTTACCCATCTGGCTAACAGAATTGTCTTCCTTTCAAAACGTCTGAAAAACTGAGGAGGGAGGAACACCTGCTTTCCATCTGTAAGACTTTCAACAAATGGAAACACGGGAAGAAAGTTATTTTACAAGCATTTCGAGTTTGATTTTCGTCAGTTTTGTGGGCAGTTAGCCATCTCAAAGCAATTTTTATTGCATAATTAGGCAATTGGTAAACTCATGTTTAAGGAATAGCACTTGGGAGAAATGAACACTCAAGGCATGATGGTACTGTTGGTAAGAAAAACGTTAGGAATGGTCCAGACGTAGGTTATACTCTAATGGGTCACGTATTAGTCACTGACCACCTGCTGCAAGAAGCACTTACCTGTCAATAAGGCTCAATTTCATATTTCAGCAAAATGTCTTACAAAGCTAAACAGACATTTCCAGTGGGAATACAGACATCTACAATGTGATGGAAAAAGTGCCTTTAAAAAAAGTCTGAAAACACAATGAGCATGAGGAGGCAACAGGGGTCTTAACAAGATGCTCCTCTTTGAAACGCGCTTGGCATTTTAATTCTTATCTGCAACCCGCAGGTTGTTAGGGCAGTGGTTGCAAGAACTGGCAACACATAAAACATCACATCTGTTGGCAATAGAGAACGACAAAGTGCTTTAAAACTTCACCTAAAGATGAAGATAGAACTAAATTTCACACACACAAAATTTGCACTTAAGTATTTCAAAGTGTTTCCTAACAGATTTCAGGGGAAAGTATTTGAGGGGAAAGTATTTCACTAAACTGGTATCTTGGTCCACCGACATCAATAGGCATAAATTGAATCCCTTGCACCTAGCAGGCACTCAATGACTGTGTGTTAATGAGTGAACTGAATAGACTTTTTGTACAAAAATGCCATTTGTAACACTAAAATGATTGGTAAGTCACATGGCAAGATTTTCAGCTTTTTAAAGGTCTAAAGGATTTGCAAGATAATATAAAACACAGAAAGCACACCTTTTATGCATGTTATTTAAATATGAAAATATTTTTAGCATATTATGTTAAACATTCTTTCTTATTTATATTTCCGTTACCTAAAGTCTTTCTAGTCACAGGTACTAACTCACTCCATTATGTAAGGCATGGTAACCAGTTTGACAGTGAAGGTATTATTTTGGTTTTGAACACAATGAGTTGATGTGTTGAAAAACTTCAACCAATCACATTATAATCTTGGGGGAAAAACCCTCAGTGCTAGCCCCTCCTCCCCCGCAAATGATATCACTGCAACACAGCTAAACGATACACAACATGCCCTCAATTTCTGTCTTGTTTTGGGGGAAATGTGCTGAAAAACCTAGAGCTTTGTTTAGCACCTTATATCAAAGTAATGAAAATGGGTATGATGATTACATGTGCAAATGTACAAAATCATTAACTCTACAAAGATACATCATTCCAAAATTACAGAAAAAATTTAAAGCATGCATTTATTCTTTAAAGGGTTGCTGAATGCTTCCCCTGAAAAAAGGTGGCTGTTTTCAAAATCAGCAACTGCTGGTGAGGATTTCTTGGCACAGTTATGACCAGCATGTTACTGCTGCATCTTCCTGATAATGTCGGCCGACACCGGGGGATGGAAATTGATTGTGTGGTGCCGCAGGCCCTGAGCTGTCTTGTAACTCTTACCACAACGACACTTGAATGGTTTGCGGACACGAATCTGTGTTCTGTGGCCATTCTTAGCATGGTACTTTATGCCATTCACATTCTGTGGAGAGGACAAAAATATCACCTATTAGACGGAGTCACACAGTGTCAGATGGCGGGGAAAACCTCAGTGCAGGTCTGACTGCAACTGGACAGCTCCCGGATGGCAGCTGTAGACAGAACAGGCTTTTTCGCGAACTCGCAGTCGTGTGTTAATCGTGGGCGGTGCAGACTAGGTCATGTACACAGCTCACCCAAGGCAATTTCAAACACACCTCAGTTACCCTGAAAGTACTGACTTCTGACTTTTACATAAAATACGTATTTAAGACCCAGACTTTTAAAGAGGCACAGCTCCCTCTGAATCTTGTTTCTACTCTGAAGAATGTTAACGGTGAAAAATTACATACAAATATCCTCAAGATGGCCCCGAAAAGAATCTAAAGAAAGAAAACATAGGTTAGGGTAATGAAGTTCAAGACGTGTATAAATTCTTCATTTGGAAACTCAGCTTATGTCTTGCTCCCAGCCAACCATGATAATCGCTACCTTATGTAGGGATTTTTGGTCCATTTTCTACTCTGCTTTAAGCCAGTATCTGTGCCCAAATCTTGCCCCAGCACTGTTGTGTGTGTTAAATAAACACCTATGGGCAGACAAGGCCCTACTTTTTATTTATGTATTATTCCAAACATACAGTGAACTTTAAAAATGTTAGGTTATTAAAGCCTCAGCAACAGAAAAGTTCCAAACTTCAAATTGGCCTACAAATCCTAAATGATAACATGAAATAACAAAATGCTTTCTGGATTTCTATCAATTGGTTTTGCTAGCTCACTTGCATATTCTATTTAAGACGTCATGCCTAGAATCACTCTACAGATTCAACCAAGTTAGTTTTGCTTATCCCAATTACATGGTGAGTAAACAGGCTCAGGACACTGAGTAAACTGATGGAAGATTTAAGTAAGAATAAATGGCAGAAGTGATGCTAGAGCATAGGTCTTAATTTCCAAGCCAGCTACTGTCAGACTGAGGAGTAAGGGAAAAGAGAAGATAGGAAGTTGTTGAGTACAGATCACCAGAAGAGTGGACTGTTTTCTAAAGTATTATCTGAATCTAGGCCCACTGAGGCCAGTCCTGTGCCCAACGAAAGGTTTCCAACATAGCCGTCTTCCACTTCATAGGATGCCCTTATCGAGCTCCCAAAGAATAAGAACAAACTGCAGTTGTTTCATGAGCATCTAGCACCGTGCCTGGCACATAGTAGCTGCTCCACTAGTACCTGTGAATGAATGAATTTGTTAGAGCATGCCTCATTCTGGAAGAAATTGAGAGTTGCCATGAAACAAAATATGTTCAGTGGTTATTACTATTTATATTTCCCTACTGGAGATTCACAGTGCACATTAATACTTTTCAAAAGTCCTATGGAAGAGAATCCTCTCGACTTTGTTGAACCCAGGGGTGACAAGGAGCAACCAGCTGTCTATGCTTTGAGTCTGAGGGCTGTCCAGTGAGTTGAACCACAAGGACAGACACGACTTCTTCCCTGAACGTCCAGCTGTTGGCCTTCTGCGCCTTCAGCCCTTGTCATCCCTGCATTAATCCCTGCCTGCAGGGCGACGAGGCACTTCACTGGTCTTCTAGAGGCATGCTGGGGAGTAGGAGGTTGCTGCGCTGGGATGTGGGGAGGGCAGTGACGGTGCAGAATCCGACCCATTAACAGAGATGGGTGGATACGCCCTGCCAGCCCCTTGCTGCTCCAACCATCCCACCAGGGGCCCAGGCACATGGGTAAAGAAGCCAACCTGTGTTATCTAGCCCCAGCTGGTACCCTACTGCAGCGGCATGAGAGACCCAGGTGAGAGCCACCTAGCTGGAGCCAGGCAACAAAGATAAATATGAAAATATTTTTAGCGTATTATGTTAAACATTCTTTCCCTCCTATGGGAGGGAGGGAGATGGGGAGGAAATAACTGTTTTATGATCATTAGAAAAAGACTGTCAACTTTCTAATAGTAACACTATGGTAGGAAGTCTCCTGACTCACAAATGCTTAATAATTTACATCTGCCTGCTTAATAATATTCCATTAGCTCAACAGATATTCACTGAGTACCTCAGTGAATGAAGGGTTACTAAAACATTCCTGTGGATGAAGCGCTACTAAAACATTTCATGTCCTCGCTTTCACCGGGAACTTGTTGCAAGATGGATCATTATAAATCCAGCTTACCCCTGTGCCCCAGTGCCACTCACGCCTTGTCAGAAAAGAGAGGAAACCAAAAATAATAAACATTTGAACAACAAACAAAAAGGCATATAGCAACTCCAACAGGACCAGGTCTTAGATATTCCATCCAGGCCCGAGTTCTTTGTTTTGTTTTTTTTTAAATAACTAATTAGGCGAGGGAAGGTTTGAAACCAGAAATTGCCAAAGCCCCCAGAAGCCACTCCAACATGAAACCAGATCTGGAGTTCACCAGGGGAAGGACACGCCCAGGGATGAGTTGATGCCAACAGGTTCCGTGGTCAGTTCCCAGCTGGAATGTCAACACTGTGTTGTGCGTGGCTATGGGACTGACACATGTCAGCTTTATTACTCTGGAAAAATTAGGAAGCCAGTTGCATGTGTGGAAACACATGGCATTTCCAGGGTTGGCCAAAGAGCCTACAATAAACTACCTTACCATCTCTTTCTCTTTGTTGCTGTGATTTAAAATGTCCACAAGTGTCATGGGACAGCTTATCACAAATGTTAGTACAAGCTCTAATCAGACGTAAGATTTCCCCCATCTGTTCATTCACAGACAGCAATGGAAACTTCACTTTCTAAGACTTGAGGAGCTTAAAAAGCTTCACTGAAACTCTGAATTGCAGAGGCCCTGAAATGAGTTTGGTCTTTCAAAAATATTAATAACAAAAATAAATAATGTCAGGCAACTTGAAAATGAAATACTTATTAAATCCTCTGGTCTCTGAAAGGGGGAAAGGGAATTAAGCTCCAAATAGGACAAGGAAGGTCACTACAGTGAGAACTTTTCCTCATGCTGAGAACTTGATAACTACTGTCTTATTCAGTACTCAGGTTTTAAATAAAACTGACATTCAGGACTTTCCTGGTTGGGATAGTGGTTAAGAATCCACCTGCCAACGCAGGGGACATGGGTTCGAGCCCTGGTCCGGGAAGATCCCACATGCCGCGGAGCAACTAAGCCCGTGCGCCACAACTACTGAGCCCTGCGTGCCACAACTACTGAAGCCTGCACACCTAGAGCCCGTGCTCCGCAACAAGAGAAGCCACTGCAATGAGAAGCCCGCACACCGCAATGAAGAGTATCCTCCGCTCACTGCAACTAGAGAAAGCCTGTGCACAGCAACGAAGACCCAGCGCAGCCAAGAATAAATAAATAGATAGATTAATTAATTAATTAGAAAAAGAAAGAAAATGAGAGGTACTGAAGGAGAGCGGAGGGGAAGGGGGGCATTCTAGGCAGAAGAAATAACACGGGAAACAACTCGGAGACCTAGCTGTACTGCGGGCCCTGCTCCCTTGCCCTACTCTGCATGCAGTCTGGGGAGTTAGATGCTCATCTTCTCCCAGTTCTGCAAACGCCAATGAAATGGTGAGAAGAGCTGATCCTCAGTCAGTGCCCAAGAGACTCATGGTTGAGAGACTCCCTGCCGACGGGGGCAGGGAATGAGACACATGTGAAGTCAGCCCTGGGAATGAACAAGATGGCAGCAGCTGTGGATTCTGCCTGACTCCACAGCACACCAAGCTCATTACGCCCTCCACTCACCAACACCCATTCCAACCATCAGGCAGTAAATAAGATGAAATAATTATACCAGAGAACACCTGGTACACCCTGCGGCCAGTAACTTCCCAGCAGAAGGAGTTAGACTAAAACTGTAGGGAATATGACCACACTCATGTCAAGCACTTGGTCAGGAGAAGCAGTTATGCATTTGTTCCTGTCCCATGTGCACCGTTACGTGGCACTCTGGCTCAGAAAAGGAAACTCACACTTCCCTCATGGAAAGCAGGACCACTAATTGCCACCCATGTCGTTTGCCAGTTAGTGGTACTGAAGCAGGCAGCCTCCGTAGCCCAAGGTTCACACAATTTTCTTTTGGCCTCAGATGGAGAAACAACACTGCAAAGGCCCCACCAACCTAGACACAGACAAACTGCAGGAGAGGAAACTGCTGGAAACTCAAGAAAAATAGAAGCCAAAGAATAATGACAAGAAAATTAAAATGACCAGGGGAAAAGGATGTAAAAAAGGAATGAAAGAGAGGTGGGAAAGACAGAGGGCCTCATCATAAAGGGTGTAGCTTATACCACCCCCCCACCAGCTTTTTGGGGTTTTTTTCGGTCAGCTACAATCTGGGTCGTTACTTTGCTCTCTCTTTTAACATCGCTGATGTGCAAGACATCCTTTAGACAGTGTTTGGACCCTTGAGAGAAGGCAGCAAGACGGCAGAGCACAGAGGACCAGCTCTCATGAAGCATGGAGAGAAGGTGCATCTGGAGGTAGGCAGGGTACATGGACAGCATCCCTGTCCAGCTTTCTCCACTTTGAAAGAAAGAAAGAAGGGAAAAATCTCTTTCTGCAAGCAGAGCTGTCCTCTGGACAAACTAGCTTGTCGAACGATTCCCCTGGGCTCCTGAGATAACAATTTTGTTGCTTTCTCACCCCTGCACCCACTTCCACCCCGCCTCCTGATCCAGAGGAATGTACATGTGCACCTGGGATACCCAGACAGCGCGTCAGGACACCCTGATGGGACCTCACATCTCCATCCTGGGGTTTTTCACTGTAGTTTAAACAAAGCACATCTGTGCTTCCCATGATAAAAATTTAACAGTATATAGATCAGGTGAAATCATGGGCAACTTACCTGTGATACATTTGGGTTTCATGCTTTTATATCAGAAGCAGGTATAAAAAGTATTGAAATAGATTTTTTTAGTGTTCAGAGACATACTGAAGAAGGAGCGATACGGGAAGCGCTTATGCTGCCATACACTTTTCAAGCCTTTCTTTAAAAACAGTCAGTCTGCTGGGAAAAGTAGCATCTCGTCAAATGCACCAGGTATGTTTTTGATTTTTACATTTCTATCTCACAGCTGGATTTTAAAGAACTGCCAACACCTCATGGGAAAGTTTGCAACTTTGTTTTTCGACATGCCCTCTGGACCCACACTTGAGTGCTGTGGGTGTCCTCACTGTTCTGTCCCTTTGAGTCTTCTTAGTAGAGAATTTGGCGCCCCCAGCTGCCCTGACACCCAGAGGCAGGCCTGAGAGACACAGGCTCTGCGCCGCCTACAGAGAGTTCATCGAAGCTACAGCGGGCGGGTTTGGTGAGAAAAATACCAAAGCCCCTTTTCTCTTTTCTCCCTTTTCAAGCAAGGGCTTCCTCAGCTGGAAGTAAATACCCTGCAGCGTTTTCCAAAAGGGCTCTGTGAACCGTCTGCAGAGCCGACCGCTGCGGAAGGTGTTCGGCAAATAAACAGGTGACGCATTTGATATTCTGACTGGTCTGACATGAATCTGAAGAATATCAAAGACATGATTCTCCCACCAAAAAAACTCTCTTTTGACGTACCGCTCCCACACAGGTCAGTGAAGGGGACAACACACCCAACGGCCAGAAACCAGGGACAGCACTGACCTGCGGGCAGCCTGGGCCCAGGCCTGGCTTTCCGGGGGGCCACCTACGCCAAGCGGGGTGGCACGTCTCTTACCTTGTACCTCTTCTTACAGCCGGGAACCGGGCAGGCGAAGGGCTTCTCCTCACCGCCGTTCATGCACATGGAGCTGAGGATGGCCTCGGAGCTGATGGCGCTCTCTGTGGTCCAGGACTCGTCGCTGTCCGACTCCTCGTAATCCACCTCCTCCTCGTCGTACTCGCTGCCTGTGGGGCCAGAGGAGAAACACAAGGGCTGTCAGGACGCCCCGCACGGCGGCGGCTCCTGCTGCCCTGGGAGAGAGCGTCCAGGCGCCAAGGGGCTGCAAGTGCATCTAGTCCCCGGGACAGTCCTGGGGGCAACATATCTGCTTTCCCACGGGAGAGACCAGGGAAAGGGCTTCCCAGCGATTCATGGCGAGGAATGAGCTGTGCAAGAGCTTGGACGCAGTCTTCTGCGGGAAAGGTGATTGACCGCAAAGGTGCTGGGAAGGCTAAAACCAAAACTAACCAACTACGACAGACACACCCCTGCCCCAACACACACACGGACACGCACACACACGATATGCCTGACGTTACAATGGACAGAATTCTGTCCCCATAGTTTTATGCTTTATTGGCATGGTAAACACAAAATCTGTAGGAGGGGGTTACATTCTACACTTACTAGGTATTTACACTTCGGTGGGAATTAATTTCAGTTCTTTTTCTTTATAAGCTGAGCTGGGAAGACCATGAAGAAATTTAGAACTAAAAGGGTGTTACCCCAAGCTAGGGAGCAGGGGGACAGAAATGCCCAGAGCTCTGAGGGCACAATGTCATCATCATCCTCAGAAGGCAGGTCCAGCTCCAGGAAGACCAAACGATTCCCTACCGCACCTGTCCTCAGGGAATAGCACCTGCCTTTCAGCTACACAAAACCCTCCCTGGGAGGGAGGGCTGAGCCGTTGCAGCAGACAGCTCAGACAGACGAGGGGATTCCCTTGTATCCTGGTTAAGAGCTCTGCTCAGAACTGAATTAAAAATCTGCTGTGCTGACTTCTGCCCAGGACGGCAGGGATGGAGAACCACTTCAACAAGCAGCCCCTCTTTGCTCTTTCTTTAACGAGGTCCACAGCCGTTTATTTGGAGCTTTTGCACAATATAACCCTGAAGGACATAATTCTACAGATCATAAACTGTAAAATAATATGTTGACAAGTCCTAATGCATTTACAAGCCCCGTGGAATAAATAGGAATTACAGCACAACATCAATAAGAATTATATGGTAGCAATTACAGTTGTGAAATTCATCCCCCAGGTGTGAGGCTAAATTGCACCCGGGGCCTGCCTGGGTGCTCCACGGGGCTCCCCCTGCTACATCAATTATTTCAACACCAGATATTGGCATTTTTATTGGGTTTCATTTTAATAGGCATTAATAAGATTGTTTGAAGAGCCAGTTGAGCCAGGAACAAGGACGCCAGCCTCTGAGGCGAACACTTAAAAGGATCCAGGAAGGAAGGAAGGGACCTCAAGGTGAACGAGTGCCTCGTATGGTTCAGGCACACTGGCTGCATCAGCTCATTTAATCCTCTGGTGACCCTGTGAGGTGGGGTGTCACTTTCCTACACGAGAGGAAATGAGCCCTGTGAGGCTCGAGAGCTGCCGCATCCTCAATTAGCTAGTAAGGGAGTTACCTTTTCCCAGGTTGCCTCCCGGCCTCCAGTGCCGGCAGCTCTCTGGGGGTGGGGTGGGGTGTGTCTCTCTCAACCTCCGTGTCGCTGGGCCTCCACCATCTACCGCTCAGAATTCAAAGCAGCCTGCTTTGAAGCCTGTTTAGAAACTCAGGCGGTACGGAAAAAACAGTTTGACAAAAATGAGGCTCTGGGATTCAGTGTGGGTTTCAGTAAGCCCCGCTGCGCTTGGCTGGAGCCCCCAGAGACGAGAGACCCAGCTGGGAAGCGCTCGTAGGACACAGCACAGGGGTACCTGCTCTGCCGCGTCCCTCGGTCCATGAGCAAATCTGGAAACCTGTTTCTAAGTAGGGCACTGTTTAGGACGTTTTACTCTTAAACAAATGCCACATGCTGGTGTCCTTTAAATTGCTTGTTAGAAAACTATAAATACTATTTCGCAGAGCTCTTCCACCAGGACTTGAGAAAGTAAAAATGACTAATTTACCCATCTAACTGAGCTAATTTGTTAACCTGAATACCAGGAATCGCACAACGTTTACAACTGGGGGCAGCGCGAAAGCCTCAGACCAACCGAGGGCTTAATGAAGCCCAGCAGAAGATAAAACTGCAAAACTCTTCGGGATCAAAAGGGGCCAGGTCTGGGGGGTTAATGCTGTGGACACACTCGCCTGCAAACCATGCAGCATCCAGTCCCAAGTGGGGCAGGTAGGAGGACCACATGATCTACTGTCCGTGTCAGGATGCCTTTGCGAGTGAAAGCCAGCACGGGGACAACAGGCACACACAACTGGGCCCCACACACACACATCCTCGTCATCGGCACACCACAAGGTCCTTCGGGTGCTTTGTGAAACTGTCTCACCTGGATGGGGGTCGAGAAGGATCTGTTTCTATTTAGTTCTGTCCTATAACACAGCCGAGCAAGGCCCAACCCTGGGTTCATGACTTGGCTGGACATTGTCAGCTGAGTGACCAACGTACTTGGCCTCTACTTTCTCTTCTGTGAAATGGGAGGAAACAACCTCTTCCTTACAGTTGAAGGATTAGAATTAATGTTTATAAAGCACCTGGCACAGGAGGACCTGCACGTAGTAAGTGCTCAAAAAAACAGAAGACAGTATAATACTATTTTTGTAATAATACTATTTATAATATTACATGTAAAATAATACTATTTTTAGAAAGGCCTGTTGCGAAACCAAACAAAAAATAAGATAATTCTGATAGGTTTGGGCATCTCCACCAGAAAAAATACAAGAGGGATTCCATAACAAGAGAGGTGCTGTGCTGGCTGAGGACTGTTCGTGCAGATGCATCTACAGGGGCCAAGCTGGGAGCCCAGGCTGGGAGCCCCTGTGAGCCCTGGTGCTGCCACCGACAAACTGTGTGACCCCAGGCAAGTGATGTTACCTCTCTGAGTTTTAGAGTCCTCATCTGTAAAATGGGCTGATAATACTACTACCTCTTAAGGTTGCTGTGAGGAGCAACTGAGTTCCTGTTTTTAGAAGTATTTAGAACAATGATACATGGTAAGCATTAAAGAAGCATTTGGTAAATAAATAGGCAAAAGGTCACGTGAGCAGTTTACTTCATCCACTGTTCCCTCGCTTTCTCTTGAGGGTACTCACGTTTTAAAAACAGGAGTGGGGGGGGTCTACTGTTGCTTGTGTTCCTGTACCCCAAGTGCTACCCTGTCATCAAACAGGAGAAATGTCGCCAGCTGTGAGGCGGGTCCTGCAGCCACACGGCATCCTGCAGGTACAGGGGTTGCTATTGTCCCAGAAAGCCACACAAGCTCAGACGCTGGCATCCACTCGGTGCGCATATCTGGAAACCTTGCCAGCAGGGCCTGCAGTGCTCTGAAGAAAACAACCGAGGCCCCGAAACCTACTGCTCTTCCGCTCTTTTCACACATCTTTGAACCCTAGGAAATGCTAACCTGAAAGGAGTCATGGCTTTAGTTCAGAAACATGTGGGCCAACCCTCTCTGCTTTGTTTTATTCATGTCCTCATGCCTTTCGAAGGAGAAAAGTCAACCCCAACCTGGTTCATTTTCAATCTCTGCTTCACCTGCCATCTCAAAACTAACTTCTGAACGAAGGGATCTGCAGCGCTTGCCAGCCCTCTGCTAGAGATTTCCGCCCCCTGCCCCCCATTTAGGGAAAGCAGGATGGAGCGAGGCTGACTCTCCTAGCAGGGGTCTCCCAGCTTTTCGATCCTCTCCTACATCCCGGTCAATAAGAAATTGTGGGCACTGCCTCCCTGAGGGGGAGCGTGTGTGAATATACTGTTTATAAATGACATACATGTACTAACATATCACTATATAAAACAGATATGCAAATCAAAGGATGAGGATGAAATAGTTTAATAAATATATATATTAATACGAGAAATATTTTCCTTAGTAAGTGTAAAGATTTGATATCTCCTTCCTCCACCTCATAGATTGTCTTGCGCACCCACTTTGGAGCCCACTGCCCTCCAGGCCAGCTGGAGGCGTCAAACAGGCCCCATCACAGCCAGCTTTGAGGCTATCAGATATGATGAGCCTTTGGATTGTTCCAGGGGAGAGGTATGGCGCGTTAAGGAATGGAAACGCTCATTCATTCACCCTGATCTTGAGTTAATGGGTGATCTCTGAGGCCCCGTGTGAGCCCCACCCCGTCAGCCTATCAGAGCGGGTGCTGGGCTCCAGCCACCAGACAGAGGGAGGATGCGGAATCAATTCAAGCTTCTAGTTCTGAGCGCCCATCACCCAGAATCCATAAAATGTTAATCGCCACATCAGTTTCTGAAGAAAAAAATTATAAGAAGTACTTCCTCTGTGTAAAAGAGGAAAAAGACCCCCAAACACCCTACCTGTAGTTGTAAGTAACTGGGGCAGGGAGGTGGGAGGAAAGCATGAGAGTCACAAGAAGAAATTTACCCCCCTGGGGCCCAGAACAGGTGTCTGGGGACAGGCTGGCAGGTGTCCTCCTAGCAAGTAGGGTTGGGGAACATTGAGTCGGTGAGTCAGAATTTTGCAACTAGAAGCAGAGGTGCTCCGCAGTCTATCCGGGCGGGCTCCCTTTCTCCAGGGCTACTGACTGGAGATTCTAGCAGGGAAAGACTACGCTGTGGTGAATACCGGTTCATCTTCATCTCTCCCTTCTTCTCTCCACCTCCCACCCTTTCCTTCCTACAAGTCTACCCTAAGCCCTGGCAACTGAAAGGGACAAGCGCTCAAACACAAAACAGAAAACTTGCTGTAGGCCAACACCTCCTCCCCACACTGACCGTCTTGAAGAGTCCAGAGGAGAGCATTCTCACAACTAAAGAGAAAGCCTGAAGACCTTAATTAAGAAAAGCAGATGAAAACCCCATGGACGTGGCTTCTTTAGAGCGACGGTGGCTGGTTCTGTGGCTTCTAGAAGTGCCACCCTTTCCTCTGGGTTGTGGCACCTGGGGAGGCTGTCAGCACAGGGACACAAACTATAAAGACATTGCCCTTGTATTTGAAAACAAAGATTGACTGACTGGGTCAGATTTCTAATTTGGATGAACTTGTTCTCTTAGAAGAGAGAACACCTTCAAAGATCTGCATCTCAAGAACACAGAGGACAGAGGGCTGGGATGCTGGATGAACTGTCAGGGCGGATTTACAATGGGGATTCAGCCAAGCAATTATTTTGTTAGGATGGTTACTGTTTTTGCTGATGCTCTGGTTACAAAGTCCCATAGCTTTGAGGCTCTGTCCAACCTCAGTTCTCCCATAAGTCCTGTTATTTTTACTGCACTAATGGGCACAATATGAAGATTTGAGGAATGCACAAAGGCATGATAGCCAAAATACCTGTTTTCTTTGATCTAGCCTCCTTTTGCTTTAAATCATTTGCTACTTAAATTCTTTTTTTTTTTTTTTTTTTTGGCGGTACGCGGGCCTCTCACTGTTGTGGCCTCTCCCGTTGCAGAGCAACAGGCTCCGGACGCGCAGGCTCAGCGGCCATGGCTCACGGGCCCAGCCGCTCCGCGGCATGTGGGATCTTCCCGGACCGGGGCACGAACCCGCGTCCCCTGCATCGGCAGGCAGACTCTCAACCACTGCGCCACCAGGGAGGCCCGCTACTTAAATTCTGGCACTTAATTCTCCATCTAACCTGACCTGTGCCTACTCGGATTTTTTTTCTTTTTCTTTTTTTTGGCTGCATTGTGTCATCGTTGCTGCGCGCGGGCTTTCTCTAGTTGCGGTGCGCGGGCTTCTCATTGCAGTGGCTTCTCTTGCTGTGGAGCATGGGCTCAGTAGTTGTGGCGCACGGGCTTACTTGCTCCGCGGCATGTGGGATCTTCCCGGACCAGGGCTCGAACCCGTGTCCCCTGAATTGGCAGGCGGATTCTTAACCACTGCGCCACCAGGGAAGCCCCAACTCGGATTTTTTTTTTTTAATAAAAATTGTAGCTGCCTAAGAGCGAGCAAATTTTGCTTTACACATGCATTTCTGGAAGCAGAAGGGGTTGGGAGATCCCTCTGCCATTTAGGTGGTGGGGTGGCTCCTGTGAGCCTGGCATGGGGACAGGTGTTTTCCATGGAACCTGAGGTTCAGGAGGTGAGGGATGTGCCCAAGGTCATCCAGCTAGATACAGGCAGACTGGACTGGTACTTGGGTCTTCAGTTTCAAAGTTTGTGCTTCTTTGATTTATTTTCAAACGGAATATCCCTGATGGAGGGAGATAAAGATTTGACACACAGAGCAAAGCCCTGGAAGTGCTGGGGAGGAGGGAGTCCCAGGCACATGTGGGGTGGGCGTGTGAGCGTGTGGGAAGCACAGGGCTAGCCTCGTACAGTCAGGCAGGGGTGGGCCCTGCCCTCCTGGGTGGTGGCCGTCCAGTGTTCCAAAGAAAAGCTCCATGAGTTGATTTTTTTCAGGCTCTTCTTAGTCTTAGTCACTAAGCAATTTAAAAATGACTTTCACCAAGGTTAGCCTTTCTACAAGAAAATGTCACTTCACCTTGCACGGTCACAGGTAGGAACGGGCAGGCAGTAATTTTTCTCAGGTTGAATTTTCCACTGTCATCCTCCACGGCTGCACAGTCCCCGTCGTGGGGGCCTGAGGCAGGCAGGACAGTGGCTAAGGGAAGTGCCTTTGGGTGGGCCCAAGAGCTCACAACAGCATTTCAGTGTGGGAAATGAGCAAACCTAGTAGGTAGGATTTCCTAGGGCAGGACTATAAAAGATTCTACAGGACTGCCGAAAGATTCCTCCTGGTTGTCGGCCAAGGAAGTAAAAATCAGAGCTGGTTTCATGAATCACATGAAAAGACAAGGGGGTCCAGAGTCCGTGTACACACGTCCATCCACATCCACCCACCTGGACGAGCCCACTTCATGGCCCAGGAGCCAGCTGAGTGTCTCCGTCAAGCTCACCCTCACTTGCCACAAGGACCATTTCAAACCTTGTTCACCCCCTCCAGCTTCTACCCAGCACCTCTGTCCTCTGCTCACCTCTTTTCTCCGTGAAGATGGCCCTGACCTATTTTAGTGCCTATAGGGTTCTCGTTCTTTGTATTTATAAACAGAGTGACACACAGATAGATAAAAATAAGTCAACCTTTTCCAGAAACCCAATATGCCACATTTTTCTTTCCACACAGATCATTAATATTCATGCAAAAGTGATAACTGCAGTGACAGCAAATTCAAACTCTCCTGGGGTGTCAAACTCTGGCAAGGACATTAGCAAAGAGTTGCCTTTCTGCCTTACGGACTTATCATTATAAATTAGCTTTAATTGGTACTGACCCACTTTATACGAGCTGAAGCAACAACAATCTAAATGAACTGACAATGTGTGATTACGACGGAAGACACACTGTTGTCTCTGGGGACCATCACCAAGTCTCAAAACTTCTTGACCTCCTAGCTCCTGGCTTCCGCTCATTCCTAGAATGTCACTCTCCCCTGTCTCCTCCTTAACTGTGGAACAGGTCCTGGTTCTCCAAGTCAGAAGTAATGCCTCCCTCACAGGACTAAACACTTTCTAATGTATTAGGAGGCTCTTGGTCATTACCTTTGGTAATGACCACAGTGCCCAGGGCAGTGCTTGCACTTAAGGAGCCAACAGACATGTGTTTGTTGAATGAATGAATGAGGGAATACACTTCACAGACTCTAGTGGTAGAAAGGGAGCCAAGATTACACAGTCTCTACTCTTGGCCTCCTATGGTCTTAAACAAAGAAAAGTAAATTAGATGATCTCAGTTGCCTGCTTAAAACCCTCCAATGGCTTCCCACAGCAAGGAGCAGATCCACACCCTGTCGTGACCTTACTCCATATCGTAGTTGCTTGGATCTTTACTATCTGGAGGACTTTTTTTTTTTTTAATAAGAAAACTTAACAACTACTTATGCAGTTGACCCTTGAACAACATGGGTTTGAACTTCATGGGTCCACTTATATGCAGACCTTTTTTCAATAGTAAATACTTAGTACCACACGATCCTTGGCTAGTTGAATCCATGGATATGGAGGAACTGTGGATGTGAAGGGCCAACTAAATCATACTCAGATTTTTGACTGCGTGGAGGGTTAGCGCCTCTAGCACCGTCCCTGTGCACACACACACCGGTTTTCAACAATTGTATTTGGTTTAGTGCCAAATTTTTACACCTATAAACCTATCTAACAAACATTTCTAAATATTCAGATGCTATTAAATAGATAAAAACATTATCTAAAAATAGACTGCACTTACACATTTAAGTGTTGGTTACAAACTTAGATTCTACACATTTCAACAAAACGATGCCAATTTACCATTTAAGTAGATAAGCTTAATATCTTAAAAACAGACAAATCATACAAATGATCACAGTGACCACAAAACCTCCATTTAACCTATCACACAAGTTGGCCTTACAGATTTATTTCTTCATTATTTCCATCCTTAGGTTTGGCCTTCTTGGGGTACAAGAATCTGGTGACTAAAAGAAACAGGAGCTGATGTTGGCCAGTGGAAGATGCGGGTTCCAAGTTATTGACCAACTGACCCTTGGCGAGGGTCATCAGGGCAACATGATGCAAGAGTGAGTCTGCATTTCCTGGGCTGGATGCCTAAGTCTTCTTTACTCAAGGTTTGCTTGTTCCACAACAGGATTTTTAAAGCCCCTGTCTTTCCTGCCACTTGACGTCTTCAGTATAATTCCCAGGCCTGCTGGAGAACTCACCTCCCAGGGGACCGGGGATTCCCTGCCGGCCACGCGGCTCCTTCCCCCATCTGGCAAGCCACTCCCACTCAGGACCTCTTCCCACTTGTTTGGGACCAGGGTGTTAGCTGGTCTTTCCTACTCTTGCCCCAGTTGCTACTTTTCCTGCAGCTATAAGGCTTACTCACAATTCCCTGCCAATCTGCTAACGGAGGTGGGGAAAAAGAACACCTATATTTTATAGACAGACATCTACTTCAACACAACCCCCACCTATGCCGACACTCCCAATTTTGCTGTAGCAAAATTTACAGAAATATAAATGCACACTATTATTTTCACTGTCCTTGTATTATAGCTACTTTTGGGCACACTTTATATTAATTTCCCCATGCTAAGTATCATTTTGGACTCAATGGTTTTCACCAATTAATTACCAATTAATCAATTACCACCGATTTCCACCGATTCAATTAATTACTATTAATGGTAATTAACAGTATGATTAATTAATCATACTAACTTGGCCCGCAGAAAGCCCCTTTGGCCATGCCTCGCGGCATGTGGGATCCTAGTTGCCTGACCAGGGATCGAAGCCGTGCCCCCTGCAGTGGAAGCGTGGAGTTTTAACCACTGGATCGCCAGGGAAGTCCCTCCATTATCCTTTTTTAATGAAAAAGTTCTTCTCTTTAATCAAAGCCATCATTGTACACAGTAAAAAAAAGATAGATCTATGAGGCTATAATGAAAAAGAGGAGCCCTCTCTCCGGCCCGTTCTCCCTCTCCACTCCCCCACGGCAACCAGTCACGAGTCTTTTATCTGGATTTACTCCCCATTGCTAAATAACATGCCTCTATTGCTATTTTCTGATGTTCAGTTTTGGGTATCTATTGACCTCCCTACACAAGATAAGAATTCTGATCTTTCAGGTATTTCCCCACCCTCCTTCCATCCTCCCCCTCCTCCTAGCAGAATTTCATGATAATATTTGATTTCATTGTTATTCAATGTCTGCATTCTTAGGACACCAGGCCATGTAGCAAACGAGGATCACATTTTTGTCGTCCTTGCAGTTAGTAAACGCCACCGCCATGGGCTATTTGGCTGTTGTCATCTTTCTCACCTGCATCCTCCTCCTCTCCTCAGCCAGCATCATCGTCACGAGGGCAGCTGACACTCACCTGGGGCTCACCACGTGCCAGGCACAGTTCTAAGCGCTGTGCATCTGTTAACTCATTTAAACCTCACAACGGCCCTATGAGGCTGGTACCTACTACGATATCTTCATTTTACATAAAACGGAGGCTCAGAGAGGCAGAGTGCCTCATCTGAGGTCACAAAGCTCTTCCATGGCAGAGTAAGGGTTCTAATCTGGCCGTCTGGCTCTAGAGCTTGCCTTCCTAACTGAACCACGGTCCTGCTAACTTGAATTCATCCCCAGCTCTGGAAGTGTAACTCTCTCAGTACGTTCAAACCCCTCAGGTGTTTGGCTTTATTCCCCGTTACTTCTCGCGGCCCCTCCTCCCCGACTACTTCCTTGCCCTTTCTCCCGTTGCCATCCACCTCCCAGGCCTGCTGCACAGCTGTCACCCTGCATCCACTCCCCCTTCCTCACCACCACCAGGAACTCCCTTTGCCTCTCCCGATGGAGGGGGGCGGAATCCCTTTTTCATAGATTCCATGTCTTTCTCTTTCTCTGTTTACTTCTTGCTTGGGTTACGGGAGGTAAAATGTCGACTCCCTGGCCTGTCTGAAAATGTTTCTTCTACCCTCACACTTGATGGTAGCCTCTGAAGTTCATGCCCGTCTTCTCTCGGGATTTTGAAGGCATTGCTCCAGCGTTTCCGACCTCCTTCGGGTGCTGCCACACCTGCTTCTCAGAATATGTCCCCCTCTCAGGAGACTCGGGACTTTCTTCCTTGTCCTCACATTCAGAGGTATCTGTCGCTCCAACTCTTTTTAAAAAAATATAGAACAGGGGCTTCCCTGGTGGCGCAGTGGTTGAGAGTCCACCTGCCGATGCAGGGGACGCGGGTTCGTGCCCCGGTCCGGGAAGGTCCCACATGCCGCGGAGCGGCTGGGCCCGTGAGCCGTGGCCGCTGAGCCTGCGCGTCCGGAGCCTGTGCTCCGCAACGGGAGAGGCCACAGCAGAGAGAGGCCCGCGTACCACAAAAAAAAAAAGATGAAAAGAAAAAACGAGCCTCTTTCTCATCAATGCTTTCTTATTATGCCTCAATCCTTTTCTCCTTTCTCCTTGAGACGTCAAAGAATCCCTCTGTACTTCTCTCACCTCATTTTGGAGTCAACCCCGCAGCTTGTTCCTAACTCTGAGTTTTGGTACCTAATTTCCCAGCTCTCCATCTTGGTGAGAGGAGAAAGAAAGTACCCCCAAAGCACAAGAAAATAGTGTCTCCATTACTGTTCCCACGTCTTGGCTATCTTTCAGGGAAAAAATGAGCAATGAGGAACGACAAAGTCCCTGCAGTACTGAGAGGATCTCAGTGACATCACTATCCCCCCTCTCCTCCCTCCTCATCGGCTCCACTATTTTATTATCTTTGCAGGAGATCAAAATGGCTCCTTTCCCCTGAGGCTTCCAGTTGCTGCTCAAGATTCATGGAGACTTAACAGAAAGGTTTCCTGTGGCAACAGGCAACTCTTAAGACCTACTTCTGCTGCAGAAGTGTTTTCAAATTGCGACTCATAAGTGGGTCGTGAAATCATTTTTGCGGGGCACAATCAGCATTTAAAAAAATAAAAGGACAGAATGGAATAGAAAGTATCAGAGTGTGAGATGTGTTTGTAACACCTGTTTCAGGTATGTGTCTCAGCGTAAAAATCACTTGGACCACAAGTCACAGGAAGAAAGCATAAAGCCATTTTTAACCACCAGCATCTCATTTACAGAACTTCTTTCTAAAAGAACCAACATTTCATCCAGAGGAAACAAATCAAACAATTGGAACCTACATTTAAATAGGGTACAGAACAGGCTGAAACAGAAGAGAAAGGTCGTCTGTGGTACCTGCCAATGAGGCATCGCGTCGGCTAGCAGGAACCTACCATGTAACGGGGAGGCAGGCTGTCAGCAGGCAGACCTCAGGGGCACCAGAGGGCACACACAGCGTCTCCCGGTGAAAGAGGCAGGCACGTATGATGGAGAGGAAGTGTGAAGACAGTTCTTCACTGATGCAGGTGTCCTTTTGGACCATGACACTTCACATTCTTTTGGAACATTCTCCAGGGAAGCCAATCTTTGTTTGTGGAGCGGGCAAATCTGCTTCTAAGAAATGGCCCAAGTCGTTCAGGGCCCTCCTGCTGAATTACAAAGTTCCCGCAGGGTGCCCTGGACTCTATTACCAACTGTCATCAGGTTGCTGAACAGAATAGGTTCTCAGAGTTTCGAATCTTGCAGCTGAGCTAAGGAGCTAAGGAGGGCTGGCCAGCAAGCAGGTGCCTGTGAGGGGTGAGTGGCTGGACCCAGAGAATCACACCTGCCCGGCGCTGGGAAGGAGCTGCAGGGGAGCCGGGAAGGGGGAGGTCTGGGTGTGTCCAAGGCCGGCTGGCGGACTTGTCTTGCCCGTCACCCTCACGTGTCTCCTGGGAGATTGCCATCAGAGGGTGGGCTCCTCAGGCTGGGCTGTTCTAACTCCCAGCAGACCCCAGCACCCAGCATGGCTCAGCCAGTCTTTTTGGGATGAAGGGACTCCACGGCAGAGGCCCTGTGCACTGGAAGGATGGAATCACATGACATAATGCACACAGGTATCTGTATGTAACATACATATTTTGTGCTTCGTAATTACGCTTATTTAATACACACTACAATTTGTATATGATAAAATGAGAGGAACAATGATGACGCCATTAGGGACCACAATCTGTGAGATGCACGCACACAACGGCGCCATCTCCCATTAAACCCGATTAGCACAACCACAGAAACCAGCCGGACCCTGGCCAGAGGCTGTGTGTGAGGCAGGTAATTCAGGGACTTGGGAGCAGGTGCCTGTATTAGGATTCTGGCTCTGCTGTTACCACCTGGTGCCCTTAGACCTGTTATTCCACCTCTTTACACCTCCATTTCCTCATCTGTAAAATGGAAAAATATTAGAGCTAACTTCATGGGGCTGTTGAGAAGACTGTATGATTTAATATGTATAAAGTGCTTAGATTAATTTCCGGCACATAGTTCTGTACTACCTCAACTCTGGATGGTATTATTATTTTAATCAGTAATTTAAAATTGTCCAGACTTGAAAGAGATGGCCAGGTATGGACAAAGCCAGCGAGAAATCATCTGGTCAGAGTCATGTGTCTAAAACGCATGGACAAAAATACCTGAGATGTAGTTTGCATTTCTAATACGATGGATGAGGGTACTGATTTCTAATGCTGTCCGAAATAAACAGACTGCCCATTCAGGCTTAAAAGCCTGAACTTATTCTTCATTAATTCACCCATAATACTGGAGACCTGGGGGTGAAAGGGACAAGCAGTCTCTCTGCCTTCAAGGTGTGCAGTGTGACAAGGGCCCCCCAACAGCTCATCACACCGTGGGTTCCTCCAGTGGGGAAGTGCCCTGCTCTCAATAATGTGAATTCTGGAAGCGATGGGAGCAGAGGACTGTCTCTTGAAACAAGTGCAGCCTTCTCTGCGATACAGAGGCGCTTGCCAGGGCTGGGTATTGGAATGGTGTTTTCCTTTCTAACTATAAATTTAATGTGCTATATGGACAGACAGGATGGACATTTTTATGCCAAGAGGAAGCTCAAAGGGGAGGGCTGGGAAGAGGAGGAGGATGGATATCCAGAAAAATGATGCAGTCATCAAGGTAAGAAGTAACTAGGGTCCGCCAGCAAAAACCGCTTTCTAGGGAAACAGAGTCATCGTCTCTTTCCACACCCAGCTGAGGACCTGAAAATGTGCCACCACAGAAAATACGTCTCTTCTCTGGGGAATAATGTCATGAGAGTCACTGTAAGTTCACAGAAATCTCGACGATCTCCCATAAAAGCTTTGTTTCACACTTCATCCCATGTGGAAACTTTAGCCAGGGCCACATGAAAAACGAGTTTTATGAGAGTACTTCTGATTTGTAAGAAGGCTATTTGGCTTCTGAACAGGGCAGCTTCCTGAAAGCCCCGGGAACGGCATTCTTACATACTACACATAGCAGGCGGCCTTCATAATGATCAGGGCCGCGTCTAAATCTGGTGAAACGTTACGTGAGTGACAAACCTCGACCAAAGCAATTGGGAGAAACTGCAGGGCCAAGAATTTCCTGGTCACAGAGATTGTCTCAAGCATGATATAAAAATGAGTCTGACTTTTTGCATCCAGGCACGAGGGTAATGGCTCGAGTGAGATGGGGAGAACGTGGCTTTTCCCGCTCGTGGTCCTTTTCATTCCCTACATGATTGTTACCAAGCTTCTCCCCGGCCTGGTGTTGTGACAGGCCTTGAAGTCCAAGGTCTTAGTGTGACCGTCCAGTGACCTTGACAATGCTTTCGCCTGTATTTCTATTTCTTTGGCAATATCTCACGTGGCCACGAGCGCACGCTTTGGGGCCCCGACAGCCTGGATTCCAATGCCGCCTCCTTCACTGAATCGCTCAGTAACCTCGGGCAACTCAACTTTCTCTTTGCCAAAGAACCCACGGCAGAGAATTCAGTGAGTCAATATCTGAGTAAGTGCTTAAACCAGTACCTGCCACATAGCACTCTCTGCTGTTAGTTAGTATTTTCATTGGCTGAGCAGACACACATGATTTCACAAATTAAAGAGCCAACCAGGATGATGGATGTTGCTCAGTGGCTTTTTTTAAATCCAGAGTCAGTGTCAGAACCCCAGGAGCAGCAGAGGTCCATAAAGTTGCCCGATATCCCGTGGCCATGGCTGCTTCCTGCCCCTGTGGTCCTCAGGCTCGGCTACGATGTTCCACGTGGGGCTGGTTCCCGTTCTCACGCCTCTCCCTCCTGGCTTGCTCTGGCCTGTGTTTTGGCCACCTGGCCACTGCCTCCAGATTTACCTGCCCCACGTGCTGTTCTTGGTCAGCCTCCCTGGATTTTCTCACCTTGGACAAGAATGTGGGGTGGCTTGCTGTGGCCTGGCAGCCGGCTCCCTCAGTTACCCTGCCCCAGCCCATCCTGGCAGATGTTCTGTGACAAAGACGTCCTCGGAAGACTGGCTTCCTTTCAGTTGGTCAGAGTTGACTTCAGAAGTGGCTTTGAGCTTTCCCTGTTGCTGTGACTTTCATACGCATCAGCTCTGGCCACGAGAGGCTGCCTAGTGATAGGAGCATGGTTCCTGGACTCAGATGCCAAAATTCAAATCCTGTTTGTGAGATCCTAGGGAACATACCCACCTCCTTCAAGTCCCGGTTACCCCACCTGAACGATGAGACCTGCAACAGGCTCTACCTGACAGCCGTGGTGCAAACTGAGCCGGAACACGGAAAAGGCTTTTTACGGCGCCCAGCAGAGAACAAGCTCATCACACACCTGCTCACATGATAGCACGTCTTCTTCCCTCCTTGTCCAAAATAGAGGTGGTGGGCTCCTTCCTCTCCTCCATCCTTGCCCCTCTTCAGGCCACTTCAGGGTTCCCTGGACACAGGCATTGTTAGGTGGAAATCCTACATGTGCCAGCTGCTTCCTCTCACTGTGTTTACAGTAAGCATGTCACGCCTAACAGAACGATGCCATATAAATGCCACACGGCGATAAACAAGATGTTTTCCCACGGCTTAGTAACAAGACTAAGGGTTTATCATTAGATATCTGTTGAAGGCTGAAAACCGGAACAGTCCTGGCCGAATAAACCACACCTCTTGGTCCCCAGATGGGCTGCAACAGAAATAACAACAGACCCACCCACTCAGCCCAAACGCTCCCATGGAGATGTGATGGATGGTCTATTTATAGATCGGACTCCAAATCTCAGGTGCGTGAATTCTGTTCTGCCGGCACTGCCTGCGGCCAGTCTGGATGGGAATTTTTATTATAATGGATGAGGACGGACCAGAGATTTCTGAGACGTTAGACAGCTGTGTCTTGAAGGTACCAACCCGGAGACGCAAACATTGTGGCATCGACCTCCTTCTTCCCCTCCCCCCTTCCTCCCCCGTGTTTCCAAGACAGATTATCAAACTTCAGCAGGGGCTTCTATGTGGGTCGCCTCCTTGTGTGGTAATTCCACGGAGGGGATGGGTGCTGAGGGGCTGCATCTGGCCTGTTTTCCAGAATGATCCGGGACAGGGCAGGCCAGGAAGACACCCCACCCAGCATTTCCAACATGTGGGAGGAAGAAGGCCTTGTCCATAAAGAACAAAAAATAGAAACCCAGTGACATAAGATACCATCTCACTGTCCTTTTGCCATTTCCTTCATGTTTATAGTTAGGAAATGGTATTTCTATACCAAGATCTGACACTCTATGCAAAGTGAAGGAAGAATTTATTTTGAATTTCTGCATCTCATATTCCTAGGCCTTCCATGAGCTGGTCCCAGCTCTCCAGCCTCATTTAAAAGGCCCCCCTGTTAGCTCTTCTGCTCTGACTTCACACCTCCCTCAGCTGCTGCCCTTCTACCTTTGCTCTGGTTTTTACCTGCCCCTTTCATGTACGTCTTCCAGGTCTGTTTTAAGTTCCAAGAGAGCCTGGACTCAGTTTTGTGCTTCTCTCGTACACCTACAAGTCCTGAGCGCACCGTCTGTACTTACCTCCCGACTGATTTTTAAAACACCCAAGCTTGACCTTTATAAGTTGTCACTACTGGGTCATAAAGTGATAACGTTTCAAGGCTGGAAAGGACCTCGGGTCTTTTGTGCCAAACTCCCCTGTTACAGGGGACAACACTGAGGCCTGGGGAGGTGACCTGTCCCTGGTCACATACTCAGCAAAGGTACAGGCAGGGGCAGATGTCTGATACCCAGGTCCTGGATACCTCCTCCTCAAGCTGATGTCCTGTCAGTGGATTCCCCGGGTCAAATAAATGGGAAACCCAGCATTTGCAAGCCAGAGGACAGAGACCTCCCTCATTTCACAGAGACTGCGCATTACACTGTCTAAAACTTGTTCGCCCAGTGGACACCCAGGGGTTCTCCCAGTGGACACCCACAGTCCTCCAAGGTTGTGTTTACCCACACCAGCTGCCTGTTTACTTTTCAGAATGTGAGGCTGAAAGAGTAAGTTCTGGAAACCCATGGCTATCTTTTTCTGGAAACTACAGGTAGCTAGCGATGCTTCCTAGGTAGTTTTGACTGAGTCCACGTAGCCCCCAGCCACGATCTGTATACACAGATGCAGCTTCATGAGTATTTAAGGAGTAGGAGGTCAGAACACTTCTCTCCAACTGTCACTCTAATGTCAAGGTAGAAGTTTGGTCCTGAAGGGAAGATGAAGGTGAGAATTTTCAGTTCGAAGTTCTCACGCCACTGGACAACTTTACTGCCCCAACTTCCTCCCTCCATTATGGTCTGGAGTTTGATTTGTGGCCAGCCCTAAATCTAGATGGTCCATTTTTCAAATCCATCTTGGTGCACAGGCATAAAGGTGGACCTTGGAGAGGCAGTCAGTCCCGCGTGCCAAGGGGGTGACGTTTGTAAATGCGATTATTACAACCCTTAGTCAACCTCCTATTTTTCAGCTCAGGTCTACTAACTACTTCTTCATTCGCATTGGTTTTGCTCTGTAAGGAGAATGTTACTTTTTATCCAAAGGCAAACCAACCACGCTTTGCAAGTCCCATAAGCCATATGTCATCTACAGATTTCCTAATGGGAAAATCCATGTGTCACAGACTATAAAGGAAGCATTTTCCAGTGGCCTAAATGAGGATTAATGAACTGATATTCAGCGAACCTTTGAGGAGACACAAGAAAACCTCTGGAATGGGCAATGTCATCAGAGTCCAAGCAACCTGCACCGTCTGTATTTATAAATGGCCCTTTCAGACGACTTCAGAGACATAATTTTTAAGTTTTGGCATCCAAGAGAAATGCATGGCTATCTTTTTCTAAAAGGTGAAAGTGGGGAATTCCCCAGCAGTCCAGTGGTTAGCACTCCCCACTTCCACTGCTGGGGGCCTGGGTTCGATCCCCGGTCGAGGAACTAAGATCCTGCAAACCTTGTGGCGGCTCCCATCCCCGCAATAAATAAAATAGAATAAAAGGTGAAAGTTTAGAAAGCCAAGCCAAACGTAAATGATATGATGGTGCCAATCTTTTGGGGGTGGGTTCCAGAAAGAGAAGCGTGTGAAGCTGTGGTTCTGCCTCCGACGATCAAACAGGAACTCGTCAGGCATGTGCTCTGTTCAGCGGGATGCACTTCAGAAAATGCAGCCAAAACACACCTAGGGCCCGAAAGCGAATTGCTGTCATGTCCCTGCACTGGTGAGGCTTTCTAGCCAGAGTGCCCGTAGTCTCTGGAAGTCATTCTGCATTCTCACATAAATGCTCTCCTCCCCGCAAACTCTGTTCACGGGAGAAAAAGGCCTTTCAATAATGAACAGCCGTCTGTTCCACAGAGCACAGGAAAAACACGACAAACCGGGTCACACGGCCTTGGCTGTAAATATATTCTTACGCGAGATTTCTACAGCTCCATGTGAAGGAAGAGAGCATAAGCTCTTAACCATTGCAGAACTACGACAACAACGATAAAAAATGCACTGGGTTTCCTGCAATTAAGCTGCAATGTTTTACAGTGCAATTTTATTTATACCTGAAAGAGAGTAAATAAATAAATATATAAAAGGTGGAACAGACCCCGCCCGCCCAAGGCTTAATCTGCAAATTAACTTTGCAGTAATAAAACCCCTGCCAGCTGGACTCTTTCCCCTGGTCCTCTGTGGCACAGGCAGTCAAAGCAGGTATATGGCTGAGAAAAAAACAAAGTAGGGCATTTTCCACCCTCAGCCAGGGATGTTAATTGAACTTTGGCGCACGTTTAAAGATTTCTCTCTTCATGTCCAAGAAAGGATTAAAAACAGTTGAGCTGGGGGAAAATGGACATCTGTTCCTGACTTACACTCAGAACCACAATGGAAAACATTCATAATTAAAGCGATTTTGTGTCCCTGCTAGTTAGAACTGTAGTCTTGGGTTAAAAATATAACTGTGGAGGGTCCCCATTGTCTTTGGGGCCTTCTTCTTATGGCTGCTTGTAAAAAAGGTAGTTTATGCTGGGTTGAATTTTTTTTCCGTTGGAATAACAATATGAGGAAACAGATTTGCGTAGAAAGATAGGGGATGACAGCACAGAGCACCTACACAATTGAGCCCCGTTTTATGGAGCTATGAAACAGTAGTCAAGAAGTGTTTTCTATTTGGGAGTTAAATACACTTTACAGCTGTGTAAAAAACCAGAGCCATTTTGGGCCGAACATAAACATTCCAACGTCTGCGAGGTTTACTTCTGTTGAGCAAGTGGGCAGGTTTCTATCAACTGGGAGGGACTCGTGGGTAACGCAGAACAGCGCTGAAAAGCCTTCCACATTAAGTCATTTCCCATCCGACATGCAGAAACTTCATCAAGAAAACCAAATCTATTTCCATACCTTCACCCTGACTACGGAAATAACCTCCTCCCTGACGGACCAGCCCCCAGTGTCTTTCCCTTCCAAGTCATCTTCCTTCTGTTGCCTAATTAACATTCCCCCAAAGAGCCTCAATCCACAATATCACTCTTATTTGATCACATTAGTTACCTCTCTTATTAAAAATGGTTCCCCACTGCCAAGTCTATTAAACACAAAATTCCTTAACCTAGCAGTTAAGGTTCTTATACCCAGGTGTATGCTCTGTGAATCCAATATACCAATCAAATCGGTGTGTAAACCATCACTGGTCCCCAAACCACCTCTGTGCTACCTGGCTAGGTTTTGGGGGCTTGGAATACACAATCCCTACCCTCTCATCCTTACCTGCACTCATCCTTTTTTTTTTTTTTTTTAAATATTTATTTATTTGGCTGTGTTGAGTCTCAGTTGCGGCGCGCGGGCTCTAGAGTGCACAGGCTCTAGAGTACACAGGCTCAGTGGTTAACACAGAGCACAGAGGCTCAGTAGTTAACACGCGTGGGCTTCGTTGCCCTGCGGCATGTGGGATCTTAGTTCCCCGACCAGGGATCGAACCCGCATCCCCTGCATTGGAAGGCGGATTCTTAACCACTGGACCACCAGGGAAGTCCCCTACACCCATCCTTAAAAGCCTCTCTCCAATGCTACTTTCCCCAGGTAATGAAATACTAATTGAACTGTTGCCAAGTAAAAGTGACTTCTCCTTCCTTTGACCATCACAAACTTAATAATTTAAGGCTCTCAGGTTCAGGGCCTGATGGGAGCTTTATTTGCACACTTGTCTTCCCTTGCAACTAGATTCTCATCTCCTTGACGACAGTGATTCTTTTTTACTCACCTCTCCATCCCCTGCAGACCTCAGCACTGGGTCTTCCAGCACAGTCATTAGACCCACCTCCCTGGTCGTCTGTTTTCTAGAGAGTTGGTATAACATTTTTTGATTCTTGTCTGATACGCTGCTAAGGTATATGCAGATGCTCTGGGGTAAGTATCACATGGACTAAAAATCAATCATACTTGCTTCCATCAACATAATGTGTAATTTGGTCAAACAGATTTGCCAGGCATGGGATCCAACTGGAATAGTCATCTCAGTCCCTTTTCTTGGTCGGGGCGAGAGGGAATGCATTAACATTGTTTTGGAAGAATCTTAAAACACAGTGTAAATGAGCTTATCTAAAGTTCAGCATCACTTTGCCTGCTAAAGGTCTAAGGCCGCCACTGCCTGAGGAGGTTAGTCCCATCTTGGAGTGCGTCCGTGGGCTCAAGCCAGTTCTGGCCCTGCTCCCACACCATGGAATCAGTTCAGGAGAGGAGATGAGGCTGGAGAAACCCCAGGGAGAGAGGCGGAGAGGGCAGAAAACTATTCTACCCTTAGCAGAACGGGAGGCTTTTTCTGAGGCTTTGGAAACTCGGTCTGGACAGTTTTCTCTCAAAGTGGTATTTGGTCCAGCACTCCTTTCCTTTCCCTCGCCACCCGCTCAGGAACGAAAACCAGAAGTGCTGAGGGAGCTGCGATGTTATTCCTGGCCCCAGTGCGCACGGGAAGTGCTATAAATCTCTCAAGAAAGCCCAGGCTTGTGGGATTTCCAGAACCATCATGACAGAGGTGGTTGATGATTTAAGATCATGTCTTGATTCTAAAAGAATTCTTGACTGTGTACCACCCTGGAAAACCTGCTCCCGTCCTTGCCCCCCGTGCTCAGGAACGGCACCACCATCCACTCAGCTGTGCAGCAAAGGACCCAGGAGTCACTCCTCTCTTTCCTCCTCCAGCAACTCATCCAGCTCCTTCAGGCTCTACTTCGAGAATATCCCGAGTCCATCCATGTGCCCCCACTAGCCTAGTCCCATCCCTGCCATCTCTCCTGGTACTGCTGCAGTAGATAACCATCCCCAACATTCATTCATCTGTCAGAATAATCTTTTAAAAATGTAAAGCCAACCTTGACATTCTTCTGTTTAAAACCCTCCAAAGGCTTCAGGTTACACTTACAAAACTGGGCAAACTTTTGTTGCCTGGGCATTTTTCTCCCTCCCCACCCATTTGAACCAGCCAGCCTCGTATACCCTCTTCTTTTTCTTCCTCTGACTAAGATGTGTTCATTCTAAAACTCCGTTTGGATATCATCGCCGCCCAAAAGTCTCCTGTGACTCCCCACCCCAAGGCTGTGTACACACCAAGCTTGTCTCTACCAGGGAACCTAGCATCCTGTGTGGATTTCATCGTCTGTCTCCCCCTGCTAGTCTCTGGGCTACCTGAGGACAGGGGTGATGTCTTTCATCTCTGTGCATACGTTTGGCATGTAGTGGGCACTCAAATGTTTGTTCTGTGTATGAACAATAATACCTCCAAGTGACACCTAAAAAATAATCATTCTAGGAGCACAGGAGGAACTGAGCACTTCTGAAGGGCACACAAACGAATCAGTCATACCTCACATTTTCAGGAGCCAGAGAGGACAGACAGCAGGAGTGGGCTTTGGAGAAAGGCAGACCTAGGTTAAAATCCAGGCACCCAAACTTACTGTGTGCCCTCGGGCAAGTTAGTTAACATCTCTGAACTTCTGGTTTCCATTCGTGTATAAAGTGGGGATATGAATCACGTGCTCAGCAAAGCACCCAACACATTCTAGGCGTCCTGACACAGGTGACTAACATTGTCATTCTTATTACTCCAGGCAGGCACACCACAGGCTAACTCTAATGCCCCTCACCAAGCTGGGGTAGGGACCAGAGGGGCTCTCCGCTTCCATAAATATTTTTTTCCATAAATCATACCTCTTGATTTGCTCTCCTCCTTAGGTAATCTCTGTTTTCACATTGTTTCTGAAACGCCAACTGCACTGGACTCAACACAGTTCAGTTACCTGATTTCACGCCTACTCTTAGGAGAGAATTTGAGGGGGCTCAGGACACATCCTGCCCTTTCTGCCCCCTTCCCTCCAAAGTGCACGTTTCCATTTTCCAGTCTCATCCTCGCTATTGTTGTAATAGCTGTCAATACTTCGCTAAGTACCGAAAGTGCTAAGAGCACTGGATTTGAAGTCTGAATCCTTTTCGTCTTTCTCGGGGTAAGTGATGCCAGTCTAGTTTCTTCAAATGTCAAGTATTCAAAGTGCTTTTATCGCACTAATAATAATTAGCTTTGGCAAACAAGAGAGTAAAAGGCACAGTTGGATCGTTCTCAAAAATCACTTGCACAAATAAAATCCAGGAGAGTGTCCCGGGTTTAAAATGCAAGGTGTGGGTGAGGCTGTGTATAAACCCAACACAGCAGAGATGGTGAGGGGTGTCTTCCCAGGGATGACGGAGGCGGCGGGCGACTTTCCATCCCTCTTCCTGGAGAGAGGTCTGCGTGCTGGTGTGTAGGGCGGGTTTCCACAATGAGCGCTCTATACTGAAAAATCCCCTAAGACTAGGGGCAGGCTTTTCTATTCCTGCTCTGTAGCTTGGAAATCCCAGCTAGTGATGACTTTATGGGTTTGTATGGTCTAGACAAGAGGGTTACTCTCTGGCGAAATCGCTCCGAGGGGGAGGCCCCTGTGAAAATTCCTATCCAACTAATTACCATTCAGCGGGCAGGCAGGCTACCAGGAGGGCACTAGGCTCTGGTAGAGGCTGCAGTTGGAAAGCCATACTCCCAGCTTCATCACTGCCTACGTTTATTTTCCTTCCTGTCAAAACAAGGACAGGAAAGGGGAACAAGAGTGCTAATAGTCAGAAAGATCAACGCAGGGTAGAGTAGGGGAGAACAAAAAATGAAGGCTGCCCAGAGCTCCGACTGAGAGGGAAATACCGACCATCTGTCTGCTTCATATTTTCTACAACAACTATTTCAGCTTTCTCAGCAACTTTAGATCTTTAGAAGCGACCATGTAAAGATACAATGGTCTCAACTAGGTACGGGGTAAGATGCTTCCAAAAATATCAGTGTCGCAGTGCTAAAACCCAGAGGAACTCACAACTATTTTCACCTCAGGTTTTACGGGAACTGTAGAGGGAGGTGGCAGTATCTGTTCCTTCAATATTTGGAAGAAATCCTTTTCACCTACCCCAGGACAGAGCCGAGAGAAAACACCTGTCTTGAAATCTCTGCGTTCTGGTGAGCTGGCTCTTTGGGAGGGAAAAAATGGCCTTCTGTGAAGGAAATGAAGCCTGCACTCCCCAAGGTTCACATCCAAGCACAAAACATCTCTGGTGGGAGATCACGTCCAGAAGCCCTTCCAGGCCACACCTGCCCCACACAGGAGCCTTTTTTGCCACTGGCACCCGTCTGCTCTCATATTATCTTGCACTAATATCAGACACAATTTTCTCACTGGTATCTTTGATGTGACACAGTTTCTTCTCTTTTCCCTGGAGTCCCTCAGGGTATAGACTGTATCTTTTCCCACCTTTACTTTATTCAGATGTATCTAATGATGGTCTTCGTGCTGAGCGCTCAGTTACTGCCTAAGATGGATAAGTGACCAAAGAGAAATCTCTACCAAAAAAAAAAAAAAAAAGGGCACACCGAAACATGAACATTTTTCTTCCTCTTTGTGGTTAAGCTCTAGTGAAGGACCCTGTGTTCTTTCTGGCAATGGGGAACCTGGGAACATTCCGGGATCTGCAGGCCCAGAAGAAATTGTATGGCTACGGTTTGATGAGGTCTCGTGGATGAAGAACTACGATTACAGCATAACTGATGATGAGAACACACTCAGTATTTTGCCTTGGCTGGAGTGTGACTGAGAGGAATAAGCACTAGAATGGAAATCAGGCAGGTTGGGTCTTGATACTGTTTTGACCGAATTGGGCCACATGACCTTGGGCTTGACACTACACTTGTATGAAAGGGTGAGTCTAGGTCACTGGCTTTCAAATTTTCTGACCACGATCTGGTAAAAAAATAAACATTTTATATCACCACTCAGAAAATAACACACACACACACAAAACTACAAGTTTCCTCAGATAATATTTATCCTTGCGAAGTGTGAAACACCATATTTTCTGTTTCTTTCTTTCCTTATTTTAAAAATTGCTGGTCATAACTTACAAATTACAATAGCTAAGGTGATCTTGACACATATTTCTGGTTCTAAAATTCCACAGTGTAAAGATCTCATGCTATTTTATGGCATGTTGTTTTTCCTCTGTTGCTTCCTTTCATCAGGAGGAGTTTGGGGCAGTAATGCTCCGAAATTCAGGGGTGTTAAGGAATGACAACGTAGCTAATGAAGCCACTCCCCCAGGAATCCTCTCCCACGGGTGGGCGAGGGGAGGGAGCTGCTCTCTGACCATCACTTTAAAGAGAGCAGGAAGTGGAACGGACCCCCTTCCATCCATCCAAGTCACAGAATCTCTGCCCTCTCTCGGCAACAAGTACCCAAATGGTTTGAGGCCGCCCCAGTCTTAAGACATTTACTTTTACCAATTCGTCTTTGTCAGTCTCCTATTCTTTTGACTATTCTAAGGGCATTTGTACTGAACACAAGAGACCATGGAGATGAACATGTCACAGCAATACTGCTGCTCTGTCACTGAATAAATTGAGGCCATTCAGACTACTTCACAGACATGCACTGTGAGGGTTTTTTTTTAATATTGAAGTATAGTTGATTTATAATGTGTTCATTTCTGCTGTACAGTAAAGTGACTCAGTTATATATAGTCTTTTTCATATTCTTTTCCATTATGGTTTAATCACAGGATATTGAATGTAGTTTCCTGTGCTATACAGTGGGACCTTGTTGTTTATCCGAGTTGGTTTTTCTCATAACCGTATTTTTACACTGGCCTTGATCCCCTTAGGCCAAGCCAGAGAGTAAGGCAAATCTTTGGGAACCTGATTCACCCTACCTGTGTTGACCAGGCCTCCACCATCTCTTTCCTGAGAGATTTGAAGGGACTACGTTCAACCAGCCTCAAGGGCATGGTTCAGGGCTGGAGGACGGAGCCAAGTGAACTGGCCCACATGGGAATCAAACCCAGGACCTCAGATTTAGTCACCCCAGCCTCCGGTCCCTTGAGCCAACTTTAAGTCCTGGAGCTCCTTTGGGCGAGGGAAGATGACTTACTACCAGCCTGCAAAGAAGCGGCATTCAGAACTGATTCTGTTTAGTATCTTGCTCTGTCAATGAGAAGAGTCAACAACAACTATTAACCAGGCACCTAAGTAACAATATGGTTTACTAGGTTAATAAATTCAGGCCACTCAGAGCACTTTCTAGACAAGAGCCTGATATCACTCTGAAGGACCAACAGATTGCCGTCTTCTGGAAGATGACAAAAGAGGCAAAATGTTCCGAGAAAATATCCATTCAGTTTTCAGCCCTGTCATCTTTCCAAAATATACTATTCTATAATAGAAAATACAGACAAAGTGAACAGAAATTCTAGGAGGCTGTGAGATGCTATTTTTAAAGAGGCACAGCTACCATGAAAATGAACCTACTTTCCAATATAGCATAATTCATTTTCCAGTTTGCCGTTCTTGCTGGACAGAACTAAAATGACAATGTTCATTCAGTATGCCACATTTATAGCTTTAGCTAAAGGGCTCCTACATGGCAAAGGACAAGCTTTCTGGTCTTGGCAAACCTTCCTCTTTTGATGATGCCAGAAAATAGATCTTTATTATGAGCCAAAAAAAAGAGAGAGAGAGAAAAAAATCTTCTTTGGAATATTTATTACTTACTCATTTAGGAAACACAGCCCTACAGATTATTTACAAATGGGTTAAATGGATTCTACTAAACTTTCCATTTGTTATTTACTTGCCAAGTACCATGTATTAGTTACCAACAGTATGTTTCTGTAATGCATGTTTATTATAGTTATTCCAGAAACTCTGATTAAAAATTATTTTTAATTCCAATTTTTATACTTATAGTTACTTCATAACTTTAATTTTATGGTTTTAGTTTCCAAAAAGGTCTTATTCATCTCCCAGGGAAAAAAACCCTCCAGTCTGAGGTGTATTGTCCACAGGTGGCGGTAGGAACCCACCTAGCCCGTCACAAGCACCTCCAGGCGGGCGCCCTCTGGCACCTCACTCTCAACGGAGCTGTAACATTTTAATTATATGCTTTTAAAAGTTCATCATTTGTCAAGTTTCGTTAGTCTTACGAAAATAATTTCCCTTTAGGTACAACATAGCATATTCTAAATTATATACACATATATTACTGAAACCAAGTGGCTCTAATTAAACATTTTTTTCAAAGACTGTTTCCTTTTAATGGCAGGGAAATACTGTTGGTAGCAACAACATACTCTGCCAAAATGAACTTCACCAGGTTGAATTTTAGGGAGACTGTCAACACAATAATGGCCTAGAACTTTATGCAAAGTTCTTATATTAGAAAGTGGTCATTTAAGGGTGTCACTTGGGGGCCTGTTCAAGATACAGGATCATGATCGTGTTTCAAAAACATCATCCTACATTGAATGCCTGGCATTGGTCCTGCTAATTGTTAGGGCCTTGGAGTTCAGCCTGGGTAACACCGTACATTTTTCTTTTCTTTTCTTTTCAATTTTTGAACTTATTTTATTTATTTTTTATACAGTAGGTTCTTATTAGTTATCTGTTTTATACATATTAGTGTATATATGTCAATAAAAATCTCCCAACACACCGTACATTTCTGCCTGGCAGACAGGAACTGGAAGAGGACAGCCAATAGAAAATCATGTCAAGGTTCTTTCCACCCCTGAGCTTAACATTCTATACAACTGTTTTCTTTTTTTTTACATTTCTAAATTTTATTTAAAAAATATTTTTGGCCGTGCCCTGTGGCTTGCGGGATCTTAGTTCCCTGACCAGGTATCAAACCCAGGCCCTCTTCAGTGAAAGCACAGAGTTCTAACCACTGGACGCCAGGGAATTCCCTATGCAACTGTTTCAAGTCAAAGTTGTGACGAGGATGTTGACTAGGATGCAGTTATATAACATAGAGAGAGCTCGCGATAGCTCACGTGGAAAGTACCATTTTCATTATTTGCTATAAAAGAAATCTGCTTTACATGTATTTTTTCTTGTTACTTGAAAATTATGGTAATTTTGAAAAATATATCTATTTGAAAACTAAAAATCCTCCCAGACCCAGGCTGCAAAGAGATGTCTTAGCTGGTAGGCAATGACGGGTGCCGTCTAGCTATTTTATTCAAAATTATTTTGACAAGAGGAAAAGCGGGTTCCCTGAGAGTGACTTGTTCTTGGACGTGTAAGCATCTGGAACACCTTGGCTACCTTTTTTGCCTTTAGAAAAAAAAAAAAGTAATAATCGGGTATCTAGGTAGAAAACACAGCACATCATGGCATGATTAGATTTCAAATTCCTATATACTGGTCTCCCAACCAACTTTAGATTCTCAGGGGTGATTTTCTATGTGTGTTTCCATACCAAAGAGAGCCTGAATTGGCTAGATTAAAGAAAAATTCAGTCCAGTGGAGTATGAAACACATCTCTGATCTGATAAGATCAAGCCAACTTGTTGCTGTTTTGATGAATGTAAATTATCACCAGCATCCCGTTTCCCGAGGAGGAACTATGTAAGTTTGGTGGCAAGGGGCTTGAGTGCGTGGCCAGCATCCTTCCCTTTCCAGGTACCAGAAAGGTTCCAGCAGCCCGTTTCTCCCTTCTTGTCAGATACCACTTCCCTTCTAGTGCCCTTCCAAGGAGTATGAACCAAGCCTGGGGACAGAAGCAGGGAGATTCTGTACCTGGATTGTCTTTTTGGCAAGAACAAATTAGCTTAAAGCATTCCCATTTTTCTGCAGATTCTGTCTGTAATGCGGTGCAGCTGTGTGCGCCTGGGGATCCTTTTGTTAAAAGTAGACCCACATGGAAAAGACATTAAAATAAGTTTGCTGCTATGATACCCACGAAGATGAAAGGGCTTCTCTGATTTTAATATGCTGAGTTTTAGACGGGAAGGAAAATGAAAGGGGTTCCTTGGAAACACACACATTTGGCCGGGCTACGAATTCATCAGGTGTTAAATCCCCATCACCTTCGCAGTAGAGGTGCAGGGCAGCGCTGAGCGTCTGCTTGTTTGTGTTTTCAGTGGAATCCGCACCGTTTTCCATGCTTACAATGTGTGGCTCTCTTTAGCACTCATATTTCGGTTCTGGTACTTGCTTCCAGAGGAAAATTAGTGAAAGTGTGTACTGATGGGAGCTGGCATACGAATGAACTCTGGACCCTAGCTTAAAGTGACTTCATTCTTTTGGGGGGTAGGGAGTGTGCCCTTTAAAATAACTATCTTGTGATATTTCGTGATATTTTTTGGCCAGTGCAGAGACCCCTGCTGGGACAAAGAAAAAGCAACAAGGATCAAGGGCCAAAACCATGCCATGAACTATGTTTCTAGCGCCAGGTGAAACACGACATAAAGACTGTCAAGATTTCTTGTGGGAATTAACAGTGGACATATTTTTATTGGGTTTGATTAAACAATAACACAGTTAAGAGAAGAGATGAAATTCACGTTTATAACTAAATGTAAATGATTAAGCATGGTATTGCCAAAATGGTAGGACTCGAAGATATTTTCATTAGAAGATAAACTGTTGATGCCTTTTTGTTACTGCAAATGTTAAACCTGAAGACAAGCTGTTATTAGGTGGCTGCCCATTATAGAAACGGGGCTTATTTAGAGTTTCAGAGGATGTGCCTGATGCAGGCTGAAACTGAGCAGCTTTAATTTTCTCTCCTGTAAAATTCTCACTGTCTCATGGAAAGCAAAATATTTTGGACACTGGAAGACCCAGATGCTATAATTTTCTATCGGAAACACTGATTCTGTGTCTTGAGACCCAGTGTCTGGCAACTAGTTCTTCATTTAATAAGTGTAGCAATTGTTTTATTTGACCATGCTATCGTTTCTGCAGAGTTCCAAAGCTGAGAATAAAGGATTCTGCTGTCTTTCTTCAACAGAGAGGAAATTCCAGAGATTTTCTTCTTAAACTACTGCGTGTATTTACTTCCTTTGTTCTTAAATGGCTTGTTTACAGCAGAGGAAATGCTCTTTGCTCTTTCAAGGAGTGAGTGGAAGTTGTGGGCTCCCGTTCCTCATTTCTGCCTGGGCCAACAACTTTTTTTTTTTTTTTTTTAACTGAGGTAAATCCAATGCACAGATCTTAAGTGTCTAATTCAGTTAGTTTGATAAATGTCTACCTTCGTGTAACCAACATTTCAGTCAAGATATGGACTATATCTCCATCAGTCCAGATACTTCTCTTGGGTGCGACCCTTCCCCACATTCCCCGAGTCCACTGCTATTCAGATTTCCATCATTACGGATCAGCTACCGCTACTTGAATTTCATACGTACTCTTTGGTGTCTGGTTCCTTTCACTCAGTGTAATGTTTTTTGTTTTTAAATAAATTTATTTATTTTTGGCTGCGTTGGGTCTTTGTTGCTGCGCGCGGGCTTTCTCTAGATGCAGCGAGCGGAGGCCACTCCTCGCTGCGGTGTACGAGCTTCTCATTGCAGTGGCTTCTCTTGTTGCGGAGCACGGGCTCTAGGCATGCGGACTTCAGCAGTTGTGACTCGTGGGCTCTAGAATGCAGTCTCAGAAATTGTGGCACACGGGCCTAGTTGCTCCACGACATGTGGGATCTTCCCGGACCAGGGATTGAACCTGTGTCCCCTGCATTGGCAGGTGGATTCTTAACCACTGTGCCACCAGGGAGGTCCCCAGTATAATGTTTTTGAGACTCATCCATGGTGGTTTCTTTTTTTTTTTTTTTTTGGTGTAACTGTACTTTGTTCTTCTTCTTTTTTTTAAATCACTATAAATAGTATTCCATTGTATGGACAGATCACAATTTGGTTATACGTGTACCTGGAGATGGCCTAGTTAACAGTCTGGGCTATTGCAAATAAAGCCGCCCTGTATATCCTTGCACCTGTCTTTTGTGGACGTATGCTTCCATTCCTTTTGGGTAAATACCGAGAGTGGCACTGCTCGGCCAACATCACTTTGGTTTTGAAGCCTGACGCCCTGGAGAACCTATATGACCTCTGTAGGGCTCTCCCTCCTTGGCCGGGTGGAGGAACAGTGACATCTGATGCCCTCTCCTCTCAGAGCAGCTTTGAGGATGTTTTCTGCCCTTCACAGGAAAGAGGGCAAGGAGTTTCCCGGACACTGTACTCAAAACTCACTGGTCGCGAAGACCTTGAGATGCCCTTTACATGGCTCTAAGATCTTGACATATCTTATCAGTGAGATGTTCAGTGGGGCATCTGACAGAGACGGTGCCTCCCCCAGATAGTGATGGCGGTTGGGCCTATGTGGGCGCATCCTTCAACAAGGGAGGGGAGAGAGCTCGTTGATAAGTGCGTGTATCTGCTAGAAACAGCCAATATTCCATTTTCTTCACGCTCTGAAGTTCCACAATTAAAACGGTTATTATTGCTACCTTTACTAAAACAACAAGACAAACTATAAAAATGTGTAAACCTGCTAACGCTTTTACTTCTACCAGCTCTGGTCATAAAATGGTTATCTTAAATGCTCCTGACAAATAGTGTCATTTTTGTTCTCAGATATGACACTCCTTCCCCTGGAAAATATGCCCATGCCCAAAAGCACATCACTAGCAAATGCCACCAGTAATGCACATTCCTGGAATCAATCTTCTCTCAGGTTACTACAGACAAAAAATAAACATGCACAAGTGGTCCTGGCCAGGGCTGGTGAAATACTGTCTAAAAGGGCAGGATACAGTTAAGAGCACGAAATGTTTTCTTTGTTTTGAACGTGCTGTATAGCTACTTCAAGAAGCCCTGACAGCCTGACATGTCGGCCATTTCCACCGCTGACCCGGGGGTTCCTGAACACACCGGGTGCCTCGGATGCAGAATAGGGCTTTCAGAGCTAATGTCCTTTCTAAATTGGAGGTTCAAGTAGAGACAGTGTTAACACAAGCAGTTGTTTCCGTCCCTGTCTTTATCACATTAATCCTCATGGGGAGGTAGGCATTGTCTCCAATGTATACACGAGGAGGCCGAGCTTACAAAGGTTTAAGGCCCATCTACCTCTCAAGCTGCAGAAGCAAGATTTGAATCCAGATCCCTCTGATGCCAAAAGCTCTCACCACTTTACCTCTATGTTCCCAGGGTTTTAGAAGATGGCCCAGAAAACTCCAGGTTTACAGAATCCCTTTTGTCAACATATCTGGGTCTGCTTACGAATTCCCTAAGCTGACATACCATAAGGATCCTGCTCTAAAATTGTGTGCCCCCGATCACTTTCCCACTGATTTCACCTTATTCCAACTGCTCTGGAATTCACATTGCCTTACAATTTCTAAGACATTTTGTGGATGTGAATATATAGATTGTAACTGCACTACAACAGTATGGAAAGAATGACCCTATGTGTACCTCTATCTTGTCTAGCTAATCATCCATGCTAGTCATTTAGTCCACCTGTGTGTATGTCATGTTCATTAAGTGTCTGCTCTACACGTGTATAACCTGCTTCTACTAAGAGATGTAAGTTCTAATCCATAAGGGCTATGCCTTCTGCTTTTTTGTACTCCCAATGCCTGGAACGGTGACTATAACAAAATAGATGCTCTATAAATTATGTGAAATGAGAAGATACCCCATCCTGGTGCTGTGGAAAACAGGGCCACTCACTTAGGGACTGCTGAACTCAGGCCAGTTTTCACTTAGATGAGCCTCGATTTCTTTTGTCTTTAAAGTGGTGTTAATAAATGGTGATGTGAATGTATTTGTGCACTATAAAGATATAATCTACTACTGTTACAGATCGGCATCGATTTGATTGCTTTCTTCAAGTCAAGAAAATGTTTTGTTTGGGAAGGTCTCTTATGAGTGATGTAGTTGAGGAAAAATAATTGAAGTACTATCTCGTCGTTGCCATCCTTACTCTAACCAACGCTTTGAGTAGTAAGACATTAAAAATAAGCATCCGCATAATGCAGTGGGGAAGGAAGCAAATTAGCTACAAGACTGGACCATAACACTCAGGAAGCAGGATAAAAATTTTACAAGTCAATCAATGAAGAAGATGAAAGGCCAGTGATTAGAACAAAGCAGTATATAAACAAACAAGCAAACAAGTCATAGGCCAGGAAAGGGTGTGTTAGTGACCCTGCACATACATACGCAAGCCAGAGAGTACTGCACCATGAAGTCATTCTCCAGCTTAAGACAGCACGTTTATGTGAAAAGGGAAATATAAATCAAGGCCATTTTCTCAATGGGAAGAGTGTAGAGAATGTTTTTTAGGCATTGTCCACATACTTAACTCTTTAGGGCAGAATCTGTTAGAAATACCAAAGCCTGGCCTCAGGACTTTAAAAGTAGGTCACAAAATTCAGTCAGGCTAAAATATTTCAATTTTCTTTTTTTCCGCCATTAAACAGGATGGGATTTATCTCTCTGAGCTTTTTCCTTCTGTTTCATTCTCTTCTTTTAGGTGGGTGGGGGGAATTATGTTAGTTTCGACCTCACCTTAGTTATCTTTTCCTCTCAGATTTTCTGCCTTTAGTAAGGCTGTTTAGGTGTATTTCATTTTCTAAAAATAAAGGGATTGGGGGGGAGTTCACCTCAACTCCACTCAGACAAAGCTTCTAAATGTCAAGCTAAATTCTGTCAGTTCTACCAGTCATTTCCATCCTGAGGGTAAAATTAATACTTTACTTTTTAAAATGATTTGCTGTTTATTAGTAACTCCGGAGAACTGCAAAATGTTATCATCTGAGCAACCTATTGCCAAAGCTATAAAGGAATGTTAGAGGTCTACTCTCAGGCCAGATAGCAGGAGACACAGGAATATGAAATGAAACAACACCATGCAGAAACTTAAATTACACATTTATAGATATAATCTGTGACTTCATGGTCGTTATAGGCCCCCTAAACAAGAAAACAAAAAAAATTGGTTTAATTTCCTTTGGTACCTTTCTCTGGTTTAATACTTGAATTTCTCCCAAGTGGGCCAAAAAATATATGCAAATATTTTCCAGGAGAGACTGTGCAGTGCTATTATAACCAGAAATCCAGCCAACTCTTTCCACGGCTGCGCCACTAAGACATAAGCAAGCATTTGTTCAGTCCCATTGGACTCATGTCTGGAAGCTAAGCAAGTGGATTACAGTAAGTTTTCTCCAAGCAAAGTGGAATACAGGTTAACCCAGGCAAGAAAACACACAGCTATGACAAGAGGGGTCCCATTTAAAAGCAGTGGTTTCCCAACTCTGGCTGTAGGTTGGAATTACCTAGAGAGAGGTTTTAAAAACCCCCAATGCCCAACCCACCAACTGGATCCGTGGAGCCCATGGACAATTTCAGGATGAGCTTTTAACAGCTGGTTTGCAAGCCTGAATATTTAATAGCTGGCTCCCTGGAGTCAGCTCCAACTCACCCTTAAAGAAAACCCTGACTAAACTAAACTGGTAAGTTCTTCAGTTCTGACCTGCTATTTGAACGATGGAGTGGGGGTAAAAGTGAGGGTTACTGTGAATGAAGGTGAACCACAGTTCCTATCTTAATGTATTTTTGTATTTTAGGTTTAGAAGTAGTAACTGGGGCAGCTAAATGGCTGAAGGTCTAATGAGGTTTTTTTGGTTTTTTTTTTAAAGACACAATTTATTCAGCGTCATGATCAGACTATTACATTTAGCAACCAACAGCATGGGTGCCAAAAAACAAACAAACAAAACCTACATTTAAACCCTTTGTTGGAAAAAAAAAAAAAAAAACCCTTTGTTGGAATGCTTTACACTTTCCACAGAACAGAAACGAAAAGAACCTGTTATACAATTAGTCACAAATACAGTCCTCGAGTTTTTTGCCCATACACATGAGTATCGTCTAAAACATGTCTTCTTTGTAGCATCTAGGCCCTGCCACCACTGTGCTTGGCGGAGTTCACAAATCTGTTGTAGCCTGTAGCTTCCCCGTCACTTCCCTGGCTCCCCTCTCCTGCTAAGCTTTGTTTCCTGGCAGTAATTAAAGCCTCCTGCCACTGCCGTAGTTCCTGCTGCTGCTGGAACCGCCACAGCCACCTTGGTTTCGGGTTTGGCAAAGTATTGGCCTCCACCACCACAGGGGCCAGAACTCCTGCCTCCAAAGTTTCCTCCTTTCACAGGTCCAAAATTTGCAGATTGATTGTTGTAATTGCCAAAATCATTGTAGCTTCCACCACCTCCAAAACTGATTCCATCATTACCGAATCCATTACAGCCATCCCGCTGCCACCACAGCCACCGCCACCGTGGCTGCCACCAAAGCCAGCTGGACCACTGATGTTTCCTCCAAGACCAAAGCTGCCACTCCCACCAAAACCACCGCCACGACCACCATCAAAGTTTCCAGAACCTCTTCGACCCCTGTGGCTGGATGAAGCACCAGCCATCTCTCGCTTAGACAGGGCTTTCCTTACTTCACAGTTGTGGCCATTCACAGTGTGGCGTTTCTGAATGACAATCTTGTCTACGGAGTCACGGTCATCAAAGGTTACGAAAGCAAAGCCTCTCTTTTTGCCACTGCCTCGGTCAGTCATGATTTCGGTCACTTCAATTTTTCTCATACTGTTCAAAATAATCTCTTCGGCGATGTTCTTCGGTGTCTTCTTTAATGCCACCAACAAAAATCTTTTTCACAGTTAAGCGGGCACCAGGTCTTTGAGAATCTTCTCTTGAGACGGCCCTCTTTGGTTCCACCACTCTTCCATCCACCTCGTGTGGCCTTGCATTCGTGGCCGCACCCACCTCCTCCACAGTGGCATACGTGACAAACCCGAAGCCTCTGGAGCGCCTGCTGTTTGGATCCCTCGTTACCGCACAATCTGTGAGCGCTCCCCGCTGCTCCAAGTGGCTCCTCAGACTCACATCGGTTGTCTCAAAGCTCAAACCTCCGATGAAGAGCTTCCGCAGCTGTTCGGGCTCTTTGGGAGACTCTGACTTAGACATGACGGCAGTGGAGGGGGGAGACGTCAGCAGTGCTTACCGTGCGTGCACGGGCAGAAAGGAGTAATCTACTGAATGTATCTCTAATGAAGTTTTTGAAAAGGTGTTAATATAATAATGATTAATGTGGAAATAAAGTATGAGTACACTGGAAAGACCTCATTTTTGGAAGTGACAGACACAGGACTTTGTGCAAATTAACCTTATTAAGCCTCTATTTCTTCAATCTGTACATGGGAATTAATAATGCTGTCTCAGTGGGGTTGGTGTTAGGATTAAATAATCATACATAGGCATATATAGTAAAAAATCTAAGTTGCCTTTCCTTCCCGGTAGTTATACTCTAGATTATTATTACTTTTAAAGGAGAATGGTATGCATTGTTTTAATACTTTATTTTCAGGGAATTTAATCACGTTTATCTTTATTTATATATATATTTTTTAATTGAGGTACAGTTGATTTACAATGTTGTGATAGTTTCGGGTGTATAGCAAACAGATTCATTCATATAGATAGATAGATAGATAGATAGATTTTTTTTCAGATTCTTTTCCCTTATAGGCTATTACAAAACATTGAGTATAGTTCCCTGTGCTATACAGTTAGGGCCTTGTTGACTATTTTATACATAATGATCACATTTATCTTTAATTCTTTTTTTTAAAGATTTTTTTGATGTGGACCATTTTTAAAGTCTTTATTGAATTTGTTACAATATTGCTTCTATGTTTTGCTTTTTTGCCCCAAGGCATATAGGATCTTAGCTCCCTGACCAGGGATCAAACCCGCACCCCCTACGTTGGAAGGCGAAGTCTTAATCACTGGACGGCAAGGGAAGTGCCCTATCTTTAATTCTTTATCTCTGTGATTTAAACCAGGGTTGGCAAACTATGGCCTGTGGACCAAATCTGTAAATAAGGTTCCACAAAAACTTTTAGTGTTATGGAACACACCATGTCCACTTGTTTGCATAGTTCTATAGCTGCTTTCCTGCTACAGCAGCAGAGGTGAGCAGCTGAAACAGAGGCCCCATCGCCTGCAGAGCCTGAAGTATTTACTATCTGGTCCTTCGTAGAAAAGATTCTTGACCCACAATTTAAACCATTCTAAGCTTTCCTTAAGTGAATACTTTTTAAAAGTACATTAAAAAAGAACACAAAAAAATGAGGATAGGAAATGAAAAAAATGAGAAAAGAAGATTCCCCTAGGGTTTAGAAATTGCAAAATAAATCTTAGTTCCAGAATCCTTAAAAAATACTTGAAACTCTAGGATGAAACTGAGATCTAATTCTGTCTAGTCAAGAGAGTATATATATTTTTTTATATATCTTTATTAGAATATAATTTAAAAAAATTTTTTTAATTTATTTTTTGGCTGCGTTGGGTCTCCTGTTGCTGCACGTGGGCTTTCTCTAGTTGTGGCGAGTGGGGACTACTCTTCGTTGTGGTGCACGGACTCCTCATTGCAGTGGCTTCTCTTGTTGCAGAGCACAGGCTCTAGGCACACGGGCTTCAGTAGTTGTGGTGCATGAGCTCAGTAGTTGTGGTGCGTGAACTCAGTAGTTGTGGTGCATGGGCCTAGTTGCTCTGCGGCATGTGGGATCTTCCCAGACCAGGGATCAATCCTGTGTCCCCTGAACTGGCAGGCAGATTTTTAACCACTGCGCCACCAGGAAGTCCCTACTGGAGTATAATTGCTTTACAGTGTTGTGTTAGTTTCTGCTGTACAACAAAGTGAATCAGCTATATGTATACATATATCTCCATATCCCCTCCCTCTTGAGTCTCCCTCCCACCCTCCCTATCCCACCCCTCTAGATCGTCACAAAGCATCAAGCTGATCTCCCTGTGCCATGCAGCAGCTTCCCACTAGTCATCTATTTTACATTTGGTAGTGCATATATGTCAATGCTACTCTCTCACCTCATCCCAGCTTCCCCTTCCTGCCCTGTGTCCTCAAGTCTGTTCTCTACGTCTGCGTCTCTATTCCTGCCCTGCCACTAGGTTCATCAGTACCGTTTTTTAAGATTCCATGTATATGCATTAGCATACAGTATTTGTTTTTCTCTTTCTGACTTACTTCAGTCTGTATGACAGACTCTAGGTCCATCCACCTCACTACAAATAACTCAATTTCGTTCCTTTCTATGGCTGAGTAATATTCCATTGTATATATGTGCCACACCTACTTTATCCGTTCACCTGTTGATGGACATTTAGGTTGCTTCCGTGTCCCGGCTATTGTAAATAGTGTTGCAATGAACACTGTGGTACATGTATCTTTTTGAATTATGGTTTTCTCAGGGTATATGCCCAGTAGTAAGATTGCTGGGTCATATGGTAGTTCTATCTTTAGTTTTTTATGGAACCTCCCATAATGTTCTCCATAGTGGCTGTATCAATTTATATTCCTACCAACAGTGCAGGAGGGTTCCCTTTTCTCCACACCCTCTCCAGCATTTATTGTTTCTAAATTTTTTGATCATGGCCATTCTGACCGGTGTGAGGTAATACTTCATTGTGGTTTTGATTTGCATTTCTCTAATGATTAGTGACGTTGAGCATCCTTTCATGTGTTTGTTGGCAATCTGTATATCTTCTTTGGAGAAATGTCTATTTAGGTCTTCTGCCCATTTTTGAACTGTTTGTTTGTTTGATATTGAGCTGCATGAGCTGCTTGTATATTTTGGAGATTAATCCTTTGTCAGTTGCTTCATTTGCAAATATTTTCTCCCATTCTGAGGGTAGTCTTTATGTCTTGTTTATGGTTTCCTTTGCTGTGCAAAAGCTTTTAAGTTTCATTAGGTCCCATTTGTTTATTTTTGTTTTTATTTCCATTACTCTAGGAGGTGGGTCAAAAAGGATCTTGCTGTGATTTACGTCATAGTGGAGTGTTCTGCCTATGTTTTCCTCTAAGAGTTTGATAGTGTCTGGCCTTACATTTAGGTCTTTAAACCACTCTGAGTTTATTTCTGTGTATGGTGTTAGGGAGTGTTCTAATTTCATTCTTTTACATGTAGCTGTCCAGTTTTCCCAGCACCACTTACTGAAGAGGCTGTCTTTTCTCCACTGTATATTCTTGCCCCCTTTGTCAAAGATAAGGTGACCATATGTGCGTGGGTTTATCTCTGGGCTTTCTATCCTGTTCCATTGATCTATATATCTGTTTTTGTGCCAGTACCATACTAAGACAGTATATTTTAAAGAATACTTTATAAATGAAATTTTCTGCAAGATGACTATTACTTCTGCACCAGGAACGCATCCTGAATATGAAACTTGGAAGAGTGAATTTAGAAGGTAGAAACATGGAAAACTACTTATAACCTGGCAATGAAAGTGACTGAAACCACATTAGTCAGGCAAAATAAGCCGCTCGCTCTAACTACAGGTAAAATAACATTTCAAACATTGAAAAATGTATACAGTCAAAATGGTACAGGGTAGGGTTTAAGAAACCATTTCCCCTGCTAATTTTTGATGTTTACATGGAATGTTATTCAAGCAGCAAATAACTTACCAATGATGCTGACAGACTGAAAATGATACATCTTTACCACAACATATATTAATTCTCTCAGTGGGAAATTGCTAAAATAGACAAGGTGTCAGAAAGATTTCTTTACGTCTGAAGGAAAGGAAATGATTCCATTTCTTCCAAACATTCTTACATGAAAAATAATAAACTCTCACTTTTAAAATGTCTTTATTTTCATGGGGTTCTAAAGCTCCCATTATTAATTGGGGAGGTCATGGTTATCTGGTGCTCACTATGAGTCAATCCATATTAAGTCAGGTATAAAACACAGCCAGGTATAAAACTGCCCCCATAATTCACATTATATATGAATAAATATTCATAGAAATACTCAGAAAAGAGAATTGAAGAATTACACTACACTATCATGGCATTCCTTAGATCTACACAGTAAATGTTACACAGAGATGCTGGAAAGTAAATCTTCACGAAATAAAATGTAAGAGGAACATGGTGGTCTATCTAAAGAAAGGGACAAATGCCCAACACAAATGAAACCAATTCATCCTCTATAGAATGACCTCCGATTCTGTTCCTGAAGCAACTGGTTGAAGACTCTGGACCACAGAGACGAACATTTACTGAGTGTTTAAGGCATGCATATCTATCACGTTTAACGCTCGCACAGAAACCTAAGTAATTGGTATCATCAGTGATTTGTAACGGGCGAAGTTCCGTAGGAACTCAGTCTGTCTGCCTTGCGCACCTATCCTGTCTTCAAAATGTCCAGTCCTGATGGAACACAGGGTATCTGCCAACCATGAGCCCCCAGAGATGCCCCTAGAAAAAGAGGTCCTCTAATCAAAGCGACTAAATTTGGAAAGCTTTCTAAACCCTCCTCTTGGAGAATAACAATGTATATATTAAAGCCCTGTATTGAAGAAACCAGTTTACTTTTGTCTAACCCAACATTTCCCCAAACTTATTAGGGAATCCCTTTTCCCAATTACTATTTTGTGAAAGTTATATTCTAAAACACTGAGAAATATGACTGCGGTCACCTCCCTTGATGGGAGATGGATAAAAGAAATACGTAAACTGTAAGAGAAAAATAAACATTTTCACCCATGGTCAAGGGGCAATGCTACTGAAGTGATGGTGTGATTCTAAGTGGCTTCTTTTTGCTCTTAGGATGACACCCTAAGTGCCCTGGTCCCTGCAGACCTCCTTGGCCTCATCTAACAAACACCCCACCACCTGGCCGACCTTCAGTACCTGGGACCTGCCAGGCTCCCCATCATGGAGCCTTTGAAAAATGCTGTCTGCTTGGCTGGATGCGCCTTCTTTCCCTCTTTCCCTACTTACCTTTCAGGGAAGTCTTTCCTGACCCTGTCAAGCCCTTCTCTGTATGCTCTCCTATCACTGAGTTCTTCCATATAGCGAGTTTATGGTTACAATGTTATATTTATTGGTGTATTTATTGGATGAATGCCTGTCTATACCCCTATGGGAGTGAGGGGAAATATATTCCCTGTGCTCAGATGCAAAAAAGAAGAGGAGGGGACCTTTCCAGCCTCTTTCTACCATCTTCTATCACTGCTGACTTAACGGATCTCTTACTTGGGAAAAGGTTCTGAGCCTGTTCAGCTCAGGGCCTGGGCGCACTCTGGTCTGCTCCCAGGCAGGCAAGCTTCGAAGGAATGTTTGGGAATAAGTTCAACTCAGGGAAGACAGTTGTTACAGATGCTAGCTAGCTCTATTCTGCAGTTTAGCCTTATGCAGTAATAAAGTCAATTTTAATCTTCACCTCCGAGTCTTGTTTTATTTTTCAAATTGCTTCCATTTGGGAGGGGAAGGCAAGAAGGAGTGTTCTCATTGGCCCCCTAAAATGCCAACATCTTCCACTAGGCCTCAGTCCATCGGGAAGAATAGGGAGGGGTCTCCTTGGGCTCACTACTATAGCTCAGGCCGGGCACATGGGAGGCACTCTAATTTTTTCAAATTAATCACCCTCTCATGGAAAATTTCTTACATAAGCAAAAATAGGGAGAATGGTATGACAAACCCCTATGTATACGTCACCCAGCTTCAACAATAATCAGCACATGGCAATAAACAACATACAATCGATCTTGTTTGATCTACTTCTCAACTTGACCGAAGCAAATCCAAGACACTGCATCACTTCATACATAACAAACAGTAAAGGCTTGAAAACATATCTGTAAAACCATCATCACATGCATATTATAAAGGATAATTTATAAATATTTCTTCCATAATAAATAGATGAATGAATCAGCAAACGCTATAGGGACCAGTAAAGGGTCAAAGAAGAGGTGGCTCTGAATCATGATCTGTCCCCGGCCCCCAGCACACCGCGCGCGCGCACACACGCGCACACACACACACACACACACACACACACACACACACACACACTCCCCACGGGCCAAGCCACTCACCGGTTGGAGTGCTGCTGCGGAATGAAGAGGAGGGGGTGATGGGCGGGGTCACGGGGGGAGTAAGGCTTCCGCTGCTGTGGCGAGGCGGCGTGGACACATTCCCTCGAGACACGGAGCTGGACAAGGTCAGCGAGAGCTTCGGCTGAATCTTCTTCTTTAGGGACTCCTGCTCTCGGCGGGCAGCGTCTGTCATGAACCTGCAGCAACAGTGGAAGGGACCATGTATGAGTAACCAGGACCATATACAGAGCCGGAGGATTATGACAGTGAACTCAAGTTTGACAGGCGCTCCACCCTGGGAAAGGGGCTTATTCACAGGTCCCAACTTCAAAAACTCACAACAGTTGCCCTTTTCCTACATGATGAAATTATCTTCTAGCTCCTTGTTTTAAAGTTCCTCAAAGTCAGGATCCTTTCTTCCCTGGGCAAACCCTCTGTGCAGGAAATGGACACACATAGACTCCGTACTCACTACACTGCCTTCAGTTACAAGACTGCCTCTCTGGGAAGGTCCTCTCGACCCTCAGAAAGTACACCTGCTCTCGAAGTTCCCCAACCACCCCCAGCTCCAGAGGACTTCCTTCATCTGTAGGTTGGTAGTATTTATTGTTTGTGCCACTGAACATCTACGGCTTCATGAAAACTTTGATTCTTTTTTGTACTCTGGATTCTCATATTATTTGGGTTTTTAACACTTCCTAGGCTGACTGAAGGTCTTGTCTCCCCAGCCATTAGCTGAAAAGGAAGGACCCGAGTCCCTATCATCTTTGCTAGCACGCTGCCAGGCCCATCTTAGCAAACATTTATCAAATGACTGAACAAACCTGCCCAAGCAGATTCAATAAGAGGGTACGAGCACTGTACCAGGAGGAAGATCACGGAGAAAGATCTGTTCATGTTGTGATCTTATTACTCATAAAGGGAAAGGTGACTTTTCTTGGTAGTTTCACTTCGGAAACTTCAAAGTTATTCTTTCAACACTTCTCCTATGCTAGTTATATTCAAACTTTGTTCTTTTCTCACTGTTTAAACTAGTATTTCATAAATTCATGTACTAAGAGACTCAAAACAATCTATGAAATGGTATCCCCTACCTAAAGAGCAAATGTCAACTGCATTTTTGAAAACTGCGATGAAAAGCCTAGTGAATAGAGTATATGAAAATGTTTAGGTGAAAAAAACATACACTTGTGCCCACTGCCTAAGCGAAGAACCAGACCATAACCATACCTCTCAACTCCCCTCCGTACCCCACCCTCTCACCAACTGTGCTTTGACTATTTTAATACAATTCATCGTAAACTAATTCCATTGCGCTTAAACATGGTATTTTACCCAACCCATTTCACATTCTGCCTACAAAATTCCTTTATATTTGTCTTCATTACACTGCGGCATTTTGTAAGTCAGCAGATAGCTCTCATGCCTGGTAAAAGCTTTGAGTTGCTCAAACACCCAATGAAAAAATGTTACAATAGAGTTACAGTGTCTTAAAATGTCTACTTTTACACTTGGAACATGGCTGGCACATTTCTTAAAGGGCTTTTGCAATATAATCTATATGCATAAACTGGATTTTATATGTTGAACCAAACTGTAATAAAGCTACAAGTTTTGCCTTGAGCTCTTCGGTTTTGTGCTACAAGATGGTGATGATTTAAAAAGAAGAAAGGAATGACAATGTAAAACAGAATTGTTTGCACCCGGCAGCCACGTACTCATTTATTTTCAGATGTAAAGTTGGTTCTGTTGCTCTTAAAACTTCTTTTTTCCCTCCTCATAAATCTCTACTCAAAATCTGGACTATAGAGAAAAGCAGGAACGGGTGCTTTCGTTTATTATTCTAAGTACAACTGCTAACTGCCATACTGCTGAGCTTCTTCAACTGGGGTATGCAGTGCACCAGGGAGTGGGTGAAACCACAGGCTAAACATATTGCTTCTTCCAGGAAGACCAAGTGTTTTCAGTGTAGGTCATTCAAGTTAGGTTTTCTTTCCTCAATTTATTTAATTTATTTATTTATTTTTGGCTGTGTTGGGTCTTCGTTGCTGCGTGCGGGCTTTCTCTAGTTGCAGTGAGCGGGGGCTACTCTTCGTTGTGGTGCGTGGGCTTGTCACTGCGGTAGCTTCTCTTGTTGCGGAGCATGGGTTTCAGTAGTTGTGGCTTGCAGGCTCAGCAGTTGTGGCGCACGGGCTTAGTTGCTCCATGGCATGTGGGATCTTCCCGGACGAGGGCTCGAACCCATGTCCCCTGCATTGGCAGGCGGATTCTTAACCACTGCACCACCAGGGAAGCCCTAAGTTAGTTTTTTAAATAGGAAAATCAACACAGATATGCTATGGAATAGAAGGAAAAATTTACATCTTGCATCTTAGTTCAAAGCATGGGACTTGGAGTCAGGCAGGCCAGGGTTCAAATGCTGGCTGTGTGACTTACTATGTGACTCGAGGCAAGTTGATGAACCTCTCTAAGCCTCAGCTTTATTCTCTGAAAAATGGGACTAATAATTGTAGATAAAGGGTTACCATACCTCTTTTCCCTTTCTATAAGAGACTTTGATCTTTGGTTAACTCTGGTAACCTGCCAAGACGTTAAGTCAAACATGCTACAGGGCAACACTGCTTATATTAAGACTGACCCCCCCCAACTGGTAAATGACATCTGGAGTGGGAGGAGCTAGAAACCATCTGTCCACACCTGTTAGGAAGCCAGAGCTCTGGGCTTCCTGAGCGCCGTGATCTTGCCCCTGAACATGCCCCTTGCAGAGAACTGGGGAGCGTGTCCAGGGAGCGTTATAAGAGCTTTGATTCCAGGGCAGCTCCCAGCTTTGCCCGAGGGGCATCTTCCATCTGCATCTGGATAGACTGCCATGTGTACCAGTAAGGACTTCACAGAAGGTGTGACGCGGCCCTGCTGGCAGGCTGTGGCTCTGCCTTTTATCTCTCTGAAAAGACCCAGCGCCCATGGCGGCCTCTGGTCATCTTGTGAGTCTGAATATTCATGGTGGAGGAAGGTCACCTGCTGGTGGACAAGGCAATAATAGTGCTGACTTCAGAGGACTGTTGTGAAGATTAAACGAGGCAGCAGTGCCTGTCATGTAGGAAGTGGCTGTTATTATTATAGAAAGCTTCATAAATGTGGTCTTATCTGTATATTCCATCTACCTTACTCCAAGATTCTTGAGGATGCACTGCATGTCTATGGCTCTGAAAGCACCTGGTTCATGCCTCATGTACAGTAGGATAGGATGTGGAATAGCTGACCAGGAATCAGCCCAGAGAGTGCATAGAGAGTGTCAGAAAGAAACTCCTGCCAGAGAGAGAGAGTGAGCTAGCAAGCTTTGCAGGCTTTGCAGTGTCTTCTCTTACTCTGGTTAAAAAGTATAAAAGTATCACAGCTCACAGTTTTTACTGTAAAATAAATACTCTCCTACAGCTCGGAGATACAAACAACTATAAACAACCACGACAATGTGCACACACATATCCCTCACCTTCACCCCCTCATGGATTTGGTTGGCTATGGACAGCCATCTATTTTTGGCTTGTGTCTGCTAAGTGTTTTCTAGAAGCGAGAACGAGGCACCATGTTAAAAGCATTAAACATGAAACTCATAAAACACTTCTGCCAACCCTTCTCTCTCTCCACTCTCCCTCCTTCTCCCTTGGATTGGTGGTTATGAACTTGCAGCTATACCCATAAATCAAGGCGAGCTTGCCATACCAAGATCCACAGCTGCAGAATTTATTCCTGGTGACAACACACACACACGCATGGGCATAAGAACGCCTTTGGAGCGCTGGATAACATTCACCAGTTTCTCCCTTGGCAGTGTTGCACTGTTCCTCTTTCACTTATCACCCATGACTTCACCTATTTTTTGGAGACTTGTTTAAACCTTAAAGTTTTCAAGCAATGTTCCATCAATACAGTTGTCTGTCAAAAGATGGGTGGATTCCCAATGGCAAAGAATCACCTGGGGAGACAAGTTTATAAAGAACCTGATGAGGCAGAAAAAACAAAGGCTGTGACTGCAGCCAAGAACTGGACTTAAGTTGGCTCTGAGCATTTTCCACCTTCAAGGGCAGCTGCACTTCGACACGTCCTTGAAGGACCAGAGCCCAGATCTTTCCTTCATCAGGATTAGAAATGTTTCCCCTGTATTCCCAGATGAGAGAGAGCTCAGGCTTGGGAAGCCACACCACTCTGTGGTCTGATGAGTTTTTCTCAGTGGATTTTGACATGACTCGTGATCTTCTCTGAAGCCCTCAGTCATCGCAGCCCACATGGGGTTTTAGAGCAGCGAGGAACCTGGATGAGACAGGTCACCTCATCCAACCCCCTCATTTTTCACAGTAACTGGGAAATGAGGTGAAGGGGGCTGTTCAAGGTCACTTTGCTGGCTGGTGGCGGAGCTGGCATCTGAGAAGTCAGCCTTGGGACCCTGTCGAACGTTCCTGCTCTGCCAGGCTGCCACTGGCACAGCAAAGAACCCTGAGCTTTCTTGTGTTAGCTGGAGAGTCATGGTTAAGTTGAAAGGGGTTAAGGAGCTGAAGCTTAGGGCCTGAGGAAATGCAGAGGAAACCCCTCAGGGGTTTACACGTTGGAAGTGGGGCAACTGGAAGAGCAGGGGCCTTCATCCTCCCAGGGTCTGCCAGTTCTGCTCTGTGGGGTCCCTTGGCTCCTGGGGGCCCTGGATTTGTAGCCTCACTGGGCTGTGATGCAGGGAAGGCTCGCTGTGCCCACGTCCCTGAATTCTTTCTGCTTTGCAATGGCAACTCTTCTGAGTACTCGTGTGCCGGTGCGGGCTTATGCTGGCTTGTGAGAGCTGATCATTAAATTTTTAGGGATTTAGGCCAGTTGTTAAACATACCCATTATTAAAAATTAAATTATGTGATTGGGAGTTTGGGATTGACATGTACACACTGCTATATTTAAAATAGATAACAATCGTATGATATCCCTTATATGCGGAATCTAAAAAGAAACGATACAAATGAACTTATTTACAAAACAGAAACAGACTCAGACTTAGAGAATGAACTTATGGTTACCAGGGGGGAAGGGATAGTTAGGGAGTTTGGGATCCACATGTACACACTGTTATATTTAAAATGGATAAACAACAAGGACCAACTGCATAGCACAGGGAACTCTGCTCAATGCTATGTGGCAGCCTGGATGGAAGGGGAGTTTGGGGGAGAATGGATACATGTATACGTATGGCTGAGTTCCTTTGCTGTGCACCTGAAACTATCACAACATTGTTAATTGGCTATAGTCCAATGTAAAATAAAAAGTTAAAAAAATAAAATAAAATAACCAACAAGGACCTACTGTATAGCACAGGGAACTCTGCTCAATACTTTGTAATAACCTAAATGGAAAAAGAACTTGAAAAAGGATACATGTATATGTAAAACTGAATCACTCTGCTGTACACCTGAAACTAACATCGTTAATCAACTAAATTCCAATACAAAATAAAAATAAATAAAAAATAAATTATGTGAACTTAAAATTAAGCATATTAAAAATAAAGGTAACAGGGCTTCCCTGGTGGCACAGTGGTTGAGAGTCCGCCTGCCAATGCAGGGGACACGGGTTCGTGCCCCGGTCCGGGAACATCCCACATGCCGCGGAGTGGCTGGGCCCGTGAGCCATGGCCACTGAGCCTGCGCGTCCGGAGCCTGTGCTCCGCAACGGGAGAGGTCACGACAGTGAGAGGCCCGCGTACCGCAAAAAAAATAAATAAATAAAATTAAAAAAATAAAGGTAACAATACACAAGGTTTATCAGTTCTTATCATCTTCTTTCATTTTACTATTATCTATGCTATTTAGGTTATTTACATTAATAATGTCATATTAATGTAATAATAATGTAATAATAATTATAATGTAATAATAATGTCATATCATATAATGTCATATCATATATGATGCTGTATGCTCCTGCACATTTCTTCCCAACTCTGTTCAGCAATGTAATGTTGGTTGCTTGAAACTGGCCATGATGGGAGTACTTAAACCATGGAAACTGGCAAATATTACAAATCAGGGTTTTCTCCCCACCCCAAGAGTCAGTCGTTAAACATTTACCAGCATACCTGTAGTTATTATTATTATTTTTTTAATACGGAAAGAAAGCATTTGAACCAGGCTCCTTGCCTATTCACTAAAGGAGCTAATCGGGGAAGGGATGAAGGATGGATAAGGAAGCCACCTTTTCCTTTTTAAAAGTATAAAAATAAGACTTCTCATTAAAGAACACTTATAGAAAAATTTTTATAGATTTGTGACTTGTGCTTAAAAACATTTTTAAAAATTCGGTAATACACACACAACTGAGGGTACATATTTACAAGCACAGTTTAAAGAAGAATAAAATGACACTCCATGTACTCACCACTCAGCTTATGAAAAATTTTTTTACCAGAACCTTTGAAGTTTGCAGATACAACTATGGTTGATTTTTCAGGGTATTTTCCTTCTAGTATTGCTTTTCTACACATAGACTGAACTGGATATTCCTTAAATAAAAAAAAAGTCACTTGAGGGTTCATTCACTGTTGACTAACAGCCTGCAAATCTGTGGTGAGGCAAAGTCATGTTTTCCTTTTGAAACTGAAACTGCCATAAGATTAATTTTAACCTTCCTACAAATCAGAAATGCCCAAGTTACTTTAATTTAATATGGTCATTTGCAGTAATATTTGTTATTGCTTGGGGAAGTACATATTCCTTAAGTAAATTTTCAAGACTCCATTATAAATCTTTTAAATCCTTAGACCACAATGTTCATTCAGTCTGACATATTAAACGTGGAAACATGACTATAACACCGCAGGGGGAAAATGTCAAATTGCTGGTCCATGGAGACCAGTTTCAACCACAAACTCAGGAAATTTACAGAGTTGGCTGGAGCCCGGGCAGAGCCCGCCCTGCACCTCACTCTCCGGCCAAACACCTGAGCCCAAGTGTCTTGCTGGGGCAAAACCACTTGGCTTCCGCCCGCTCTGGAGAACCCAGTGATGCAAGTGACCACTAGAAATTCGAGCCTCTCTCAGAAAAACCCGACAAGAATCCAAACTCTGAGATGCATGGCGTGGTTTGGTTGTTATTATAAGACTCTGAAGAGGCCGGGTAGTCCAGAGGCCGGAGCTGTGTGTCAGGAGGCTCGTTTTGGGGAGAAGAAGTGGGTGGCCTCTGGAAGTCCCAATGCTCCCCCCAACCCCCGGTCTGGCCCTGGTTTTTCTACTTGTTAAAACTGAGCAGTTTTGGTTTTATGGTTATAAGAAATATATCACCCCTATGTTCCTTCCCAGCTCCAACAGTCAATGATTCCCGCAGGCCGTGTTTCCCAAACTTTTTTGACCTCAATCCATTATAAGAAAGCCTGTACACACACATGTATAATTAGGTCCACAATCGGCAATTTTGAAATCTCTAGAGCTCTGAAAATTGGAAGGTTTCTTATGTTTGACAGCAAAACTCACGGGGGGACCAACCCTGCCATGAACTACTTAAAGGCTATTTACACACTTTATTTATTGTATTTAGTGTGAATATTTATATGCTTCACTGCACAAACATCAGTGTGTTTGATTACAGGGGGCTGCCCTGGACCCTGTAGGGAGAGTTTTGTAATAGGCAGTATTTGCACCATATTGTCTTTCTGAAATTAGAAGAACTATGACTTGTGAAACGTATCTGGGCACAAAGACAAAGCATTTTTTTTTTTTTTTTTTTTTTTTTTTTTTGTGGTACGCGGGCCTCTCACTGTTGTGGCCTCTCCCGTTGCGGAGCACAGGCTCCGGATGCGCAGGCTCAGCGGCCATGGCTCACGGGCCCAGCCGCTCCGCGGCATGTGGGATCTTCCCGAACCCGGGCACGAACTCGTGTCCCCTGCATCGGCAGGCGGACTCTCAACCACTTCGCCACCAGGGAAGCCCAAGACAAAGAATTTTTATGTAAACATCTGAAACAAAAATTTCTTGAAACAATCCTTACTACCTGTGATACACTCTGATATTTTTCTATTCTATTTGATTTTAACAAAACATCCTGGTCATGACCACCACACTAATTTCTTGACCTACTAATAGGTCACGGCCTGCTGTTTGAAAATATTAGTGTAGCAGTTAAGAGGTGGGCTTTGTAGGCAGACTGTTTAGATGCTAATTTCTCCTCTATATTCTCCAGCTATGTGACCTTGGGCACGTTACCTAACCTCTCTGTGCCTGTTTTCTTACCTATAAATGGTGAAAATAATAAGGGCTATCTTACAGAGTTGTGAAGATGAAGTGAATTAATACATGTAAAGCACCTGGAATAGGGCCTGGCACTCGGTGTTTGACAAATGTCATATGAACGACTCTTGTTCTGCAAATCCTAACTCACAAATCTTTCATTCTGACGCTTAACGTCGCAGTTTGGTTACTTCTGAGCTGAACTACTAAGTATTAGGATAAGTATTGCCATCATGAGTTCTGCTGATTCTGAAAGCAACAAGCCACCTTCACTGTTTCTGCATGCATTGATTGATTAAATTACTGCTTCAATCACAGGCAAATTTGAAAAAGGTAGTTACAGTAGCTGGAATACAAACAGATGGTTCCTCTCCTTAAGGACAACGTGCTGGGAGGTGGAGCATCTATAAACCCACACACCTCCTCTTCTTTACTTCTCTGCCTTGATTTCTTGAGAAGAAGCCAACTGTAGAAGGCCTTTCTAGCAGAACAGGCAACAGGAGCACAGCTACTTGATGGAAAGGTGTTTTTCTATGCAGTTATAGGCTGCCCTCTACTTGGGAGATTCATAAAGTCACACAAGGCTCAGATGTGGTCCACAACCAGACCTCTGAACAAAGTACCACATCCAACTACTTCATTTCAAGCTCAAAAGCTTTGATCTGCCTTTTCAATGGCCCTTTGGGCATTGCCATGTTTTGGTGAAAACCAGTTTGTGAAACCAAGAAAGCTTCTAAGGAAAGCTGCTAGGAGCTGGCAGATAGACCACAATTCTAAGCACTCGCAAATCTGCTAACTCATCGCTCCGGACAGTGGGATCTCTGACCTGACAAGGACAACAATCGATCTTTCCAGTGGAGAGTACCTTAGGGATTTTCCTTTTCTCCAACTATTACAACACGCAATCCAGGACAAGGATGGACGGAAAGCCAGTAAGGAAGCAGAATGATCCGTAAGACATTCGAATAGAGGCTATGGGAATAATGGCACATTTCATCATGTGATCATGTGTGGTCCACATGTCAGAGGACCTGGCTGTTCTAGGTCTCAAGGTAATGATGGCTTTCAGAACACACATCTGCTAATAAATTCATGGGGTGGCTCCTCTCATTTTAGCAACTTAAAGCCACAGTGAGGTTGAGGGGTGTTTGGTTAGAACAGCTGGCCAGTGAAACATGACCTGCTGGCAGCAAGTGGAGTGACTGCTTGTCTGCGCCCCTTCCTTAAGAGAAGGGCCTTTCCTGGTGATCACGGAACTTAACGAATGCTCTTCTTTTCAAATACAAAAGACAATTTGGACTCCCAAGTAACATTAATTTCAGAAAGTTTCTAGTCACGTTTTGAACAATCATATGTTTCACTTCTCATCCCAGAGCTATTTTTGCCTTCACAATCTGAGGCCTGTGGGGTGGATTTTGAAGCTTCATAAAATTTTTCGCAGTGTCACCAAAACTCAGAGCCTCTTTTAATAGGCTGCTGTTAAAAAGTTAATGCAAAATAATAAAACTAAAAGAAGCACCAGAAGAAAACCCACACCATCTAATCAGATCAGTTTGGCACTTAACTTGTGAGGGGTTTGTGTGTTTGTGTGTGTGAGATTTTCATCTGATATTCACATGGGTTGTGGGCATAACTTGTGAAGCACACCAATGAGTCAGATTTGGTTCTTGGGTACCAACCCAAAACCAACAGATTTACTGCATTAAGTGAGACACCTTTTTTCTTCCTCCCTTTTCTTTACTAAGTTTACATGTGATACATACAGAAGGATATAGTTCCTGGACTTTGAGGAGTAGTTCCAGTCTAATTTGCACAAAAGAAATTAACACCAGGGCAAGCCAATTTCATATCAAACACTGTAGCTAGTTTATTAAGAGTTCACCTTATTTTGGGGGACAGAGAGAGGAGAAAAGAGAAGGACATAAGAAAAAAAGAGAAGAGGTGATCTTCCTCTTAACTACTCTCTTGACAACTGTATTTCTTTCTTTTTTTTTTTTTTTATAGAGCAGCTATAGTATAGCTTGAGTATTCTAAAATTTTAAAAAATACTTATTTAGGGACCTCCCTGGTGGAGCAGTGGTTAAGAATCCGCCTGCCAATGCAGGGGACACGGGTCGAGCCCTGGTCCGGGAAGATCCCACATGCTGTGGAGCAACTAAGCCCATGCGCCACAACTACTGAGCCCGTGCTCCGCAACAAGAGAAGCCACCACAATGAGAAGCCTGCACACCGCAATGAAGAGTAGCCCCCGCTCACCACAACTAGAGAAAGCCCGCACGTAGCAACGACCCAACTCAGCCAAAAATAAGTAAATAAATAAATAAGTTTATTTAATAACTAACACTCGGTTGCCCATTTCTATTGCCAAGTGGTACACCTTATCTACCTACCACCTACCATCACCAGCCTCTCATTAAAAAGAAAAAGCCATTGTAACATAAAATATAGAAAGGACATAATCTTGGAATAAAATAATCCTTTCATGAGAAAGACTGTCCTTTATTCTGAGATTATGGTAACAGTAGAACAGGGGAAGAATAAATGTACTTAACTTTTTTTGAGATGCAGAGAAGCTACAATATAAAATTTAATTTTATTAGTTTGTAATCACATCATATGTACATTGTAATATACTGTTTATAATAATATGTTGCTTATAACTATTCTCTAGATACAAGTTATTAAAAATATCCAACTTTATTTTCTATCATGGCCATTGTTAAAAATTCAGTTTCAAGGAATGTTGACTAAAATGGAACTATTAAATTTAGGAGGAATCATTTGCAATATGCTGCAAACTGAAAGAAGCCAAATACATGAGCACCCAGACCCAGGGGCTTCTCCTTTCCCAGAGCTTGGAGAAACAACACACAGGGGCGGTGAGTGTTGGATGCCCCTGCTCCTGGGCCCCACACGCCCTAGGCAACTTGGAGACTGCAGACCAACAGAAACACCCTTATGAACAGCATCATTCAAAGACTAGTAGCTGTCTGTGAAGAGTACTTAAGAATTACTTTTTTTTAAAACCGATAATCTCTTTCCCGGAATTTTAGCGCTCAAATGAAATTCATGCATGGAGGCTAAGTAACTGCAGTAATGAACAAAATCCCATCCCTGAATACCATTATTTTGTATATTCCCAGTAAATACTGGGTATTTTCTCACAACAAAGGAATAATATAGTTAATCTACCTTAATGAAATCTCTGGTTCAGGTTCCAGCAATCACTACTTAAAGCCACAGGTCAGCGTAAATTATCAGTGAAGCAATTAATTTTGATTTACTTTAGCCCGAATAGAGTAAACTGTGGTCTCTTTCATCGTCAATGCCAAGAATAAAAACCACTTCTGAAAACGAAGCCCACAAATCTCTGGTTTGACGGCCAACTGGAATATCCCTCTGTTGGCAACTCTCTATCATCCTTTCCATTCCTTTTCTACTTTCATCGAATTGGAAATAACTATGGCTATTCCTTACACATGGTTTTCATTGCTAATTTGACATCCGTGTAAAAATCAATGAACAAAACAAAGAAGCTGTATTTTATGAGGTTTTGTGGTACAAAACTACAAATAGCTTTTGAGTTTCCTTGTTTTGCCTCCTCTGGAAGTAAATTAACTGAGTTATTTGAGGTTTCCATGTAAACTGCTAATGAGATGATGCATAATTCTCCTCATAAGCTGGGAAAAGTTTAAAAACTAAAGAAAAAAAAATTGGATTTAAGTCTCCAGAGTTTTAGTTCCAGTATCATTAACAGCTGTGAACACAGCTTGGTTGAAAGTCTAGCTTCTGGGGGCAAACTCCTTATTTAGGTATTCAAGCTTCGGCAAATTATTTACCCTCTCTTGTCTTGGGATCCTCATTTATAAAACAGAGGTAACCCTAACACCTACCTCATGGGGGTTATTGTCAAGATCTCGCTAGATAAAAGCATGAAGAGCACTTGGCTCAGCAAAATACTGCACATATGTCAGGAGGCTGCTCAGACTCTTGCTATTTCCATGGTGTTGGCCCTATGCCCCTGACTCTCACCCAGGAATTATGTCAAAAATGTAACAGTCATCTGACTGGATAATTCTTATGTAAGAGGTCATTTGTGCAGGGAACCTATGCAGTCCAGTCTACCTAAGATGGACTTAGACAGAAATCTAAGTCTGGGGTCAAAAGTCTCTGTTTCCAAAGAAAAGCACTTCTCTGACGCTGCCATGACCAACCCACTTAGGTCGGCTCTTCTGACCAAGTGGGCTGGGTGACAGTCAACGTTTAGTTAAGACAAGTGACTTGGAGTGAATCTAGAACCAGGGGATGGGGTGAACTGGAGCACTCTGGCTAAGGAGACTTTGGGTTGAGAAAGAGGAGAGGAAGCGTGTGAGATGGAAGAGGACTCTCAACGTCAGAGGAGATCTCACACAGGTAGGGTTTGTTTATGCCAGGGACGGCACGCACGGCGTCTCCAGTGTCACTTATAATCCACTCGGCCCATGAGAGCCATTGCAACTCCATCCCAGCCCTTTTCCCTGTGCTGCTTCTGGATTCAGCCTTAGAATCTTCCTTTTCACCAGCCCTAGGTTGCCACTATCCACTGATTAAGGTGATGTATAAGTTGAAAGTTTGTGCCATCTCTGACTTACACATTTCCCCCAATATCCGCTGATATTTCCACTAATATTTCAGCTAATATCCCACCCGAGGCATATTCTAACTCAGTTGGTACATGCATTATCCATCCTCAGAGAATCAGGGAGCAACGATGGCAGACAATACACTTAATAGCTGAGGGAGAAAGTTGACTTTGTCCAAGATGAGAACTGTCCCCAAGTGAGGCACAGACCTCAAGTTTCATGGGCCTTGGAAGCTGATTATTTTCCCAAGTGATTCTTCTTTCTTTTTGTTGCAAGAGTTCAGTTAAGCTGCTTCTGGACTAAAGTGTTTGGTGTTCCCTGTTTTCCAGGAGGTTTGCACCTGATAAATGCGTTTAGGTATTGGATTCTTCAGGTAAGTACGCACACATTTGAGGACTGAATAATCATTTTTTAAAAACTCAAAGGGGTATGAACGTCCCTGTGTCTTCTTCCTGCTTGACTTAACCCAAGGAGTTTGTGAATGCTAAAGATACCTGAAAAGCTATAAACTGTGAGTAAATGCTGGAGGTGAAGAGGATGAAGGGGTTGAGGATGGTGATTATTTAAATTTTTTATCAGAGATATTTTCAAAAACACAAAACTAGAGAGGTTAGTGTGATGAACTGCCATGTTACCAACATTTTGCATCTTGGTTAAACTTTCTCCCCTCTTCCCTTTTTAGGTCATGATTATTATCCTTCACATATTTCTTATCATCCTGTGTTCATCTGATCGCTTGAAAAATACATAGGGATAAAATAAATGGCAGAAGAATAAGGGAGAAGGCAAGAGAGAAGAGAGAAAAAAAAATTTCTACATAGTCCCTGGGAAATATCTAATGAAGATTCAAAATTGAGTAAGATGGTTAGTGGCATAACTGCAGGGTCTCCCTCTGACACAGACACAGCTAAACTATAATGTCTGCAAAATTTGAGCACTATTATACAGAGTATATACTGTTGAATGACACACCAAAGGTCTATTAATATGGAAGGTCTGAGCCAATGGCTCCCAACTCTCAGCTATGGGGGACCCATTATAGTGTTGAATGGTGCACTGCTTTGAATATCATAATGGTACTGCTGGGGTCCTTTAAATTTGGGGAGAAAAGGGAATAATACAAAATTACTAGTCAGTACTGCTTCAAAATTAATTTGTATTTTACAAGATCCCCTAATCACCTTTCCCCCACGTGTTCCATCCCAAACAGGGACTTTACAGGTTATTTTGAAAAAAAAAAAAATTCAGGGTATGTGTGTGGGTACGTGTTTAAAATTTTCAAGAATGCCGCTGTATTTAACTGCTAACGAAGTGTTTCTTGGAGGGGCTTCCAGACCTTCAGCGGATTGACAATGAGCAGTCTTTATTTGCATGCCAAAAGCGTGCACTAATCCTTAGCACCAGCTGGTTCCCAGAAATACATGTGCCCCCCAAATCCTGTTTATCCTGCTGGTTTATTTAGCGAAGCTTTTCTTCACAGAGAGCACGGGCCTCCATTTCAGGCTGACCAACCTGTTTATTCCAAATCCCTAATGAATGTAATTAAAGCTTTAGTGGACTGCAGCCAGGATATAAACCACCCCCCCCCCCCTTTAAACTTGTTGAGTGTGCAGGACTGGTCCACGGCAGAGGGCTTCCTGTGTGAGGACTGAGGCCCTGCTCTCCCAGAAGGCCCTGGACACCTCTGCACCCAATGCCCAGGCCATTTCTGATGCCCAGGGAGTCGTTCGTCAGGCTCACGCTCACAAACCGAACTGCCCCCTACCCCTCTGGTGTTCACCGGACCAAACGGGCTCTCTCTAAACATTCCCACACATGCTAGTCTCTTGGGGATTTTTCTACTGCCATTATGCCCTGGGAAACAAGGCTAATGTCCTAACTAAAATACTGAATACTTCCCAGCAACCTAGGAGAATCTTGTTAGATCCTGCAGAGACCTCTTGTATTAACCCGCCTGCAGAGAATCGCTCAGAACCTTTCCAGTAACCAAACCCTAAAGGTCTACAGCTTAAACCCAGAGTGCTTCTGGTGTTCCTACAAAGTGCAAACTGAGCCATAATGGCTCTGGTGAGTTCACATCATCTAAGCTTCAGGTGGATATCGGAAGTTAATACTGGAGAAGGGAAAAGGATTTACAATTTAAAAAAAGCCTTTTCAGTATGTACTAAGCTACGTGTCTTCTAACTATTGCCTTACTGAATCCTCACCACCACCTCGTCAGGGGTTATTATCAGTCCCATTTTACAGATGACAAAATTGAGTCTCAGAGACATCAGGTAGTTTGCCCAAGGACCCACAGCTAATAAAATGCTGCGGGAAAGATATAAGCAAAAACGCTCAAGATCTGTGATGCCCAATCCAACAGCCATTAGCCTATGAGGCTACTGTGCACTTGAAATGTAGCTAGTGTGACTGAGGAACTGAATTTTTTATTTTATTTAATTTTAATTAATTTAAACCTAAGTAGCCACATGTGGCCAGTGGCAACCATATTGGATAGCATGGAAATGGAATGTTTCCATCATCACAGAAAGTTCTGTTGGACGGTGCTGTTATAGCTGATAAAAGTTCAGTTCTGGATATGCTGGGTTTGAAATGGTGGTGGGACATCCAAGGGGGATAAACAAACAGGTTAGCAACCTAGACTTGGGAGTCATCCACCCAGAGAGGAAAGCAGGAGAGTACGCAGGGAGGGAGAGCAGGGACAAGGGTTGAGAAGGGAAACTGGGGGTGGCGGTGGAGAATGCCTATACATTTTAGCCAGCAAGAGGAAGAGGAGCCCCCAAAGTCACTGAAAAATGGAGTTCTTATACTTTTTTCAGGCTTAATAATTTATTTCTCCTCTTACACTTTAGATAAGCATTTGGGGAACAAATATTTTGCTTAAGACTGAAGATCCAACTTTTGTAATTAAAAAAAGTATATGTATTTACTGTTTACACGACTGTTTGGTGCAAAGATATCTTCCCTTTGAAAGGTATGACATTTATGCCCTCCAGCTCAGAGCCGCGTACACTATGTGCAGAAAAATGTTAGCCCAAGACACAGCATCCCATGGTTTTGATGCAACGTGCAGGAAGTGGTTCAAATTTAATTGCAAACTGTCCACAAACTCCCTTAATAATGAGATCCCAACAACTTGTTGGAATAAAAGCTCTGATGCAGCTCCCTGCTGCGAAGGGTACTTCACAATGATTTTCACTTAAACCTCCCCTTTCAGTTGCCTGGGGGAAGCCTTCATGAATTTATCCGATCCTGTATTTCTTACTGTGTAATCAATGTTATCCAGAGGAAAAGTCTAGTTCTTTTCCTCATTGGGAATGAAAAGTTCGCTCACAATGCCTTTACAGTAAGGAGTTTCACTTTGGTAAGATCTGAGACAAAACTCTCTTTTCCTTTGGTGAGAAAGATCTTGGGCCAGTCTACCCCATGCTCTTTATCCTAGTGTCTGGAGCACCCATTGACTTCAAAAGGGAATTTCCCACCCACCCCTGTAGATGGAGGTGGGCGATGCACAGAGGGAGGAAGGAGAGGGGGTAATGAGAAAGGCACGAGCAAGGCGATAAAGGAGCCTGCTAAGGTTAAGGTTAAAATTAGAACACAAACCTTGAAATTTAGAGTTCTGAAAAGCCCATTAAAAGATTTCCAACTTTTTCCTCTATATAATTTACAATGGGGCTTTGGTGACTACTCACAGCACAAGTGGCCCTAAAACACACAACGCAGAATTGGGGAGAGAGGAATTCTGGGGATTAAAATGCAAGAAGCATGCAAACAGAATGCCAGTGTTGCCTATTAAAATGGGGAAAAGATTGGAGGATGCCAAAATGAAGCTCCCATTCTCCCCACCCTTGCTTCTGATTGTCCTAGGTAGTGTTTGCAACCACAGTGCTGAATTTACATACAGCCGACTTCTGCCTCATTTATGCAATTAACCACAATTTCTCTGTGTGTGCATCACTCCCTGGGAGAACATGAAGAATCTGCAAGGAGATGTTATCTCTTTCAGGATAACTGGGAGCCATTTAGTGGGTAATTCACTGAATGGAACCCCAGTGCCTTTGAAAGAGTTGATTCATCTCCTGAGGGGCCTTGAGAATGTGCCTCATCAGGCCTAATGGAACCAAAGGGACGTCATTACAGAAGAGCTTGTATTATTTTCCTTTTTTTTGGTAACCAAATTGACTTTTTCTGATGTTTTTAATTTTAATTTTTAATTTTCTGAACAATGCATTGTTAAGAAAAAACAAAAACCAGAATAAGGCCACACCTTTTGGGCAAGTAGGACTGGGAGGAGAATGTTCTTTCCTAAGGCCTGGCTTCTCTCGCTCTCTGCCTGTAGGTGGAGGAGGGATGTGGACAGGGAGACCCCGTCGTGAACAGTGCTGGGTGGGCCAGGCCTGGGCAACCTCCAAGGGGCCTTGAGGATGCTAGACAGTGGGCACATTTACTGCTCTAAAGATGGAAACCACTTGTCCCCTTCAGGCTGCATCAGAGCTCAGCTCAAACCCTTCCTTTCCCTTCATCTCCTGCCTGATTGAAATTTCCAGAAGAAGAAATTCCAGCCCACCCACGGGAGCCCTTCCAGATGCCCCATTCCTCTTAAATGCAAGCAAAGAGATACTTTGGCCACTTAAATTCAGTGGCCATGGCTCACGGGCCCAGCAGCTCCACGGCATGTGGGATCTTCCTGGACCGGGGCACGAACCCATGTCCCTTGCATCGGCAGGCGGACTCTCAACCACTGTGCCACCAAGGAAGCCCTCTCATTCATTCTTGGTGAGGTTCTGACTCAGCAAGGGCTGTGGTGCAGAAAGACCATGGTGGGAACTGCAGACAAGACCCGCATCCAGCTCTACCGCATGCTAATCCCATGCCTGTGATCAAATTTTTAAGCTCTCTGGGTTTTGGTTCTCTTATCTGTAAAACGGGGGTATGATTTACTCATTTCTTTCTTTCTGCCAGCTCTGGAAGAATGCAAGGTGGCTCTCCAGGATCCATAAAAGTACAATAAAATAGAATGACTGATAAGAAGGGCAGAAAAAGTAGGACAAACACGAGGCTGGGGACATAGCAGAGAGGCAGGGATGGGGCCAAAACAAATGGGGCTGAGAATGTCCACTGACATAGTTGCCATGTGGGTTGAATGTTCCTGAAAATCCTTATAATTTGGAAAATTGTGATCGAATGTAGGGAATTGCTCCTAACATTTGCAGCAGCTACTGAGCCCAGGACTATGTGTGCTGTAATTCTACTTAACAAGTATGTATGGAGGTACAAGGGCTGAGGGAGACGTGGAGAGGAGGAAGCCAGCAGCCTGGTGGGGGGACCTAGGGGAACAGCGCCAGCGATTCTCCAGCAGAACGTGGCGAGCACGTCAGGAGCAGGATGAGGCTTCAAGCAGAGGCGGGGCCAGGGTCTTGGATATTGAGAACTGCGTGCAGGCACCCTCAGCGTCTGTTATGTCTGTATAATTCTGTGTCCCCTCTGTTTGCAGACTGCATTTCCGACTCTCACGTGTTAATAAGCATGACTGCCAGGAAAGCAGCGCTCACATCTCTTACAAAAAATGGAAAATCCTGCTCACCAGCTAAGGGTAAGAGGGGTGTGTGGCCAACACTGACCTCGCCATTCTTACTCTGTCTCCCATATAGATGTGCCACTTCTCAAAAAGGACTGGATGATACGAACTTTCATTTTCACACAGGGTTCTCTGAGCATCTTTAATACCTGTTCAACCTTGACTCCATCTCATGTTCAACATCCCCATAGAAAAGGGGCCTCTGGATTTCCTAAGACATGCACAGGGCTCAACTTCCTTTTAGAATCTCCCCATCCCAACCCCCGTTGTGCTAATGGAAACTATTTTATTTGTGGCAGTAACCAGAGTGCCATTTACTTTAAAAATTTTAGCTGGTGAAGAAATGAGCCCTAGCTCTTAAAAGCAAGGATTACACTAGCCTCGGTAACCAATGAGATGGACCACCAGCCATTTTAGCTACAAACTTCTGTTAAGAGTTTATTATCAGGATGATCCCTTAGAGCAGGCCCTATTAAAAAAATAATCACCATCTGCTCGACTCCCTTCTTTTTTATTAAACTGGTCATTAATTACTGGTAACAACTAATTTCATCTGGATTTTATTGAGTAATTATAAAATAAACAGGGGAGGATATCAAGCTTCCTGCCTTGCTGAGGACAGGAATTCTTTATAATGTTATGTTTCAAAAGGGGGTGGTAATAAACCACCAAATTCCATTTACTATGGTAATTACAATTCTCAAAATTCATCCTTCCTGTGGTTAACGAGTGCCTTCTTTCAGGTTCGCTCAGCCTGACTTCAGCTTGGGTCATTAAATAGCAAACTAGTTTTCACCCTCTGGTAACAACAGATCTTTCATGGCTTATTGCCTAATTAATTGAGGTGCATAATTTGATCGCTATAACTTTTTAAAAATTTCATATTCCATGTATCACATAGCAGTACGCTATTATTGTAGCGTAATTTAAAGTGGACTGAGTTTTAGGGTTTTGCCTAGAATAGGTTCATTATCCTGGATAAGGTAAAGTGCAAAGTTTTACCAATGTTATTCAACTAAAACATTTAGGTTAAAACATTTGCAACAAGTCATTAATTTAATAACGTGCTCATCCAAAACAAATCATAACTCATTTCTTTTTACTGCAAAAGTAATTGAGTAATGAATAATGAAAATCATCCTACTTAAAAGGGCAGTAAATATGTTGACTTTATTATTAATACTCAATTTTCATTAATAAGGCAGATATTAAATTTCAAACATGATGGACTTGATTTATTGACTTATTCAAGATAACAGTGAAATATTATCTAGTAAATACCACGGTTCTTGCAAGAGAAGAGCTGATCATGAAATAAATGAATTCAACTTAAATTTCAGCTCACATTTTTAACTATTCAACCTCAAACCTCTTGTTCCTGTATCTCACATGTTCCTTAAAAGAGTTTTAATTGTCCGTGTACAGGTGCACACACGCATGTGTGTGAGAGAGGTGGGGAAGGGCCCTAAGACAGCTCTCCACATTACTGCACCCTGGTGAACTGCAACTCTCTGGTGAGTCAGTACTGGTTTGGTCACTCTTAGACTACCCAAAAGGAGTTCATAATAAAATACCAAGAAGATATTAGTTATACCTAAAAGGTGGTCTGTAGCCTAAGACTCAAACACAACATTTCAGTGATGGTTCAGGAGAAAGAGAAAAAAAGATCATTCAATGTAAAGGGCACTAGTTGAATGTGTTTTTTAAACTCCTGTAAACAGAATTACAGTTGATTCTTCAGTTATTCACAGCAGTTATGTTCTATAAAGTTGCTGCAAACACTGAATTAGTGAAAATGGAGCCACTGTGTCGCAAGTACTGATTCTAAGTTTAAAAAGAAATTTTAGTGAGTAGGCGAATTCGCAAATACGGAATCTGCAAATGATGAGGACTGACTGTACCTTATACCACAAACTTATACTACTCATTCACCCATGTATTACATTTGCTTATCTGCTGTAATTCTCTTCACTTATAGGACAACCTCAGCCCTATCATAAGCCTTTTAAGCAATGGCATGGCCCAGAACATACATACTTTATTTAGCAAAGCCTGAAAAATTTCTGGGAATCACTAACTTTTAGAAGAATTGGAATAGTTAAAATTTCAAGTCATATATATTTTGAGGACATTTCATGTTCTTGTCAAACATTTTCTTATTTATCTGCATATTTCAGAGAAGGGCTTCATTTCACACTAAGAGACATTAAGTAACATCCTGGGTTTGTCTAGCTCTAACTCAACAGTGACTTTTTTAAAAAAATTAATTTATCTATCTATTTTTGGCTGTGTTGGGTCTTCATTGCTGCGTGTGGGCTTTCCCTAGTTGCGGCGAGCGGGGACTACTCTTCGTTGTAGTGTGCAAGCTTCTCATTGTGGTGGCTTCTCTTGTTGCGGAGCATGGGCTCTAGGCACACGGGCTTCAGCAGTTGTGGCACACGGGCTCAGTAGTTATGGCTCACGGGCTCTAGAGCACAGGTTCAGTAGTTGTGGTGCACGGGCTTAGTTGCTCCACAGCATGTGGGATCTTCCCGGACCAGGGCTCGAACCCATGTCCCCTGCATTGGCAGGTGGATTCTGAACCACTGTGCCACCAGGGGACCCCAACGATGACATTTTTGATATAAAAGACTCAACAAAAGATTTCTTGCCTGTTACCTTCATGGGAAGGATAGTCACAGCTTAATCTTATGGGTAAGACCTTTATCTTATGGGTAAGACCTTAATCTTATGTGTGAGACCTTTATCTAGGAGAATTGAAATTCAATTAAAACTTTTTAGTTGTTATATAAGCGTCTGGACCAGAGATCACAAAATGATGGCCTACAGGATGCTGACTCGAGATTAAAAAATGAGATTTGACATGGCAATCCAGATTTCCAGATTCTTTTGGAAAATTAGCAGCTTTGGCATCACTGGGCCTGAATTCTTACACAGCAATGAGGTGAAAGCAGAGAAGCAAGCTGCCTCCCACATAAGGGGCGTGGGCTCTCAAGTTCACTCCCTAGTTTTCTAGTACCCAGCCAGCTCCACTCATTTACATCATCTGGCCGGTATTCTTAAGCACCTAAGTTTCCTACCCTTTGCCTAGACGTGCGAAAAACCTTCAACAACATGTTCAACAAGTATTTATTAGATGGTCTGGCTTTCTGAAGATAGCCAGCTAAGACTCCCTCCAATTTGGAGAACTTGAACGAGGTAAGAAAATCAATCTAAACAAACAAAAAAGCCACCAACAGATCAGCAATTCTCAGTGAGGGAAGGGAAGAGATGAAGTTTAAAAATGTACCAGAAGGATTTTGGTTGGCAAGGGCGGATACAAATGGGATTCCTCCATGAGGGAGTTGCACGTGTGCACGAGTGTGCAGAGGGGGGTGGGCAGACCTAAGGTAAAGAGCCACGATATGAATTGGTATTTGTAGGATGTACTGACTGTGAGAACATCACTTTAATTATTTGGTCAGGAAGAACTGGATTCACTTTGGGAAGGGTTTTTCTTGTACTGTTAAGTTGGACAGGGAGGGCCTCTTTGTTACATGCCTTTTTAAAAAATATACTAAGATCTGAAAGAGACTTACAGACACAGAAAACAAACTTATGGTTACCAAAGGGGAAAGGGGGATGGGGGTGGGATAAATTAGGAGGCTGGGATTAACACATACACACTACTATGTATAAAATAGAAAACCAACAAGGGCCTACTATACAACACAGGGAACTCTACTCAGTGTTATGTAATAACCTATAAGGGAAAAGAATCTGAAAAAGAATATATATATATGTGTATGTATGTATGTATAACTGAATCACTGTGCTGTACACCTGAAACTTACACAATATTGTAAATCAACTATACTTCAATAAAATTTTTTTTTAAAATATACTAAGATCCTGTGATGGGTTTTGAATAGCATTAAATAGTCCTTCAGGATTCATCTGCCCCTCGGAACATGTAGAGATCTACCTGCAAAGGGGCCAATTTACGCGCTAGTGACCGTGTCGTTGTTCCAGGTTTCACAGTTGACTTGGCTGACATATTCTCAAGCCTGTTCTAAGGAGGGCCTGGCTATGCAGCAGTGGGAGCAGAAACCGATCCATTGACGCTCTGGAATTGAGCCAGTGGGGCTCGGACAACAAATTTGAGCTTGTTAGATATCCTTTTTTGAATCTGGAGCTCTCCCTAACACTAAGCTGACTGTGTAGAACAAAAGAGGAAAACTTTGATATATAGCTGGAGAATCAATGAGCTAACAGGGCTGCCTGCACAGCCAAAGGTGGTCTTAGGCGAGAACAAACCAGTAGGGGGCAGAGATTCAGGTCTCCCTGATCCCCAAAGAAGAAGGTGCCTCCTGAGAGCTGTGGCAAAGCAGGGAGAACACCGCTGGGGAATATAGTGGAACTTTTGTTCCATAGCTGGGATGCTTTTTGCTGCAAGTCACCTCATGAATATAGAATTTATTACCTATAAAGATGTTGGCTAAAGGGTGGTTCCAGGCTGATAGTTAATTCAGTAGCACCCAGGACTCAGGTTCCTTCTCTCTTTTTGTTTGATCATCCCTGGCATGTTGTCCATCTCCTGGTTGCCAGAAGGTTGCAGCAGCTCTTTTTATCACATCTTTTCCTGGAGACACAGTCTTTTTTTTTTTTTTTTTTTTAAGTTGAATGAATGATTCTTTAAATTCTATAGTGCTTTACAATTTTCAAAAGTTTCACACACATGATATCATATAACCCCATAATAACCCTTTTTCCCCCCTACCCCTATATTGCCCCTCCCCACTTTTCTCTTCCCACTGGTAACCTCTAGTTTGTTCTCTATGTCTGTGAGTCTGCTTCTTTTGTTTTATTCACTAGTTCGTTGTATTTTTTCAATTCTACATATAAGTGATACACAGTATTTGTCTTACTCTGTCTGACTTATTTTGAGACACAGTCTTTTAAAAAGACAATGAGGACTTTTTCTTCACCCTCCCATCCAGCTTACTTCCCCTCATGTTTCATTGGCTAGACCTGCATCGCGATATTAACTTATGTCAATCAGTGGGAAGGAGAATGAATTGCCACCATTAGCTTGGACCAAAGTTTCTGATTCAGGTCTTGGGAAGAACCTTAGAATTTGCATTTCTAACGAGCTCCCAGGTGGTGCTAATGTTGTTGATGTGAGAACCCCTGAGCTTAGACTGTTCAAGATTTACCACCTGAATAAATTTAGGGCCCCTCCGGCAAATGAGAAGGGGAGGGATCGTGTTGGATGGAAACCAGCAATGGCAGCTACACATGCTCTTTATAGAACACAGGGTTTCTGCTGAAACACCGGTCAGGGTACTTGCAAGTGGGGAGACTGAGGAAGACTAGCAACTTGTATCCCCAGTTTCCTAGACAGAAGCTGAAACCAAGCAAACTAAAAATCCTCAGAAAGTAAATTAGAGATGCTTGCATAAGAAAGAGTTTTATTTCTGGGGTACGCCAAGTGTTGTATGCTTTCTAACGATTATACGGAAAGATGTGGCAGTCAGTGATGCTGTTCCCTAAGTATCTCTGGCTCTCCCATGTCTGGGCACGTGATAAAGCATGGCCATATGACTTGATTTGGCCAGTGAAACATGGCATGGAAATGACAGTTCACAGCGACACCTCCTCTTGCTGTAGTAATTACAGAACGTAGGTCAAGGTAAAGCCTTTATCAGACTAGGTTCCCGAGTGCCAGAAATTAGCAGAGCTTTCTTAATGAGCCATGTTGGACATATACAGTGAGCAAGAAATCAACTTGCTGTGTCATTGACATTTGGGGATTATCTGTTAAAGCAGTACAGTGAAACCCATCCTGATAAAGTATATAAAAATTTTATACTGCATTTAAATAATTATTATTTTTTTTAGCTCGAACACCCCTTCTTAAAAAACCCTAACAAGGAATTCCCTGGTGGTCCAGTGGTTAGGACTCGGAGCTATCACCGTAGTGACCCGGGTTCAATCCCTGGTCAGGGAACTAAGATCCCGTAAGCCGAGTCATGGCCAACAAACAAACAAAACACCCTAACGATCCTTCAACACTTGGCTCAAGTTACATTTTCATCATGACTCCAGCCAACATTTATCTCACGTGGGTGCCAATTCCAACTATAAGAAAATCACAAGGTTCAATACTTGGCTATTTTATAATTACCCATGTATATTAATATCACTTCACTGATTAGATTGCAGACTGAGAGCAGAGATCATGTCAAAGACGTCTTTATATCCTTTTGAGCAAAGGAGGGAAATTAGCAGCTTACAGATAGAATCTAGCTGAAGAATGGAGCTGTCAATACTTTACAGTATTTGAACTTTTCCATTTATTATTTGCACGCAATCAGGTGGTTAGTAGGCACTTTTTGCCTGCTCATATTGGAGTTACATTGGAAATTTAAGAGCAAAGTTGCAAGCAACCACATGGCTGCTTCACTACATGGCTGCACTTTTCACCAGCTATGGAAATTTCCATTTTCTCTGAGCTATTTGACTATATATTGGCCTGTTCACAATATCTTCCCAGAATGAACTAAGAAATAGAAAACAGTGGTGGTAACTTAAGGAGAGAAATCAGCTAGTGGGGTTTAAAATAAAATTTGGTGAGCTCAAATGTGGGAAGTGACACTGATCATTGAAAAGGAATGCTAAAGCACGTTTCAAGTTTCATTAATATCAATAATCTGAATTTGGGACTCTGCAAAGTCACCTGGCCCAGTCCTCTGTCTTCAGATTTTTGCTTTCAAGCATGCAAAGTATTATAGTTCTTAAAAGCAGATGTTAAAAGGCCGACTGCGGATTACCTGCTTAGTAAATGATGGAGGTGTTATTGAAAGACAGATCCTTTAAATAATCAGCATAGGTGGCAGACTAGCCCATCAGTATGGGATATAAAATTACACTTTGAAGAATTACAACTTTTGAACTCTCAGGAGAGAGCAATATTTTGGACCTGGCCCCAAGTTGTGAATAGGAGCTAAAATGGGGAAATTTGGGGGCGATAAACCAATAAAGAATAGAGGTCATAAGTCAGTCATGCTCAAACCTGCAGTGAAAGTTTTAAAAATCTATCATTTAATTTTTCAAAGGTAAATGGATTTAATAGGTCTAGGGTGACACCTAATAATTTGCATTTCTAACAAGTTCCCAGGTGATACTGCTGTTATTGGTTTGAGAACCACTGAGCTTAGACTATTCGAGAGGCAAGCATGCCAACGCCTTAATGCTCTGTAGCAGCAGATTTTTTGGTCAAAATGTAACTACCAGTGCTAGTCAGAACAGAGCAAGCATGAGGATACATTCTGTGATAACATGGCAACAACACAAAATAATAGCTTCATAATTACTAAAGTAATACCAAATTTGCTGGAAAACATACGATAGGTTTGGGTGAAGTCTTAGAAAAGAGGAATGACTCAAGGTTACAAAAGGAAGAAGTGGGCTCAGTTTGGTCCTGTTTGACTATGAGGACTATGGACTCCACAAAGCTAAGGAAGATTCAGGACTCCAGGAGTCTACTTTCACCTAAGCCTCTTATTAAATAATTAAAAGCAGCTCATCAATTCAAGAAATACAAGTTGGAAGTAGGCTTTCACTCTAAATATCATTAATGACAACGCATAATTCACTTCTTATTTCCAACAGTTGAGTTAACTCTGAGTGGAAGTGGTATAATTGCTGGCACCTTAGAACCCTCCTTGAATGCCACCCTTAAAATCTAAGCAAATGGTTGCCTCACAGGAGTGAATGCCTAAAGGGAAGCACCTTTGGTGCTTGAGGTAGCAAAGGTCCTTGGCTCTGACCTAAGACTAGTCCACAGTATTGCAAATTATATCCAAGAGTAAAGGCGTTACGGTCGTATTTTCATGCACTGAGCCCTTAGCTTTTTCAAAACTTCAGCTTCATTTGGCAACCGATGCCTCTTGGGGAACAAAATTACTTACGTCATTAAAATTCCATCAAGTAATAATTTTATTATAGTTGCTAACAGAAATAACTGTAGTGAATAAGTACAGTGTGATCGATTTGTTCTTGATGTCTCAAGAGGGTCATTATTTAGCTCTGATATAAAGTCAGGACAGTATTCATTTGAATCGCAAACTGCATATCAACTACCCAGGTGGGCGTGTTTTAATGTGCTTTAGGGTTAGCGCAGTCCGTAACTGAACTATATAGCAGGTCTGCTTCAAAAATGAGGTCTCAGAACAGCCAAGTCTAAATGATGATGTGTCACATGGAGTGTCAGATGCTTTCCAGCTCTCCTCTGCCTCCCTTCCCAACACCAGGATGAAAAAAAAAACTGTTCTAACATAATATAAAATGAAATTCTCTTTTAAGATGGGGAAAAAAGGAGGGGGCATGTGAATGAATACGAAGGCGCCAACCCCCCACTTCGAAGTCCGCAGGAAGTCCCTTCAGCCCTGTTGGACCTGCCTCAGTAGCACAGGATAAACGTTCCATTAGATTAATGCCCACCTCCCCGCCTCATTCTTCTACCAGCAAGAGCATTAGAGTCTGCTTGGGCTTCCCTGGTGGCGCGGTGGTTGAGAGTCCGCCTGCCGATGTAGGGGACACGGGTTCGTGCCCCGGTCCAGGAAGATCCCACATGCCGCGGAGCGGCTGGGCCCGTGAGCCATGGCCGCTGAGCCTGCGCGTCCGGAGCCTGTGCTCCGCAACGGGAGAGGCCACAGCAGTGAGAGGACCACGTACCGCAAAAAAAAAAAAAAGATAAGAGTCTGCTAAGATAGATTACTATAATATAATGATTGAAGGGAATATATAGGGTGGCACACAGAGAGGTCTAAATACCTGTAAGTGTAAAAAAGCATAAATTACTGCTTTAATTTATTTCCTAATGTAAAAACACAGCTGCAGTAATGTTGCCAAGTCTTGCCAGGCTGCTTTAAATTTGTGACATGAAATCATGGCACTTAAGTCTTAATGCACAAAAACATATTTTATTTACTTTTTATGGAATATCAGCATTTAAAGCTTTCTATTTATGTGTGTAAACGCTTTATAAATTACTTGAAATACTGAAAAAAAATTCTATTAATCAGCAGTTACAATTTACCCAGTTTCGGTTTCAATAACGAAATGCCTTTTTGGTGGACTCCTGCTGCTATGTGAACTAGCTCTAGGCTCTTAAAGTAATGAGTCCGGACAGAGTCATCCGATCTCAGGCTTTGTACAAAACTCAAGGAAAAGCACTTTGCCCACAATTCCTAGTCTGTTTACCAGACTGACTGCTGGAGCATTATAAAGTCTCTGGGCTTCCCCTTCCCCCTTCCAGCAAGCACCTTTTTTTTTTTTTTGCTTTTTTCCAAGCATGAGCTATGAAAACATGGTATTATAGAGCCCTCTTCAGGCCAGAAGGTTTGTAGGCGCTTAACCAGCAAGACTTTTCTTAGAGTGGCAGTAAAGGGGGAACCGTCCAAACTGCACACAGTGGATCTCACTGGAAAGATGTTTGTCATAAGGGCGGGCTGACACTGACTCTTCCAAAAGAACACTTTGTCAAATCATTTAAGGCATGTTGCCTTGATGGAAAAATTTCTGTAGGCCCCTGGGAACATGATAAGGCACTGCATAGCGTCAGGGACAATATCATCGTCTTCGCAATTCTTATGATTACCCATGAAGGATACGGGGCTCTGAATGGTTCACTTGAACAATGCAATTTCTAGCACATCTGGCTTTTTGAGGCCAGGAAGAAGAAACCAGGAGTTATTTATGCAGACAAACACCATGATTTCTTCAGCCAAGTTTTCATTTTAATGAATGAAGTGTATGCCTAGCAAAACTCAGTGAATTTCTCAAGTGTTTTAGGAAACTTAGTATAAATTTTTACAGGGCATTTTATATTGTGTTTTAAACTTTTTGGATGGAGCAGATGTAAATCACTACTGAAAGAAATACACATGTAAAAGATAAATATGAGGAAGTGTGCCGAAGACAGAACAAAATAAAACAAGCTCTCGTTTTCATTGAGACGATACTTTCGAACCACACTTTACGTGGGTTATAAAATATTTTTCAAGTCAGCAAAATAACCAACAACTTTTAATAGATTTTTTTCATAATATTTTCAAGTCAGCAAAAGGACTGACAACTTTTAATAGTGTTTTGTTTTTTTTTCCCCACAATGGTCAAGAGAGTATTAATTTAAAAGAGGAAGCATTTGACCAAAATATTTTCTTTTACTGCGTTTAATCTGTGCCAGGTAACTCGTATACTTCCTGGAGCACCCAGAGATTCATGCTTCTAACAACTTTCAAAGGGGCTGGGGCTGTCTCCTCAAAGCTCCTCTCCCTGGTAGCTAAACGTGGCAGCCAGGAGAAGTGGAATGAATGGGGAGTGATGTGACGATGAAAAGAACCTGATATTCCACACGTTAAAATGTCCTTCCTCAGGACTTGTGATCTTTAATAGGATCTTTCTGAAAGACCCGTAGGGAGTTACGAGGAGGCAGTGGCCTGGGGCAAGGACCAAGGACCACGGCTGCAGCTGTTTGCAGCAAATCTCCAGAGGATTCTCAGCAGTTCCCAGGGGATTCTGACGACAGTCTAACTAAGCCACCATGCATTCTCTGGTCGTCAGACTATCTGACTGTTGCTGTTCCCAGGAATACACACTCGGTATTGGAGGTTTTTCTTGTCTCCTCTACTCAGCGGTATGGACAAGCCCAGCAAAGGGTAATGTCAGCAAAGGTTTTGGTTCCAGTAAAACGACTCTTCCAAACGCAAACCCCAAATTAAAAAGTTGGAGTTTCCAGCTTTGTTGAGTTCTGAAACAAGTGCTCTCAGCATGAACTGTCAACAGCCCGAGCTACAAACAGGGCGGCTGCCGGCTCCTATGGGACCATCTCCGCACTCCCCCATCCCAACCTCACAGAGCTGAATGTCAGACATGACTTTACCAGGCCTGGAATCCGGCTGCCAGGCTCAGCCTCCTTCCCTGGGCTTATCTCCCACCGGGAGGTGGTGGCTGACTTGATGGGACTGCACGCTTCTCAGCAGATGTTGGGCTGCCACCAACGGGAGCGCGACCCGGCCTGGCGCCACCGACATTTACAGTCATGCCTCCCGCCCCTGCTTCCCGGCGGCCCCCTGCCCTGTCCCCCCAGTGCCAGCCTGTGTGCAGACTCGGCCCACTAGGAGAGGACAGGTGATGAGGATTAAGCCGAGCCTATTTGCATATCCTCAGGGCAGGGGAGGAAATTAACACCACAGTGACATGATTTAGTGGCTGAACTTAAACTGGAGAAAGCCCTAGACCTCTTTTGGAACTCGAGGAGACTGAGCGAAGGAGATGGAAAACGCAGCACATCTGGCAGGGATAGGCTAGTACATGGGTTAATGGAAGAAACAGAAAGAACTGAATCAGTTTGGGTCCAAAGTGTTGCTTACAATTCACCCACAAAATACGAGCAGGCTTTACTCTTGGCCACAAGAAATGATTCCTTCACCTCCTTCTCGTTGGATGGGGGTGGAAAGGAGGGATTGTTCCCGGTCATTATCACTATCTGTCCAGGTAGCTACCTTATAGCTTTGAGAGGCCCTCAATCACATTCTCCACCATTTGCCTGCAGCCAAATTCAGAAACGGGCTGACAATTTGGTATTTCAGAAACTGAACACTTTATGGAATTCTTTTCACTATAACAGGAGCATAGAGACGTCTTAAAAATCTCTCACGAAAGTTAAGTAAAAGAGAAAAGAATGAATTAGCACCCGTGAAGTATAGTTTCATCGTTCTAAGGCTTTTTCTTTTGGGAAGGCCGGGAAGAGACGTGATTTTTTGAAATGATTATTTAGACAACTGTGTCATCTGATAATGGAAGCAGGTAAGAAGGCAGTTCATGTTATTTCACTTTGCTGTCATATGAAGGTATCTAGAAAAACGGACGCCGCTAAAAGTTTCTTCTCATTTTCACGAAGCCAGTACAGTGCTAGGTGCATTCTCTGGGCAAATCTGCAAAAGCTGCTTTACCTTGTTTTTTGCTAAGACAGCAGTGAGTTCAGCTCTAAGTAAGCAAAAATCTAGAACTGCTTAGGACACAAACACCACACCACCCACCGTGAGCACAGAACTTGACCAACACAGGATGTCTAACTATAAAGTAATCAGACTAATTTTAAGACAAATGCCAGAGCACATATAAAAAGATAAGGCTCTCATCTTTAAAGCCGCCACCCGAGGCGGCCATATGTATATGTACCACTGTACTGTCATTTTGCTATGCAAAAATATTTTAGACTTCCTCTTGAAGACAACCTTGGAAAATGCCTGGAATCCTGTGGAATATCACTGAGGGTGGTAACTCTGTATCACGGAGGGGCCAGAGGCCACTTGTAATCAAGTTTGGAGAATAAGGTGGGTGATCTGGCCCCTAAGACCTCAGGAGTAAAACGCACACAGCAGAACTCCCCCACATAAGGCCGTGGCCTTTAGAGGAGCAGCTGCAAACATGTTTTGAGCCATGGGAGAATCACTGAAATACACCTGCCAACACCTCCCAGTGTAATGCTTTTAAAGGACAACACTCATTTGGATGTATACATTCTGGTATGTGTGTGTCAGAGGGCAAGCAAAACGCCTATCAGAGGCATCCTTAAAAATCATCGTGGCCTCTCCTACGTCTATGAACTTCTACTGAGGTCTCTGAGAGGCAGATCATCTTTCTTCTGGGGCAGACACTTGAGTATCTTTATAACTTTATGTGTGTGTGTGTGTGTGTGTGTGTGTGTGTGTGTGTGTGTGTGTATAAACATAACGTTAGCTATGAGGAAGTGTGTGCTAGAAACTTCAGAAACCTTACCACAGCCAGTCTGAACAAGCTCCTCAGCTATAGGGAGCAGAATGCTGGGGAGGACGTGAACCCCTCTGCATGCGCCGTAACAGAGTCCCAAAGGGGAGTGATGTCACCATTAGGGCAGGAAGAGTATGGACAGATGAACCAGGCTCAAGACGGAGAGGAAGGGTGGTTTGGGTACAGCACGTGACTGTGTTGGAAGCACCTCTGTACCCAGCTTTCTGAGTGCAGCGCTTGGTTTTGGGGAAAACGATGGCTAAGAGTAGGATGATCAAACAGGGCTGTGGCTGGCGTCCATGTGGGGCTCTGCCTTGGTGTGGGCCACGCCTAGACCTGCAAGCTCACCCTAACATCGGAAGACTTGTCCTTGGACAATTTGTGTATGTTAAAAAGAAAACCTGACTTTCTGCTAATAGAATATGTGGTGCTCTCCCAACTCATTGGAAAAATTGAGAGATGTCACCATTATCAGAACTCCAGCCTCACTATTTTGTCGTCTTCTCTCATTTATAACCTTGTACATGTTAGGCATTCCATAAATATTTGTCTCTACACACCAAGGTTTCATGATCCTCACAGTAATTTCAGTGATATAAACAGGAAAAGTGTTATAAGACCCATTTTACAGACAAGGAAACTGAGGCAGAGAATGGCTAGGAAGTAGTGTTTTTGGATAAGGAGTTCAAGAATCCCTCCAGGCTGGTGCTCTTCCCAGTCCATTCTGTGCTGGGGACAGGAGATTCGGCAGAGTCCAGGCTTGGTGGCAGGGGGTAACACAGAAGTAGGTTTTCTGGAAGGGGGTTTTCATTTTGTAATGGACACACTTTTCCCTTTAATCTTCATAGTATTGCCAGGGTCAAAGACTTGGGTGGATTTTTCCGTGAACTGCTTCAGCTGACCCCCAAGGTCTCCTAGAAGTTGAGGGAAGCAGGGGAAAAGGAAATAACTTGGAGTCTGACTCCCTCCTTGCCCTCCAATACTCAAAAGAGTAGGGGTCCATGCTGAGTGGCAAAGGTTGCACCAGAAGATCCAGAGGCTGCTCCGTCTCCTTCTTCAGAGTTTCCCAAGGTTCCCAGAGGCAGCAGCTGCATCTTTCTTCCGCTCAGCTGAGAATTCCTTGTGGAGTCCCCACCTCAATGCTCTCTGTTGAAATTCTATTGTTAGTATTTACTAGAGAAATGAATGATGTTCTCGCTATTAAGAGGGTGCTTTAGAGGCACGTTAAATGGAGCATGGGCTCCAGCACCATTCTGCTGTGTTTGAATCCAGCTTGATCATCCCCTCTTCGTGTGACTATGGGCAAACTTCTTAACATCTCTGTGCCATTTGTAAAATGGGGGTAACAGTACCTTCCTTACACGATTGTTGTAAGCATGAAATGATATAACAGATGTAAAGCGCTTAGAACAATGGCTGGCACATGCGTACACATATATAAGTGCTCAAATGTATTACAGTATTTCTATGATCATAGAACCACATACTGCCTTCCACAAGTAGTGAAATGTCAATGCCTTCCTTTTTCCTTTCTCTTTTTTCCAACTACAGGTTTCCCCCACTATCTGAAAGTAGCATCCCTATGAACGTAAGCCAACATGGCATACATCGAAGCAGCAATGACCAGAAGGCACATCTTGCAAACGAATGCACAAAATAAATTGAGATAAAACACAGATGCTCATAGACGCAGTTCAAGGATATAGCGGCCTGATGCTGAGAGGCTGAGTGTAGTTCCCAGGGAAGGAGCTTGGGGGTGCTGCTCTCACTGCTAGGGGTGTGTGCTGCCTCTGTGAACAGCTGGCTGTGAAACACACACTGAACCCTATTTTTGCTTCCCCCCCGCTTTTCGTAAAAGTGAAAAAAATCCTCTTCAGATCTCTTTTGGTTAGTGAACACAGGTAGTAATGTAGGTCTTTAATAAAAGTGAAGTGGTATAAAGCAAACTCTCAATAAGTGGGGGACACCTGTAAATTATAAGCCCAATGAGGGCAGGGACCATGGTGTCTCACAGAGAGCCATCAATCCCTATTTCTGTCAGAATAACTCTCTCAGAAGACTATCTGCATTTTAAAAAAGAACTATGGAGAAAAGTTACAAAAAGGGCATAATTCATAATGCCAGCCTTTGGAAACGCTCTTTGGGTAGGGGTCCTCAGCACCTTTTAAATCACTCCAAATGCTAACTAGTATTCTACAAGAAGGTCAGAACCAGTTCTGAAAGTAAGAGTTTCTTCCCCAGAATCAATTTTTAGGGACCCTGCAACAAAAACGTCTCACATTACATGTGATTGATAAAATGAAATAATAATTGCATCTGCGAGGCTCACACTCAACATGAGGTCATATAACTTTGTGTCAACATTATCAAAATATTTTTATTTATTTAATCATATATTTACTGAAAACACAGACTTGTACCAAATTGTGTCAAATGGTATATGTGATTGCTATACTTAAAATGTTCAGATTATTTTGAACAGAGGGATTTATCTTCTTCTCGTAGCTTTTGGAAGTCTGGACCTATCTGGTTTTAGTTAGGCAACAGTCTTTGGCCAGCATTTTCTGGTACATTTGAAACTGTTGAACAATGAAAAGTAAAAACACGTATGCCAGCACAGCTTAAGGCTAATGCAGATATAAACATAGTTAAGAGCACTTTATTTAGGCTCTGCTTTATTACTCTTAACTTTCATAGTAATTTTGAATCACAATGCATTAACAAATTTTTATTAGGTTTCCTAATGGAAAGCCAGTTGCAGGCAAGGACTTTTATGACTCCCACTAAAGAACGGCGCAGTTCATTTTCGATTTACCTTTTAACACAGAAAAAAACAGAATTGGTAAAAGCTTGCTTTTGTGAACTTCTAATTTAGTATGCTCTAAAGTACACTAATTCTTTCCTTTGCTCTTTGCTAGCGCCCTCCCTAGTATAGCACAACTACTTTCTTAACCATCTTTGAGCTGCAACCTTTCCACAGGGCACGTGGCAGTTAGCAACAGGGGGGCGGGGACAGGGCTGACCTCAAGGCCCTAAATCCAAGAACGGGCGAGGGTGGGGGGAGTTCAAGATTTGATTTCAACTGGCAGCTCAGGTTTCTTGCAACTGAAAGTATTCTAAGCAACTTCTCCCTCTGGACTCTTCTTCAAAGCTTACAAATAAAGCAGTCTTCCAGAAGCCGACTCCTTTAAAGGAGCTGCTACATTCTGTTTTATGATTTATTTAGTGCTTCAAATATTTCTCTGTGATTTAGGGTCAGGCGGCTCCAGTGGGCCAGCCAGGCATTGCCCGGTGGTCTGTGGGATGACCAGCATATTGTGTGCTTCGGCCAGCAGGGGGTGGGAGCAGAAGTGGCAGCCACCCTGAAAACTCCAGTGGCCCAAGGGCCAGGGAGTGTCTCTGAAGCCACGTGGCGGAGATCCAGGCTCGCAGCAGGAAGTGAGGGTCATTCTGAAATCTTCAGTGAAAACACTCACTACAGGGGGCACTGCAGAAGAACCGCTTTGACTAAATAGGACATTAACCACAAAGAAGTTCCTTAGCTTGCCAGTTTCAAACCCTGGCTTACTCACTTTAAGCAGAAGTTTACAGGCAGGGAGTACAGTGTCCAAGAGAGAGTTTAGGAGTGGGCTGTGTGACCCTGAGCAAATGATTTAACCTCTTGCGTCTTAGTCTCTCAAAATGGGGTTTATAATACCTGCACACCAGAGGGGCACGGTAAGGATGAAATGAGATCTCGCGTACAAAGCTGTCAGCAAAGTGCAGAGTCAACCCAAATAGTCAAAAAATAAATGGCAGTGTTATTACTGTTCCTAAGAAAGCACAATAGTAACTTTTTTTCTTTTTTTTTGGCCACACCGAGCGGCTTGTGGTATCTTAGTTCCCTGACCAGGGACTGAACCCGGGCCCTCCTGGCCCTTGGCAGTGAAAGCGCGGAGTCCTAACTACTGGACTGCCAGGGAATGCCCCATAATAGTAATTTTTAAAAATTCATACAATATATATGAAAGAAAGCCTGAAAAGATATGTTAAAATATCAACAGTGGTTATCTCAGGGTGGTGAGATTATAGAGAATTTTCCTTCTATGTGCTTTTTTCCGTATTTTTGCATTTTCCATAATAAACATGTATTACTTTTTGATCAGTACAAAGTTAATACAATACTAAAATGTATCTCATATGAAAATAATAAAGAAATGACTACAAGGAAGAACAACATGAGGAAATGTTATTGCAAGCCTGACATTTGTTCTCCTGGGCAGCCTCTGGAACTTTCCAGCCTCGTCCTCTGTTTCTCCCAAGAACACATCTCAAGTGGTCACACTGATGTTAGTGGAATAAGGCACTCTCGCAGAGATACAAAAATGTCAATACAACATATATATGTTCACTTTTTGATAATTCTATTGGGTTTGAAATATATTTAAGGAAAAAGAAAAGGTCAAACTCTTCTCCATGAAAAAATGAGTCAGTCTTTTTCTTCAGATGCGTTCATAAGAACTCAATATTGTAGACAGTTGCTCTATCACCAAGAAAAGGTTCATAAACTCTCTGTCGTATATTTTTTTAAGAAAATGTTTGTATCTTACCACTTAATACAAATAGTCCACCTAATTTTCTCCTATAAATTGAGAACAAATTAAAAAAAAAAACAGGGAAATGCAAAGTGTTGAGGAAAGTATACGCTAAATATGAACAGAGTCATAACCAGGGCAGTGGCCTGACATCCAACACCAGATCCTCAAATACACATAAAGAGTAATCTGAAGTCTATCACTTTGTTCTCGGAAAAACAAAGCCGGTGTTAACAATCACATCTTTACAGAATGTGAAACCAGACCTAAGGGGATCAAATAACTTTGTCTACTGTTCCTGGGGTAGGTTGTGGCAAAGGAGAATTTCTCAGTGCAGCACTAAGTCTTTGTCTTCTGGACGGCCATCTATAACGAGCTTACTTATAGGACATGGGTCTGCAAACTTTTTCTATAAAGGGCAAGACAGTAAATATTTTAGGCTTTGTGGGCCAAATGGTCTCTGTTGTAAGTACTTAACTCTGCTGTGATGGTGTAAGACCAGCCATAGAGGATTTGTAAATGAGTGGTCGTGGCTGTGTTCCAATAAAACTTTATTTACAAAAACAGGGGGCGGGCCAGATATGGCTTACAAGCTTTAAGTTTGCTAGTCACTGGTGTAGAGGAAAAAAACTATTAAATTATAAAGCCATTCTTTAAAATGCATAATCTAAAACAAGAAAAACACATGACTATCATACTATGGGAGTAAACTCTGCTTGTGGGGCAAGAACAGATTTGGATACTCCTGTACCATGTATGTATGTTTGCACATGACGGTGAAAATCAGGTTTGGGTGACTTGCCTGGATGTGCTTGGGAAGAATTCTCCCTGAGTCATCACAGGCTGAGTCCTGAGTAGAAACTCATCTAATGCACAAAAAGTATGGGCTCTGGTGACTTTCTAAGAAGCGGGTAAGGGAGTGATAAGTCTAGGGAAAAGGGGGCAAGGACAGAGAAAAGATACCTGGGTATGAAGAGTGAGAAAGGAAGCAAAAGAGAAACCCAAGGTTTGGAAGGACATTTGGAGTTGGAGGGGACCAGACAGTTAGTTACCTGAGGCATTTCCCCCAATTGTTCTCAAGCCCCATCCTGGATAAAATGATGCACAGGTTGTGTCAGTCTATGGATACTTAGAATGCTATTTGTAGTAGCATAATCTTGGATCGATGGCCAGTCACAGTTAAGGAAAACACTGGCATTTTTTTTCTCTTTTTTTTTTTTGCTGTGCTGCACAGCTTGTGCGATCTTAGTTCCCCGACCAGGGATTAAACGCACGCTCTCAGCAGTGAAAGCATGGAGTCCTAACCACTGGGCCGCCAAAGACTTCCCAAAAAACACTGGTATCTGATAGGCCACATAATAACATACTTTAAGATGGTTATTGCTATGTAAAATCAGATACCATCATCTGTAACACAGGTGCAGGTGGGAGAGAGGGCGTGGGTTATGTTCTTATTCATCTTTGAATGCAGCCTGAAACGCTAAATGAAACTCATGATTCCCAACATGAAATACAGACTTGAAAAAAAAAAGAACTTTAAAAATGAAGGTTTTAGTCACACATGGTTTATCCCAAACCATTTTAATGGGTATCCATTTACTGCAAACTCATCTTTTCTTTAAATAGCTACAGCTAGAGCTAAATCAAGACCAAAGATGAAAAATGAAGTCTTTCAAGATGTGAAAATGAAGATAGTAATGATATATTTAACAAGTCTCCTCACCCACTCTCCCGCAAAACTAAAAGCTGAATGATTTTAGAACCATTTCACTGTGGTTCTGTTAGGCTACAAGATTCTTTTCTTCTAGCTTTGAAGTTTACACATGATCCTACATTAAAAATTTTGTATTCTTCTTTATGCTGATGGTGTTTTGGATATTCTGGATAAATACGAACAGGCTGAGCCAGTGATGTACAAACCTGATCTGTAAGATCTGGTAACGACAGCTGTCACTCACCAGGCATCTCACCACACAGGCCATTCTACGAATGTTACCAAGACGGACATATTCCACAACCCTGTGATGGAGGTATTATTATTTCTATTCCCAAATAATGGAAAGTGGGCTCAGAGATGTCAAGATGCCCACAGTGACCCAGGTCCTACATAATGATCTGGGATTCGAACCTGGGCCTGTTTCTGACTCCAAAACCCATGAAGCCACACTTCCTCCTACTACAAATGGGATCGATTCTAAAGTGACTGGAGTACCAACCAAAGAAAGAGAAATGCCATATCTTTCGGTAGAATGATTTTTTCTAAGTTCATAATACTATACTCTTCACAGATAGAAACCTTTCAAAACCTCCCACACCCATTCTGGTGTAAGAATAAATGAACACTGTGCTGTGGGGACTTTGAAATCTTAGGGAGAAATACCTTTATCCACTCATCACTGGGGGATGATTAGAAATCTTCCCTGTATCGTCTCATTCTTCACAGCTCAGATGACTTCTCTGGGGAGAGTCTTTTGCTATTTTTTTTAATGCTTAGATTCATATCTTTGTTTACTCCTTTTCTCTTGTTTCCTCTTGCTTCCTAGCTTGGACACTTCAGAATCTCTCTCCTTGTTCTTTTCCTTACTTTTCCTAGAGTTTATTTTACAATTCCCCACAAACATTTCCATTTACTTCCCTCTCTAATTAAAATCTCTTTAGACCATCAGCCACATTCAACAAACTACTTATACTCAAGTCCCCATTTACTCATCAATATGGTTTTCTTCCTTGGTTTAGCACACATCATAAATTTCTGGCTACGTTATGGTTAGATGAGCTTTTGTGGGCTAACCTGGGGCCCTGGTCACCATGTATAACACTGTTTCTATGGAAAGTGCATTATTTTCTAAGCAATTGATTTCTAAATGGACATCTGGAATCCAACCCATTTGTAAGTCAGGAGCTACCGCTACACTGGAGGTACATAAAATAGAAGACGGCATTTTTGACTGTGTTAGCCTTCTATGCTTATGCTATTCAAAGCCTTCTCACACAGCCACGTTCCCATGTGCTAATGAAAAGCTCCTCCCAGCCCCGACCGTGGGGAACGGTCAGCAAGAGGACTCACAGGCACAGAAAAAAGTCCAAGGCGTGGTATGGGCCAAGAGAAAGCCACACTTCCATTATAACTTGGTGAAACACAGGAACACAAAAGCAGAGACCAAATTATCACCTTTTAAAAAAGACCATCTCCATCCCTCAAAACCCCACCTTCCTTCCTTCACATCACACCTTAATTTTTTTTTTTTTTTTTTTTTGCGGTACGCGGGCCTCTTACTGTTGTGGCCTCTCCCGTTGCGGAGCACAGGCCCCGGACGCGCAGGCTCAGCGGCCATGGCTCACGGGCCCAGCCGCTCCGCGGCATGTGGGATCTTCCCGGACCGGGGCACGAACCCGTGTCCCCTGCATCGGCAGGCAGACTCTAAACCACTGCGCCACCAGGGAAGCCCCCTTAATTTTGACTAAGTGGTGGCAGCTGTCTGCTCTAATTCCCAAGAAGACCCTGAGTCCGAAAAAGAATATACAATGAAAATTCATTATATAAGCTCCTAAGTAATATACTAAAAGAAAAGGCATCACAATCTTTTCTTGGTGCTTGTTTTTGGCTATAGCTTCTGCTCCAGGAGCTCAGTAGAATTCAATTCCACAAACACTGAGTACTTACTTGGGGCCAGCTTTGTGGTAATCGCAGGTTAGATAGTGAAACAAACTTGAGTCTCTCACCTCAAGGAGTTTACAGTCCGATGGATGAGAAAAATACATACAAACAGAATATAATTCAAGGCATATATAAATAGAGCAAGGCTATTAAATGCTCCCTTCAAACACTTCCATTTTTGAAATTTCACTGTTTGTTTTTAGTAAACATACTCAAATTCTCACTCATATGATGTGTCTTTTACACACGGCTCAAAACCTTCCTGGTAACAGTAGGCCAAAGAAGATCAAATACTTTTTATACTGTCTTGGAAGCAGTGGTTGAGGATATAATAAAGATAACATTAAATCCAGTCTAAGTAGACAAGCGATGCAGCATAATAATTTGGAATTTGGTCAGAGAAGGCAAAAATAAGAAACAATCATTAGCTGACTGATAACTACTAAACAGATGTTTTTCCAAAATGACAATTCAAGCACTAAGAAGGTAAGAACCTACTGAAATGCAAACTCCAGAAAACCAGCAGAGCTGCTTCTGCAGTAGGAAATAATCTACAGTCAAATCTCTGCCGGATCCTCCGTTGGGACTCTCCAGCTTATTAAAAAAACAAAAAAACAAAAACAAAACAAAACAAAAAAAACCCATGAATATTATGATGTTTCGTGTTTAGGAAAAGGTACAAAGGAAAACAAGTAGTCTGGCTGCAGATTTTCCTCCCTAGATTTAGAAGTTTTTCTCCCTGAATCACATTTCCAATAATAGAGTCATTCTAGCAAGCTGTATTTAACTAAATATTCTTTATGACTTGGGTGCTTGCGGATATACTGTATTTTTCCACACTTGTGGACAAGATGTTGGCTTCGTTTTACAACCAACATCTTGTCCACATCAGGAGAGCTTTCTCACACAGACACGCATACCATGTGGGCTACCTGCTGAGTTCTGGCACGCTTGGCAGATTGCAGAACATAATGGGAAGGCAGTTGAAGTGGAAAAAAACCTTCCTGGGAATTTTTTTAAGTGGTCAAAAAAAAAGGTATACCGTTTCCTAATGTCCCACACTGTGAATTGGCACAGGGAAGATAATCCAGGAAATGAGATGTAAAAATTGTACACAGGTTCCTTAACAGAAGAGGCATTTTGCAAACAGCCAATATGAAGAATGCATTTCTCTTTAGGAAGTCAACCACTTGAAAGTTTTACTTTTTAATTAGCCACATGGAAGTTGAAAGAGCTGGAAACAGTCATTGATTCCACATGGAGATCTTAACCAGTTGCGTTCCCCGTTCTCAGAAGCCAGCATGCTCATTTGACAGGGCATTCAAAGTAACTATGTTGGAGAAGTATATTCACTGGGCAGTGTTTTTAAGAATTCCAAATAGATAAGGAATATCAGGTTAATGTCATCTAAGTGCAATATTTTAGTCTTCTACTTTGGTGTAATGTTTTCTTCAAGTAAATTATGTGGCATACCAAAGTAGAAAGTAAATCCTCTTATTTTCAAAGCCAAAAAGAAAGAAAAAAGAAGAAATGCAATAGCACCACCTAAAGGGCATTTAACTGCAATAAAAACTAAACAAAGGTTTGATAAGCAGTAAGGACTTTTTATTTTGATTGAAGGTACAATGTATAAGATTGCTATGATAAATGCAGTTTGACAGATGGTACATTGTGGGGTAGTCTCTGGAGAAGTTATATTCTGGCTCTACATCCCATCTGAAAAACTGGACAAAACCAATGCAATCCACAGAAAAGATCATTTTGTAAAATTTAAAACTTGGTTGAATTAATTCAAGTGGATGATACAACTAAATGTAAGAGCTAAAATTATAAAACTCTTAGAAGAAAACAGGAGGAAATCCGCCTGACCTTGGGTTAGGCAATGATTCCTTACATATGACACAAAAGCACACGTGACAAAAGGAAAAACAGATAAGTTGACTTCATTAAAGCTAAAAACTTTTGTGTTGCAAACAGCGCCAGCAAAAGAGTGAAAAGACAACTCACAGAATGGGAGAAAACATCTGCAAATCGTGTATCTGATAAAGGACTTGTATCTAGAATACACGAAGAACTCTCACAGCTCAACGATTAAAAAGATAAATAACGCAATTTTCAAAATGGGCAAAGGATGTGAATAGACATTTCTCCAAAGAAGATATACAAATGGCCAATAAGCATTTGAAAAAATGCCCAACATCATTTGTCATTAGGGAGCTGCGAATCAAAACCGCAATGAGATTCCAGTTCACACCCACTAGGATGGCCATAACCAGACAGACAATAGTAAGTGTTGCTGAGGATGTAGAGAAATTGGAATCTTCATACATTACTGGTGGGAATGTAAAATGGTGGAGCTGCTTTGGAAAACAGTTTGGAAGATCCTCAAAATGCCACTGTACCTCAACTGATGAATGGATAAACAAAGTATGGTATATATCCATACACTGGAACATTATTTGGCAATAAAAACAAAGTACTGATACATGCTATAACATGGGCAAACCTTGAAAACATCATGCTAAGTGAAAGCAGCCAGACACAAAAGGCTACATAATATGACTCCATTTATATGCAATCCCCAGAATACATAAATCTAGAGACAGAAAATAGATTAGAGGTTGCCTTGGGCTGGGAAAGTCGGGGAATGGAGTAAAAACGAATGTGTATGTGGTTTCCTTTAAGGGTGATGAAAATATTATAAAATTAGATGTGGCCACGGTCACAAACCTCTGAATAAATTAAAACCACTGATATAATTTACAGAGGTGAAATATATGGTATATGAATGATATCTCAATGAAGCCGTTAAAAAGATTCGGAGTTTCCGGGCTTCCCTGGTGGCGCAGTGGTTAAGAATCTGCCTACTAATGCAAGGGACACGGGTTCGAGCCCTGGCCCAGGAAGATCCCACATGCCGCGGAGCAACTGAGCCCTTGCACCACAACTACTGACCTGAGCTCTAGAGCCTGCGAGCCACAACTGCTGAGCCCATGTGCCACAACTACTGAGCCCATGTGCCACAACTACTGAAGCCTGCGCTCCTGGAGCCCGTGCTCCGCAACAAGAGAAGCCACAACAATGAGAAGCCCGCACACCGCAACGGGGAGTGGCCCCCACTCGCCACAACTAGAGAAAGCCCACGAGCAGCAACAAAGACCCAACACAGCCAAAAATAAATTAATTAATTAATTTTAAAAAAAAGATTCGGAGTTTTCAACTGCCACTCAATCTGCAAAATGAAAGGTATTATTTATATAAAACAGTAAAATCCCCATGGCCTTTGTGATCCTGTAGTTTCCAAGCCCCTGCTACCACATTACAGGGGAGGACACAATTACCAGTTGGTGGGATCCCACTGCTGTCAGCAGCAGAAGTGGGGCTAGAACCTGGGCTGCCCGACTCCCCGTAGGCCTGGGACGAGGGTGAGGCACAACGCTTAATGAGGTGCCCCTCTTAGTGCCTTGCCTGTCTGGCCCAGCTCTGGGTTCCACGCACACTCTTTTCACATCACCTCCCTGGGAAATTCAAAATGAGAACATCTGTACATAGAAACACTATTGTTCAAGCTTCAACCCTCATTAGTCATTTGTTTTTCCTACAAAAGTCATTAAAGAAAAATACAAGTTTTTTCTTTCCTTTTACTTTAGGGGAAAGAGAGATGACCCAAAGAACAAGAGGTTAGGCAGAGCTTGGAAGGAAAACCAAGTGAGAAAAACTACAGGCTTGCCAAGAGGACATGTTTTCTTGGATGACGCAAACAAAGAGTACAGCTTGTTTCAACTACTTCCTTTAGCATGGTCTCTGCAACACGTCTCCACAGCTGCCAGCTCAACCCATACTCTGCCAACGTGCTTCATTTCCATTGGCTGAATTTCTTTGTGAGTGCAATGAAGAAAGGTTTCCATTATGGAGAATACGGCTTATCAGTGCACGTGGTCTATCTGCTACAGTGCAAATGTGGAGTTACTGCTACTCAACAATCCCTTATTTTTTATTTGCACATTTAGGCATTCTCTCTAGAGCCAGCTCAGGACTCACCCTTTGGTTTATATCCAATGCACAAACTCAGGTATGAAGTATTCTTGAAAGAGTGTGTAGGCTTGCAGCTTTATTTTGCCCACTTGTTTATTTCTACCTCGATTCTGGTCACAGATGATGGTAGGAAAGATGACAGTGCTCTCCCACATCTATCGTGATTGCCTATCCTGCCTGTCGATGGCATAAAATGGCTCATAAGGCCAGCCTTTTTATTTACATGTTCTGATTTATTTGTTGTTGTCAAAGATTCCCTGTTTATTAGCCCCTCCAGAATGAACTGCAAACTTCAGCTAAACATACTTTCATACCACCTCCTGCTTTAATCACAGCACCTACTTGAAATCACGGACATGCTTGGTAACTCCAAGTACAAGGATCCCATTACATTACACAGCAAGTTAAATAGATGCCCAGCTTTACTGCGCCAACGTTTAGTTTTGCTTCATTTGTTTCCCCAGATGAGCATTTCACTCATTCCTAAGTCTTCACATGGGGCTTTGCCAACACTGCTAGGGTGTCTCTGTGCACTTAAACTGCTTGGTATCAACTAGAGTTCTTGAAGCCTTGCCAACTGGACTTTCTGGGTATACCACTTAGAGAGCAAATAGATTTGGGCATTAGGAAGAAAGCTCTTGTATGCCCAAGTCATTTATTCCACAGAGAAGCAGTGAAGCTTAACGGTTAACAAGGACTCCAGAAGACTAACTCACAGACAAGGCTTGATACTCCACCACTTACTGGCTCTGTGCACATGGCTTATCCTACATCTGCCAAGTATCCCTGGGGACCAGGGACCAATATAACACCCATCCTGTCAGGCTGTTATGAGGATTAAATGAGGTGCATAGTAGTTACTCTGTAAAAGGCAGTGGCTATTTTTTGGTTGTTGAACTTCTGCCTTTAGGATGCTTCCATCACGTACTATTATTCTGGTTTGCTCAGAGGTAACCAAAACAGGATCCTTCTCTTTCAAGAGCATATGGGCTAACTGGAAAGTAAATTACTGACTTGAAAACACTCAAAAATCACTAGGCTTACTGCTTACAAATAAGAAAAAAATTAAGCAATAAGTGCTCTCGTTTTTATGGATATATAACAATAGAATCAATATGCCATGAAAAAGGTTTACATCTCATTAGGAAATCTCGTATACCTCACTGCATAGGACTGTCCATTAAAACTTGTTCTTTATGCCTTTATTTCTTTGGAATTCAAAGGCAACATATCTTGCCATAAATATCCAAACATTACAGAATTATCTATAACGTAAAGAGGAAAAGTTCTTACAGTCCCATCCCAACCACTGTCAGTTGCAGGGGAATACTCCAGATTGCATTTTTCTGTGTGTTTTCTTTATGAACTTAAAAAATATATATAAAAGATTGTAGCACTTTGCAATTTGCTCCCCCCCCCCCCCTTTTAAACTCAGCAATACATCTTGGACATCTTTTAGGTCAGTACATGTGGATGTACCTCATGGTTTTAAACAGGATGGATACACTCAATTTATTGAACCAATCTCAAACTGAAGAGCATTTTGGTTATTTTCAGGGTTTTTTCCATCACAAACAACACTTTCACTGCCAAATTCTTAGCAGGTTCACAGCCTGACCGAAAGCTTTTCCAAGTTTCATCATTATCCTCTGGAATGGCCACATGCATCCTCAAGTGAACACTGCTATTTTATGTCTTTATCTCTTTAGGAAGTTTAGGTTATACTGTGCATAGGAACACGGCTTGTTTTGTCCTAACTTTCCAACATTAACTCTTCCCTAAAATAAAAACAAAAACAAAAACCCAAAGCATCTGTGTTTATGTTAAAATCCTCTGAAAACGCGTTTCTCTGTGCTGGCCCTTTCATCTGGTTCAGTAGCTCTTTCCTCTGCAGCAATTTTCATGGAGGTCCAGCACATACTAACCTCAGCTTCACCCCTCACTGGTGCTACAGCCTTGGGTAAGTTACTTATGATCTCTGGGCCTCAGATACCTCATCTCTGAAATGGGGATTATACAGAAGTGAGGATTAGATGAATTAATATAACGCAGAGTGCTCTGAGCAGTGCCTAGCAATAAGTGTTCAATCAATAGTAGCCATTATTATTAATAGTTGTGTGGTTGCTTTTAATGATTCTTTTTTAAAGACCTGAAAATACCGATTTCTGCCCCTTTGTGGGGAGCGTTTCTCACTCTTGTTTTTGTAATGGGATTCTGCCTCTTTCGCCTCCATCACCGTTTAGCTGCAACCCAGATGCTTGGGCCTTGTCCTTCAAACACCCCTAGTGATTCACAGCCAGGTAGCAGCTGGCCACGCAATGCGGCTGGAGGAGCACAGAGCAGACCTTTCCACTCCAAAATACACGAATGAAATGCGACACTTAGAGACTCATTACCTGGGGCCTCAGCAGCTATGTGGTTATCAGGAATTCACTGCTTAAAATACTAAAATTCCTGGGAGGAAGAATATCCTTTAGTTATCAGTTTTCTGCTTAGCCAAGACAGCTGTCAGGGAGCTAAGCCAAAATAGGTGAAAGTAATAGCTCCGGGGATGGGGAAGGGCTGAGAACCGGGCTGAGAAACAGCCTAGAAGGGGGGAAAGCTTCACCTACTTTCCAGGGTGCAGCTCCCAGGTCTTGCCTTAGCCCCCAGCACGCTGAGAGCACCAAGCCAGGCTTAGGGGGCCCCTGGACCCAGAGAGCAGGGGATGAACCGCGCATCCCTGGAGCAGACGGCCCTGTGCCCTGTCCTGCCAGCCAGGTAACCACAGCCTTGGGCTTATTTCCTCCTCCCTCTTAAGGCAGTTTCAGCCCTGAGCAGCTTCAGGCAAGAAATAAAGGTGGCCTTCTAAAGTGGGACGATCCTGCGTGTAAGGCCGCAGGCTAAATGCCACCAGCCACCCTGATGTGTTTTTTTACATTTGGCACCCGCCAGAGCTGCCTGCGTTTACAGTTACTCACTCACTGGCCGGGCTCCCAACTTCATGAGAAACTCTGAGGACTCAGATCTGTTTTCACCCCTGGGCTCCCATCACAAGGTCTACACACTACGTTTATTAAGATGAATCACTTGGAACTGGGGGCTCTGTTTTCCTATATGCCCCCAATTCACCCTTGCACTTTCTAGCTAAGGTTGAAAGCCTGTTACGTGGCCACCATGGCCAATGAGGAGGGTTCTGAGGATGAGGACTGAGGTTGATGGGGGGGGGTCCAACTGCAGGTGTGGGCGAGACCCCCATTGCAACAGCAACCAGCAGCTCCCAGTATCCTGGGAAGAAGAAAGGCTGCTTCCTGCCCACCTGTCCTCCTGTGCCCTCACCTGCTCGAAGCACCGGTCCCGAGAGTGTTGTGCCTGCCCTCTTTGTGCTGTTCGAAACGAACCCTGAACACAAGGTCCACTTGAGAGTTTATATTTGGTAAGTTCCTTGGAAAGGCTGGGAATAAGGCAATACCTTTCTGCTGCGGTTACCAAATGCCCTCGCGCCTTCCACAGGGCTCGCTTCCCCTCACTCCCCTCAGGGTCAGCCTCCCCCTTGCTGCTCCTGACCTCTGGACATGGAAAATACCCTCAGCCTGGTCCCCTCACTCTCTTATGTGCCCTTTCTGTGACCTGGACCCACCCCAGAGTCCCCTGCCTCAGTCTAATTCACTGTATTTCTACAACTTGCGTTTCCAGTACACAGCACACCCATCCCCAGCAGCCCTGTCTTAGGTGTCCACCTACATCCTTCTGCAGAGAATGACCGCAAGCACAACTAGGCTTTTAACCTAAGCTCTTTGATGACGGCGGTGATTTGGCTGAAATCCCTCAAGTCTGACGGCAGCACTGAGATGCCAACGATGGTCCAGGGCAGCCACTGGCCGCTGGCCCTCGGGTGGGGGATGGGCTCTGGCAGAGGCTGCCTGGGTCTTGAGTCTTCAGAAGAGTTTTACACCAGTGCAGCAGCCCTTGAAATTAATTTTCTACTAAAATTTAAGCCTCTCAGTCTGATAAACAAACTGCACATTTGCTGTGGATTCTGTATCTGACCTTTTACACTGGTTTTGTCAACAAAATTTACTGTATTCATAAATACTAATGTTCTCATTTGGTTCCGTATCTTCAGTATACTGTAAGTTATCAGCAAGTACATAAATGTCTTGGCCTGGTAATAACAGTGGCCTGAAATGACTTCCTTTCTCCTTTAAAGACGTTGCATGTTTTAATGGTAGGTGTTTCTAATTAACTTGAAGTGTCATAAAATGCCCGTGTATGAATCAAAGACAAGCGAGTTGCATTAAATTAAAAGTGCAGTATCTGACTAACGCTAACAAATTAGGCACGCCTTCAAGATGCACGATTTCTCTGTTTGGAGTTGTCATCTTATTCACGCAGGGATATCAAGGCTCCTAGAGCACCCGTGCCAAATGAGCCTTTCAAAATTAATATTTTGGGCCATCAATTAGGAACACAGTATCAAGCTTTAAAAAGACTCCCCGCTCAGGCATCTCAACAGAGCACCCCCTTTCTTCTTCCTTCATAAATGAGCTCGATTTGGGGATCTGATCTTTTTGCCAATATAAGTCCAAATGAGCACTGTAAATACTGAAATCAAATGTTACTACTTGGCCTAATTTTCTTTCAGCCTGCAGTTAATCTTTATTCAGCCTTAATGAGTATTTATTGTGTGACCCTGACAGCTTGCTACTGCTGTGATAAATTATCTGACTCAAGTCCGATTAAAAATGCAACCCTGAGTGCTAATTATCTCAACAGACCTGCTTAATAACAGCATTTCTTGTCAATTATGGAATCGCAGCATGGGTGTCAATAGGAACAAATGCCCAGGCCTACCTTAGACGCTGACTTCCCGTAATGCCCTTTTACTTGCCATATGTAAATCAGAGGGCTTCTGTACCTGTGGTGACCTTTTATTAGCAAACTGTCAAAGTGATACAACTAGCCATAGCAAAACCCCTAGCACCATACAATTAGGGGTTACAGCTTAGGACAACAGGAGGTCCATCAGACATAGCTAATTATGATGCATCTTACTTATGGCCTGTCCAGCAGGAAGAATTAGCTGTTTTTTAAATTTATGTGAGCTTAAGCATGGCCCACAGGAGGGAAGCTACTGGAAAGTCAGGGCTGGGGAGGTGGAGGCACAGAGTTGCCCAACTGTTTTCGACAATTTTTCAGGGTGTCTGGAGTCAGATCTGAGTTCAATCTCAGCTCTGTCACTTACTTGCTGTGAATTGGCATAAATCACTTCGACTGAAAAACGGAGCCAACACCGTCCACCTCATTGACTGGGGGCCGGAGTAAGGATTAAGAGGCAACATTATAGGGCTTCTCTGGTGGCGCAGTGGTTGAGAGTCTGCCTGCCGATGCAGGGGACACGAGTTCGTGCCCCGGTCCGGGAAGATCCCACATGCCGCGGAGCGGCTGGGCCCGTGAGCCATGGCCGCTGAGCCTGCGCGTCCGGAGCCTGTGCTCCGCAACGGGAGAGGCCACAACAGTGAGAGGCCCGCGTACCGCCAAAAAAAAAAAAAAAAAAAAAAAGAGGTAACATAGAAACACTTAGCATGGTCCTATCACATAGTGGGTGATGAATATCTGTTTGCTGTCTCCTGTTTGCTTGTTTTTCTTCCCGTGACCAAGATAACAGATAATAACAATAGCTACAAGTAACATTTATGCAGCTCTCCCTATGTGCCCTGTACAATGTCTTAACGTGTACCTGTCATTTAATCTTCCTCCTTCACCACAGTCAGAATTTAGAAGAATAATGGGGATGTAACATACAGTGTGGGGAATACCGTCAAGAATATTGTGGTAACTTCGTATGATGATAGACTTATGGGGTGATCATTTCACAATGTATATGTCATTATCCTGTACATGCGAAACTAATATAATATTGTACATCAAAGATATGTCAATTAAAAAAGAATAGCTGTGGCTACCCCCCTATAGATCATTTAGTACAGCCCCCTATTTATAGGGGAAAATGCCTTAAACTATTCAAAACCAAAGACGAGCGTCTCCCAAAGATTATCTGAGGCAAACACTTTGCAACCTACCCCGGTAATAGTAAAAGGAGCAGCACTGATTGAACTGAGCATTTATTCCAGGCCAGTCACTGTGGGGAGTGCTCTACTTTGTTTAATTCACACAATATGCCTCTGATCAGCTTCCCTTTGGGGACTGGGAAATAGTGTAAGAGAGGTGAGGTGACTTGCCCAACACCCCATAACTGGCAGGTTTCAGAGCCCAGGCCTGAGTCGAGAGCCAAAGGCCCCACCTTCCCAAACTGGAGGAACCTGGCTGTGTTTTATGTACCTCAGCAAAGGCTTTTGGTGGAAAGGATGGGAGAGGCTGACACCAGCCCTAGGATGTTACACCACACCGTTACGTGGCACTTTAATTATAAGGAACAATAAATAATATTGTGCCTTTTCGGCTCTCTGCAGTGACAAGCCACAAAGGAGCAGGGCAGGGACCACGTCTGATACACACGTTCAGTCTTTTCAGGGGGGCAAGGGTGCTGGAGAGCAAAGTGAGAGGAGTTGCTGTTTTATCACATGACCTCAAGTATTTGCAGCCTTAGCTGGTGACTCTGGGGGCACAGACCTCCTCCCTCCTGGCTTCTGTGACTCCAGAGAGGCTTGCTTTTTCAAGTAGAAATGCCATCACTGTTCAATTCGGCCACATCGCCGCCTTCTTGACTTCTTACCTGCCCGCCCTTACCAGGCTGACCTGACAGGAACCCAGAGCCGTGCAGGGAGTTCCGAGCACAACCTGAAGCAACCTCCTTAAAACTGGCTCTGAATCTTCCCAGATTCAGAAGGCACCGTCTAGGCGAACCCCTATTAAAATACAGATGTTCACGTTCCCTACATCTGGACGATGTGGTCTCTGTGGGAAGGACAGAGAATCCACCCCGTTCTGTGAGGGGCCAGATGACGTCTCCCCCATGGCCACACCCAGGCTGGCTGGCAGGAAGGATTCGGGGCTGTGGGAAACAACGCTGGGAAAGGAAAGCAATGTCAGGCCTCACTGCGCCAGAGGCTGCGCGGCCCGATGGCTAATGAGGCCCAGATGAGGGTCTCTGGGTGACAGATCTGGGGAGATGCAAGAAAGGAATGCGATCATTTCCTTCTGGTATGTGTTGCCTCTTGCCCAGCACCTCGGGCCTACTTCATTACTTCCTTCACATTCGATCTCAAGTGTTTCATAAACACTGTGTTGGCTAATTTTCTTTCCATGGTGCTCCAGTCAGCCATCCCCTGTCCTGAGCATTCGCGGTTTCCCCATAAAGTAAGCACACCTGCGTTTTCTTTGATGAGTGCAGCTAATTGTCATTTGGGGTGACATAGAAAGCTCTTCCTCTAGGGTATTAGCTGAGGCTTAACGCGTTCCACAGAGATATGTGGTGACCCCGTTTGCCACTTCCCGAAGCCTCTCATTGTCTTGTAAAGTCCAGGTAAACCCGATTTCGGTTGGGAATAAAACCTCCCTGGGCTTAAGTCTGTCTCTTGATTGTCACATTTCCTTTGATTCCTAAGACATCATGCAATGTTAATGTGGAAATTACTTTGTACCCCTTCCCTCCTCGGTGTGTCCGTAAACATCCACTCAAATTCCACATAAGGTTTTGCAGGAACTATGGAAACACATCCTCTCCAACAGGGTCCCTAATCCCCGGGCCGTGGACTGCTACAGGGCCGCGGCTGTTAAGAACTGGAGAGCAGGAGGTGAGCGGCCGGCGAGTGAGCAAAGCTTCATCTGCCGCTTCCCCATCGCTCCCCGTTGCTCCCATTACCGCCTGAACCATCCCTCCTACCCCGGCCCCCGTGGAAAAATCGTCTTCCATGAAACTGGTCCCTGGTGCCAAAAAGGTTGGGGACCGCTGCTCGACAGACAAGTTTAGCACAAAAGTTATTGCCCCGCTGGGCAGAGCCCTATGCTCTGGTACCGTTTACTGCCCTCTGAACACTCCAAAGAGAACTAAATCTTTTCAAACACATTAGTAATGAGGAATGTAAGACATGCGCCCAGTGTGCTCTTGGAGTCCTACTTGTATCCTCTGCATTCCAAATTGTTCTACGCATGAGTCCAGTTCAACACAAAGTGTGGCCCAAAGGCAGAGTCCACAGTGCGTGAGGTTTTAACGGGCCCCTCCCTGTCTGCAGGCCAATCCCTTAATCTTCTGGGTATCCAGCCATTTGCCGTTTGGCTTGGATATGCCAGTCGACACATCTCTACTGAAAAATCAAGTAATATGACAAACAAACTGTGACTTAAGTGGTGGACTCTGTTTTGTATGTGGATGCCAGATTTGAGCTGCTATTATCAATTTTTTCTTTTTATAATGATGACCACATCTTAAAAATTAATTATGCCTGCTATGTATTTCACAGTCCTGGTCTCAGGCCAACAGTATAGTTCCTTGAATTTGCCTGAAACATACGGACTCAGGATTTCATTTATGGTTTTTGGTAAAGTCACGTTCTTCCCCAAATCATGCACATGAGAATCTTGGGTGGGGTGCTGTCATTTGCCCGAAGCTGTTTCCATTAGCAACGACATTTATAAAAACACATGTCAGCAGTTAGCACCCCTGCAGAGTGAGTACAGCCAGCCCCAGGGAGCTTTATTTCTATTTTGGGGTCTCACTGTCCTTTCAAGGGGCAGAAAAAGATTTTGGAGCATTTGGCTGTACAGGAAACCTCTTGCCTAGTTTCTGTTTCTCCAAACCACACCCTTTTGGGAACCTATCGATAACCAGCTACGAGGAGTCTATTATTTCATTTTGGATTTCAAGAAACAATCTGTGACACCTCCCCGTTTTTGCATTATCACCTTAAAACTATCACAAGACCTACAAGAAAACAGTCCTTCCATCTCAGATCTTCGAGGGATGTGTTTGAGAATCCACTTTGGTACTTTTGGGGCACTGAGTTTTAGGGAAAAAAAAAGCCTTTAGAAAAATCTTTCGGAGCCAGAGCTTAAACACACAGCTGTTGGGCGCAGTGTTTTAAGACAAAGTAAAACAAGAAGAGATTATTTCAAACAGAATTGAGTATGTGGGTATTGGCTTTATATAAAATTATATAAAATTATGACGGTACTAGTACATAAAATACTCGGTGAAGCCCAGTGGATGAGCCACACCTAGCACTAACTTTCTGGATTGTGAAGAGCTCTCCTGATTATCCCCACTGACCTTCTGTGCAGCATCTCCAACTTCTCGCCTTGAGGGAGACCAGCAGGGCCCTGTGCACCTCCTCTCTCAGCCCCAGGGCTCGTGGTCCCTATATGTCAGACTGTTTCAGCAATTCCTCCCCCCACTCTCTGAAATTACCACCACTTCCCCGACTAGGTCAGGTTACTCCTGTTAGCTTTTTTATAGTTATTTTATTCCCTCCAGAACAACACATCTCAGGGGTCTGGTTTAGCACGGTATTTTTTTTTTTTTTTTTTTTTTTTTCAGTACGCGGGCCTCTCACTGTTGTGGCCTCTCCCGCTGCGGAGCACAGGCTCCGGACGCGCAGGCTCAGCGGCCATGGCTCACGGGCCCAGCCACTCTGCGGCATGTGGGGTCTTCCCGGACCGGGGCACGAACCCGCGTCCCCCGCATCGGCAGGTGGACTCTCAACCACCGCGCCACCAGGGAAGCCCTAACACGGTACTCTTGCTAGGGGTCCTCAGGATCAGCAGCATCAGCATGGCCTGGACCCTTGTCAGAAACGGAGACTCTCGGACTCCACTCCAGACCTACGCGGTTTGTATGTAGTTTAGTTTGAGAAGCACTGGTCTGGAACTGATAGATGTTTCTGGATGCTACTAATTTCTCAGAATTCATCAGTGATCTCGGAACCTGAGGCAGTCCTCAGAGTATCAGCAACCCTCACCCCCCGCTACACACACACACTTTCCAAAACCTCACAGGCGGAGTGCTTATTCTATTTGGGCAACCAGGAGCCATGTCCAAACTTGAAGTAAAATGAGTTATTTCATCTAGAAGGGAAATTAAGTTTTCTAGTTCCCACAAGCACCAAATAGAGATCAATAATTTTGAAGAATTAACCTAAAGAAGATCTATCTAATATGCAACTACGAAGGCACTTTGGGACCTTGCAGGGACTCCTCTTCAGCACTAGCTGACAGAAACCAGGGACGCAGCTGCCTCTGTTTTATCTGAAGTTCTACCGGAAGAAAGAGGTGAAGAGTCTCCATGGATCCCCCAGTTACCAACAAAGTCTCCTTGAGAATGTGGAGTTCTCAATGTTTCCAAAAGCCAACTAGGAAGATGGGAATACAGATGCCTGGGCTGCATTTCATTCCTCTAGAGCAGAATCTCTTAAGGTTGGAGCCAGGGATTTGTGCTTTCAAGATCTCCCTAGGCGACTCTGAGGAAGGGATAGGAGCCATTGTTCTAGGCCGCTGAGTGGCTCCAACGGTGGCTTGAATGCTGTTGCTATTTAACCTCCATCACAAACACAGATTTAAACACAGATTTAGACGAGGTAGAACTGTGAATCCAAAGGCAAAGAAGGGTTTTGCTGACTAAGTGTCAGTCTTTGAGGTTGCACTATATGCTTAGTAAGGTATGTTGGTCTATTTATTATGCCAAAACGCACACAGAATATCCCTTTAATTCATAAATATGTGGTAGCAACAAGTGCCACTGTCCTAAGGTGGGTGGGGTGGGAAGAATTCAGAATGTGCTGGGCAGCCATGCTATCTATGCCTGCTGCATTGAATCAGAAATGGTTCTGTATTTTTTGCTTTCAGGAAAATTTGGTTAAAGTCTAGATCATTTGAGAGTGGCATCCCGAAACCGTTTGTTTTCCCTCTCTGAGGTGAAAAGAAATACCTTATGTCTGTTACATGTGCCATGTTACCTAATAAAGCAAGTGATATTATGTATTTTGATTATCTTCAGAGAGCCTACATTTTTCTTGCTTTCTAGTAGGGTAGATTATCTCATCACTATGCCCAAGGATGCGCATAATGTCATATGTTTGCAAAAATATGCTTTCAAATGCTTCCAAGATTAAAATAACTGTCTTGTATTATTTTGCTCTCTGTTGACAGTTCAATTTCATTTCATCACTGGACATACTCTTTCTGTAATGGATTTATAACTGCTACATCATAGTAACCGTCCATAAAGAACGACATAATAGGGCTTCCCTGGTGGTGCAGTGGTTGAGAATCTGCCTGCTAATGCAGGGGACACGGGTTCGAGCCCTGGTCTGGGAGGATCCCACATGCTGCGGAGCAACTAGGCCCGTGAGCCACAACTACTGAGCCTGCGCGTCTGGAGCCTGTGCTCTGCAACAAGAGAGGCTGCGATAGTGAGAGGCCCGCGCACCGTGATGAAGAGTGGTCCCCGCTTGCCGCAACTAGAGAAAGCCCTCGCACAGAAACGAAGACCCAACACAGCAAAAATAAATTAATTAATTAAAAAAAAAGAACGACATAATAGGAACAATTAGTTTCCTAAGAATCTACCACTCACAGTAAGTGTTTTCTGTTTTTGGTATTTGTGGCTCGCAAGAGCTTCTGCTCCTTTCAAATTAATCTGTTTTAATATAGCATTAACTTCCTGACATTTCACATAACTTAGTCAAGTCCACACTTTGATCCCTTTGATCTGGGATGATCTGTAAAGCCAAACAAAAAACTATAAAATTCTAAATGTAGCAAATTTACTCTCTTTTCTCTCCACTCTTTCTATTTGGTTATTTACATCGCTAGTGACATATGGTAATAAATTGCTATCACCATCCACTCCTCACTGTGGATCAAAGCCTTGGAATGCTTGATGAAAATTTATTAGGCCTCTGCCCACCGATTCCCACCTGGCCGCTCACAGTACCCGCCGCCAGCGCTACCTTGGGCTGGAGACGGAGACTCTGATGACTAACAGCTGGGCATCTCAGCCAGCCAACCCTGCCTCCATCCTCTAGGGCTGGCCGCCCCTTGGCTTCCTAGTTCTCTTTCCTCATCTTACCTAAGTCAACCTGCAGCAGAGGCTGCCAGGAATGCCGGGGGAGAAGGGGGCAGGTGTGGCTTGCAGAAGCCTCCCTGCCAGTGACAGTGACCCAACGGGCAGCTCATCGATGTAGTGTAGACTGAAGGGATCCGGGGAGGCTGGGCAAAGAGAGAAACGCTCTGAGGGGCTTTACAGGGAGATTTATAAGACCCAGGGGTGTTTACACCTGCGCTCCGTTTTGAGCATTTTACTTACTGCTTCTTGCCTCGATGCTTCAGTTTATCACCACAAAGAGGGTCAAATAAAAACTACATGCTGGTATTTGGTAAAATTTATATAGAAGGCAGCTGTTTTATTTTTTCCCCTCATGTAAGTCTCATCTAGTCAAACAAATCTGTCAATAAATATTACAGTCTTTAAGGTACAAATGAAGCTTTTTTTTCCTACATTAATTTTTCCCACGACACCACATGCCTATGGAAAAAGAACACAAGTAGAAACTTTAGAAAGCCTCTCTAATGACTTCTACAGCGATAACTTAGCATTTGTATACCCCTGTATTGTCAAGGGGTTAGAATAATCCCAAATGTCCCATATTCTGAAGACTGGCCCCAGACACGTCAGAGCATTTATGGCCAAAGAACACAGTGATGGTCTGTATATACTGATGAGCTACAAGGGCTTGTAGACAGATTCCTTTAACTTTCAAAATACGGAGGAATCTAGCTCAGTCTTATTTATCAGTTCTCACAACAGTAATATTAACCAAGTTAGAGTCCTTCCTGCAAGCTATATCCCATCTTTTTGGTGATTAAAAACAGTAAAGAGACTCCTGGATTTAAAATACCATACTTGAAGGTAGTGGTTGAGTTTGGGAGCTCTGTTTTTGAAACTTTCTCATCTAAACCCACACCATAATTGTGTCAGTGTTCAACCCCAGGCCTGCAACGAGAAAACTTGGCAATTAACATCATTAACTATTACCTGCCCTTAGAAGACACCCACTTTCGGAATAGCTGGGAGGCTATGACATATGCTAAAATGTGCATCCACAAGTTCACAAGTCTAGATAAGAGGCTGAGTTCGATGGCCCTGTTGTCAGCTGCATAATATCCCATAAAAGCTGCTCTCTCCCTCAGTTACATCCTTTGCATCCTTATCTGGATTGTTACTCTTTTCTCCCCCCCCCCCCGCCCAGGACCCTCCAATTCGCAGTCACATAAATTCTTCGGAAAACATTGTTCCATATCAGGATTCTGAGAGGCCAGAGACAGTTGAGAAGGGAAGGGGGTTTGATACAAGGCAATTCTCAACAGAAACATCCTGGGGGATATGATCCCTGACTGCCATGATCCCGCCTGCCATTGCGGGTTTTTTCCCCCCTTTTCCTCTTTGATAGCTGAGGCCCACACGCTGCTGGCTTCTCGGAATGCGTGCTAGTCCCAGGATCGAAATTACACACAGGGAAATGCTGCCATGCTCATGATGGGATGTTTAGCTTTGCCATGTGGGTCTTGACCCATAGAATGGGCTCTTGTGGTCATTTAACATGCTGCCTCCTAGCCAATGCCAGTCTTGAGGAAGCTCCACCTCACGGCTCTGCCAGCTTCGTAGAATGTATGTCCGGAGCCCCAAGTTTCCCCTTCACATTCAGGCAAAACTGTTTCCCCACTGCCTCCTCATTCCAACTTAGAAACTTCCCAGGTTTCCCGACTACAGGATCCCCTCCTATTTACTGGTCACTCGGTGTCCAATCTACATTAGAGAGATTTCCTGCTCTCCGTGACACTTTTGACACAGCCTCACCCCCTACCGCGACCCCTCTTTTTTAGACACAGGCGTCCATTTGAGGTTCACAGACATCTGTTAACGTTCTCAAGGCTCCAGCCTTCATAGTACCATCAGGAGCACAGGAAATGAGATTATGTATACCGAAAGGTTTTATAATCTGTAAAGTACTACAGAAGTGGTTCCTTGGGTGAGCCAGATCTCACAATGTAAGACTTTTTTTTTTTTTTTGGCAGAGTTGTTGAGTCTATCCAGTTTGAAGTCACAGTAGGACACCCAGCTGCCACCCTAGACAGTTGACAGTGAATCATCTGCAGGCCTACATATGCGAAGCTGCCTCATTTTTAAGATGGTCCAGTGTCCTTAGGCATGTTTGGAGCCATGGCCTTGCAATTCCATCCCTCCCAAGAGGGGCTGGGATTCTCTAATGACCTCATCTAGTGGGATGAAAATACATCTATAGAAGACTATCCACAAATGGCCACTATTTTTTTTTGAATTTTATTTATTTTTTATACAGCAGGTTCTTATTAGTTATCTACTTTATACATATTATTGTATATATGTTAACCCCAGTCTCCCAATTCATTCCACCATCACCACCACTCCCGCCACCTTCCCCCCTTGGTGTCCATATGTTTGTTCTCTACATCTGTGTCTCTATTTCTGCTTTGCAAACCAGTTCATCTGTACCCTTTTTCTACATTCCACATATATGCATTAATATACGATACTTGTTTTTCTCTTTCTGACTTACTTCACTCTGTATGACAGTTTCTAGATCCATCCACGTCTCTACAAATGATACAATTTCGTTCCTTTTTATGGCTGAGTAATATTCCACTGTATATATGTACCACATCGTCCTTATCTATTCATCTGTCGATGGATATTTAGGTTGCTTCCATGACCTGGCTATTGTAAATAGTGCTGCAATGAATATTGGGGTGCATGTGTCTTTTTGAATTATGGTTTTCTATTTTCTCTGGGTATATGCTCAGTAGTGGGACTGCTGGGTCATATGGTAATTCTATTTTTAGATTTTTAAAGAACCTCCATACTGTTCTCCATAGTGGCTGTATCAATTTACATTCCCACCAACAGTGCAAGAGGGTTCCCTTTTTTCCACACCCTCTCCAGTATTTGTTGTTTGTAGATTTTCTAATCATGCCCAGATTTTCTAACCAGTCTGAGGTGATACCTCAATATAGTTCTGATTTGCATTTCTCTAATAATTAGTGATGTTGAGCAGCTTTTCATGTGCTTCTTGGCCATCTGTATGTCTTTTTTGGAGAAATGTCTATTTAGGTTTTCTGCCCATTTTACTGGGTTGTTTGTTTGTTTTTAATATTGAGCTGCATGAGCTGTTTATATATTTTGGAGATTAATCCTTTGTCTATTGATTCGTTTGCAAATATTTTCTCCCATTCTGAGGGTTGTCTTTTCGTCTTCTTTGTAGTTTCCTTTGCTGTGCAAAAGCTTTTAAGATTCATTAGGTCCCATTTGTTTATTTTTGTGTTTATTTCCATTACTCTAGGAGGTGGATCAAAAAAAATCTTGATGGGATTTATGTTAAAGAGTGTTCTTCCTATGTTTTCCTCTAAGAGTTTTATAGTGCTCAGTCTTACATTTAGGTCTTTAATCCATTTTGAGTTTATTTTTGTGTATGGTGTTAGGGAGTGTTCTAATTTCATTCTTTTACATGTAGCTGTCCAGTTTTCCCAGCACTACTTATTAAAGAGACTGTTTTTTCTCCATTGTATATCCTTGCCTCCTTTGTCATATATTAGTTGACCATAGATGTGTGGGTTTATCTCTGGGCTTTCTATTCTGTCCCACTGATCTATATTTCTGTTTTTGTGCCAGTACCATATTGTCTTGATTATTGTAGCTTTGTAGTATAGTCCGAAGTCAGGGAGTCTGATTCCTCCAGCTCCATTTTTTTCCCTCAAGACTGCTTTGGCTATTCGGGGTCTTTTGTGTCTCCATACAAATTTTAAGATTTTTTGCTCTAGTTCTGTAAAAAATGCCACTGGTAATTTGATAGGGATGGCACTGAATCTGTAGATTGCTTTGGGTAGTACAGTCACATTCACAATACTGATTCTTCCAAACCAAGAACATGGTATATCTCTCCATCTGTTTGTGTCATCTTTGATTTCTTTCATCAGTGTCTTATAGTTTTCTGAATACAGGTCTTTTACCTCCTTAGGTAGGTTTATTCCTAGGTATTTTATTCTTTTTGTTGCAATGGTGAATAGGATTGTTTCCTTAATTTCTCTTTCTGATCTTTCGTTGTTAGTGTATGGGAATGCAACAGATTTCTGTGCATTAATTTTGTATCCCACAAATGTACCCAATTTCATTGATTAGCTCTAGTAGTTTTCTGGTGGCATCTTTAGGATTCTCTATGTACAGTAGCATGTCATCTGCAAACAGTGACAGTTTTACTTCTTCTTTTCCAATTTTTAGTCCTTTTATTTCTTTTTCTTCTCTGATCGCTGTGGCTAGGACTTCCAAAACTATGTTGAATAATAGTGGTGAGAGTGGACATCCTTGTCTTGTTCCTGATCTTAGAGGAAATGCTTTCTGTTTTTCACCATTGAGAATGATGTTTGCTGTGGGTTTGTCATATATGGTCTTTATTATGTTGAAGTAGGTTCCCTCTATGCCCACTTTCTGGAGAGTTTTTACCATAAATGGGTGTTGAATTTTCTCAAAAGCTTTTTCTGCATCTACTGAGATGATCATACAGTTTTTATTCTTCAATTTGTTAATATGGTATATCACACTGATTGATTCACATATATTGAAGAATCCTTGCCTCTCTGGGATAAATCCTACTTGATCATGGTATATGATCCTTTTAATGTGTTGTTGGATTCTGTTTGCTAGTATTTTACTGAGGATTTTTGCATCTATATTCATCAGTGATATTGGTCTGTAATTTTCTTTTTTTGTAGTATCTCTGTCTGGTTTTGGTATCAGGGTGATGGTGGTCTCGTAGAAGTAGTTTGGGAGTGTTCCTTCCTCTGCAATTTTTTTGGAAGAGTTTGAGAAGGACGGGTGTTAGCTCTTCTCTAAATGTTTGATAGAATTCACCTGTGAAGCCATCTGGTCCTGGACTTTTGTTTGTTGGAAGATTTTTAATCACAGTTTCAATTTCATTACTTGTGATTGGTCTGTTCATATTTTCTATTTCTTCCTGGCTCAGTACTGGAAGATTATACCTTTCTAAGAATTTGTCCATTTCTTCCAGGTTGTCCATTTTATTGGTATAGAGTTGCCTGTAGTAGTCTCTTAGGGTGCTCTGTATTTCTTCAGTGTCCGTTGTAACTTTTCCTTTTTCATTTCTAATTTTGATTTGAGTCCTCTCCTTCTTTTTCTTGATGAGTCTGGCTAACGGTTTATCAATTTTGTTTATCTTCTCAAAGAACCAGCTTTTAGTTTTATTGATCTATGCTACTGTTTTCTTTGTTTCTATTTCAATGATTTCTGCTCTGATCTTTATGATTCCTTTCCTTCTATTTACTTTGGGTTTTGTTTGTTCTTCTTTCTCTAGTTCCTTTAGGTGGAAGGTTAGATTGTTTATTTCAGATTTTTCTTGTTTCTTGAGGTAGGATTGTATTGATGTAAACTTCCCTCTTAGAACTGCTTTTGCTACATCCCATAGGTTTTGGATCGTCGTGTTTTCATTGTCATTTGTCTCTAGGTATTTTTTGATTTCCCCTTTGATTTCTTCAGTGATCTTTTGGTTATTTAGTAATGTATTGTTTAGCCTCCAAGTGTCTGTGTTTTTTACATTTTTTTCCCTGTAACTGACTTCTAATCTCACAGCGTTGTGGTTGGAAAAGATGCTTGATATGATTTCAGTTTTCTTAAATTTACCGAGGCTTGATTTGTGACCCAGGATGTGATCTATCCTGGAGAATGTTCTGTGTGCACTTGAGAAGAAAGTGTAATCTGCTGTTTTTGGAAGGAATGTCCTATAAATATCAATTAAGTCCATCTTGTTTAATGTATCATTTAAAGCTTGTATTTCCTTATTTATTTTCATTTTGGATGATCTGTCCATTGGTGAAAGTGAGGTGTTAAAGTCCCCTACTATGATTGTGTTACTGGCAATTTCCCCTTTATGGTTGTTAGCATTTGCCTTATGTATTGAGGTGCTCCTATGTTGGGTGCATAAATATTTACAATTGTTATATCTTCTTCTTGGATTGATCCCTTGATCATTATGTAGTGTCCTTCTTTGTCTCTTGTAATAGTCTTTATTTTTAACTCTATTTTGTCTCATATGAGAATTGCTACTCCAGCTTTCTTTTGATTTCTATTTGCATGGGATATCTTTTTCCATCCCCTCACTTTCAGTCTGTATGTGTCCCTAGGTCTGAAGTGCATCTCTTGTAGACAGCATATATATGGGTCTTGTTTTTGTATCCATTCAGCAAGCCTCTGTCTTTTGGTTGGAGCATTTAATCCATTCACATTTAAAGTAATTATAAATATGTATGTTCCTATGACCATTTTCTTAATTGTTACGGGTTTGTTTTTGTAGGTCCTTTTCTTCTCTTGTTTCCCACTTAGAGAAGTTCCTTTAGCATTTGTTGGAGAGCTGGTTTGGTGGTGCTGAATTCTCTTAGCTTTTGCTTTCTGGAAAGCTTTTGATTTCTCCATCAAATCTGAAGGAGATCTTTGCCGGATAGAGTAATATTGTTTGTAGGTTCTTTCCTTTCATCACTTTATTGTGTCACTTCCTTCTGGCTTGTAGAGTTTCTGCTGAGAAATCAACTGTTAACCTTATGGGAGTTCCTTTGTATGTTATTTGTCGATTTTCCCTTATTGCTTTCAATAATTTTTCTGTCTTTAATTTTTGTCAATTTGATTACTATGTGCCTCGGTGTGTTTCTCCTTGGGTTTATCCTGCCTGGGACTCTCTGCATTTCCTGGACTTGGATGGCTATTTCTTTTCCCATGTTAGGGAAGTTTTCAACTATAATCTCTTCAAATATTTTCTCAGGTCCTTTCTCTCTCTCTTCTCCTTCTGGGACCGCTGTAATGTGAATGTTGGTGCATTTCATGTTGTCCCAGGGTCTCTTAGGCTGTCCTCATTTTCTTTTCATTCTTTTTTCTTTATTCTGTTCTGCAGCAGTGAATTCCACCATTCTGTCTTCCAGGTCACTTATCCATTCTTCTGCCTCAGTTATTCTGCTATTGATTCCTTCTAGTGTACTTTTCATTTCAGTTATTGTATTGTTCATCTCTGTTTGTTTGTTCTTTAATTCTTCTAGGTGTTTGTTCTTTAATTCTTCTAGGTCTTTGTTAAACATGTCTTCTATCTTCTTGATCTTTGCCTCCATTCTTTTTCCGAGGTCCTGGATCATCTTCACTATCATTATTCTCAATTGTTTTTCTGGAAGGTTGCCTATCTCCACTTCATTTAGTTGTTTTTCTGGGGTTTTATCTTGTTCCTTCATCTGGCACATAGTCCTCTGCCTTTTCATTTTGTCTGTCTTTCTGTGAATGTGGTTTTTGTTCCACAGACTACATAATTGTAGTTCTTCTTGCTTCTGCTGTCTGCCCTCTGAGTGGGCACTACTGTGCTCGTGGGAACTTTAAGTCTAGGTAGGCATATATTTTACTAAAAAATGGGCTTTTTATAAAAATGGCCTCAATAATCATCAACCTACAGTAATTGAAAACTATAGATCAAACACTGGGCTGCTATTTATGAAGTCATTCTAACTTTGAACCAAACTTAGTTAACAAAACTTGAAATCTATATTGTCCTACTGAGTACTGACCCTGTACTATGAGCTAGATATTTCATTTAATCCAGTCCTTGGCCTGCAAGGTGCTGCACAGAACTAGACCCAGTAGTCACCATATCCATAGATTAATTACTCCAAGGCCAATCATAGAACACAAAATAACTATAAAATCAATTCAATAAGATTCTATTAAAAATGCACTGATGGGGCTTCCCTGGTGGTACAGTGGTTGATAGTCCGCCTGCCAATGCAGGGGACACGGGTTCGTGCCCCGGTTCAGGAAGATCCCACATGCCGCGGAGTGGCTGGGCCCGTAAGCCATGGCCGCTGAGCCTGTGCGTCCGGAACCTGTGCTCCGCAACGGGAGAGGCCACAACAGTGAGAGGCCCGCATATAGCAAAAAAAAAAAAAAAAAATGCACTGATGGCACAATCTGTATTTCAATTATAAAAAAGACACAACCCTTGCATTCAACATAATTTATCCTTTCTAATTTTCTGCAAATACAAAATGAGGCCACTACATTTTCTTTTTTAAATGGTATTTAAATAAATGTTTGTATGTATTCTATAACCTTGTCCATTCTTTTATGATAATAAACCACCTAAACCAGACTAACTACTTCCATTTACCCATCTGACTCAGGAAGCCTGGCTCAGTGCCTAGTACACAGTTAGGGCTCAATAAAGAGTTAAAAAAAATTTTAAATTAATTTATTATTTATTTATTTATTATTTTTGGCTGCCTTGGGTCTTTGTTGTGCACGGGCTTTGTCTAGTTGCAGCGAGTGGGGGCTACTCTTCATTGTGGTGCGCGGGCTTCTCATTGTGGTGGCTTCTCTTGTTGCGGAGCACGGGCTCTAGGCGCTCGGGCTTCAGTAGTTGTGGCTTACGGGCTTCAGTAGTTGTGGCTTACGGGCTCTAGAGAGCAGACTCAGTAGTTGTGGCGCACAGGCTTAATTACTCCTCGGCATGTGGGATCTTCCCGGACCAGGGCTCAAACCCGCGTCCCTTGCATTGGCAGGCGGATTCTTAACCACTGTGCCGCCAGGGAAGCCCAACAGTTAAAATTACTAAGCATATCTTCCCTATTGAAATACACTCTTTCATTTTAATCTGGGCGTGATAACTTGAATACTATTGTAGCTCACCCTCTAATGTCTTATAACAGTCCTTACCCTGTGTTCCTGCATTCCTTAGCTCTGCTAAGCCCAAAGAATAATACTATTACCCTATGTAATATCAAGGTCTCTGACTATTTGGAAAGTGCAATTTGTCCCAGGTTCCAAAACATCTGCTTTACATACAAATGAAAATAAAAGCACACATTTGAGATGTTAACGCCTAAGCTCTATGCTTACTTTTCTGATTCTGGTCGTCTTTCCTGGGCAACTATGCTTGCTTTGTCTCTACAAGAGTCTAAATGTGCCCATTCTTGCATAACGAATTAATTCATTCTGCAAGTGTTCCAAATTCTGATATTCAGGATTCTCAATAAATAATTGTGGAATGAAAAACTGGTTAATGACAAGGAAAGTGGGGTGGGTGTTCAAAGCAACTACATTTCCAGCAGTTCAATTCAACATAACAATGAGTTTGTGGTTCAGTTCCTGGGCTGTAAATATGAGTAAGAAACAGCCTCTGCCTTCAAACAGCCCATAGTCTAGTAAGGAAGGCAGGTATACACATACACGGGTAAACATAACCGCTGTGCGCAAGGCGGAAGCAGCCCTTAGCACAGAGGAGTCATTAACTATAAGGCTGGGAAGGGTCAGGGAAGCATTTTGGGAGAAGGTGGGTTTTGAGGGATCAACTGGAGTTTATTGGATGGAAAGGGGGATTAGGGCATTGATCCCGGTACCCAGTGAAATGGTTCCTATGCTTTACCTGTGTCACTAGTCCAGATGGGGGCCCCTTCCCACTTTTCGTAAGAGGCTTTGCCAACTCAGACACAACCATGAGCACAAAATTACATTCTAATCTACTGATTCTCTGTTACATTCTTTCGTGGATCTCATAAGTGAAACCAACAGCTGAAATACAGATCTGGCTAAAAGAAATCAAATCCCTTTAGGCCTTCCCAAAGTGGCTAAGCTTTAGCTGGGAGTGGAGCTGTCTCTCTGGACTATGAATCACTGAGGAAAAGGAACTAAAGCGAACTGTAAGCAGCCACAGCGCTGGGAGAGCTACATGACAAGCATGTTCCCTTTTTATTAAAATCAGATGGTATCAACTTTAGTCCGTTTTCTTCTCTTTATAAGCACGGATGGAGAAGTGCATTTAAAACATGTTTAAAACATGTTCAGGAAAAAACACATTAAGATATTTTTTATTCTTCTAAGAGTATAAGCATGGTAGGGATTTGAAGGCACCTGCTATCAATATTCAATATAAGTCTTACCTATTTGATCCCTTAAATGTTACCAAATGGAACCACATCCTGATCAACAGAGAGCTCCATACTATTAAACAAAATCATCTTTAGCACAGTGGAAAAAAAAAAAGCACAGTTTCTTTTTGTGGCTCCAAAGGCAGTAGCATGGGATATTAGTTACAGTATTAGCACAATCCTGAGCTTACTTTATTTTAAAAGCATGGAACAAACATTTGATGATGCCTCGAGTTCTAACAAACTCAAGTTTTTCCAGCTGGCAAACAACAGTCTGAAAAGTTAAGTCATACGAGGCCATATAGCCCCATGTACTAAAAATATTCCCCACCAACATTTTTCAAGCCCCTCTAATCCCACGTGTAGGTGGATAAATTTTAAGCTTGAACAACATTTTCAGGTGTTGGGCTTTGTGTTAACTTCAGCCAAGAGGTAAAAGCTGTCCAAACCCAATCCTGGCGTTCATGTGGAAGGTAACGTGTGAGATTAAAATTTACGTGTATAAAAAGGATTTACAAACTTAATGGTGAACCTAAAATGTGCTGTTTTAGTCACCAAGGCAAATGACAAATCCAGCCCTTTGACACTGCACTTAGCTGAAGGGCCTGCAGTTTACTGCAGCTCAGCTTTGAGGTGGGGAGAGAGGGGGAGAGGCTTCAAACGGCTCCACGGTTTGGCTGGTGTGCCTGACCTCAGACCTGACCTAACCAGAAGGGTTCGGATCCCAGGAATCTTTAAACAGGGCTCCAATTAGGTGACATGTACACATCCACGTTTTTTGGTTGGTTAGGGGAATGGGGAGGATTAAAAAAGATGAATCTTTAACTTGAACAACTAGACAACAAACAGAGTGAAATTGATGGGGTTTGTTTTGTTTGGGCAGCACTGCATGGCATGTGGGCTCTTAGTTCCCTGACCGGAGATCGAACCCAAGCCCCCCTGCATTGGAAGCTTGGAGTCTGAACCACTGGACCACCAGGGAAGTCCCTGAAATTGCTGTTTAAACCTCATTACAGATGAGACCAAAAATTTGTTAAAACTAAACCCCACAAAACCATACCCATTTAAGTTATGGGCTGAGTTTGTGAGAAGTTCATGAAATGAACACTGCTCCACAATGACCTGGGGAAAACATGGACCGTGAGAGCAGTCAGCTTCTCACTGGAGATTTCATCAGTGATGCTACAGCAACAGTATTAACACCGCCCCAGCGTGGTGAATAAGATAGTACGCCCTGGTGCTAGCCGCTGTGACTGGGGGCTCTTGGGACCTCCAACTCCTGCCTTGCCCTGGTGTCCCACCAGGCCCCTCGGGACAGTGTGCGTGCTCATCCCTCAGACGGCCTCTCCCAGGCAAAGATGAGGCTTTAAATGACTAACTGCCGACATCCCAGAGGCTTCTGACAAACATCCTTTGTCCCTCTCTGTTAGGAGTTCGCCTCAGGGGCCAACCCGTTACAGCTCCTATCGGTAAACATGCGGGTTTGTAGGTGCCACCGTGTTTTCCCTGCTTCCCATCACTGACTTTCCTCTGCAACTACTCTGCCCAGCCTGGCTGGGGGTGGGTGAGGTCCCAGTGATTATATGCAGTGTTGACGAAGATGGCCCTGAAGAAGCTAAGTGCCTGCAGCCCCCTGCAGAGGGATGCTGCATATGGGATGGGGCATGGTGGGCAGTGAGTGTGACCACTGAGTCCGGGAACACTTATTTAGAATGGTGGCTTTTGTGGGACCTCCTGGTCTACCTGCAATATCAATCCTGTCCTCCACCCCCCAGAGAAGAAGTCCAGCCTTGTACTCCAGCAATCTTTCACTGCTGTGACTGGTCAGCTCACATATGAAGGCCAAATTCACTCAAAGAAAGGTGGCTTCAGGTGCCAACCTGCCATGTATAAAAGTGACCACCGCGTGGAAATCAAATGCATGAACTCCAGGCCCATGGTTGGAGGACCCGGCAGGCTCGGCCCCAATCTGTGAACGAGACCACTCCCTCAGTACCACCCTTGACTTTCTGGGCTCACACAGGACTCTCTTAATTGACTTCTTCTAAATTTCATAACAACGAAGGAGGTTGACCAATAAATTCCTCCAGTGCTCTATTAGTTCCGTAAATGAGGCAAGCATGTCCCAAAGGGAGTTCTTCACAGCACTCAGCCCATGAGATGCTCTCCAGAAGAAGGATCTTGTGGCCAAGCAAGGATCTTATGGTTTGACCTACATATACTTCTTAAAATATATATTAGTCTTTTACATATGCAACGTCAGTCTCTGCCAGATTTGTGAAGTAATAGAAAAGAGCAGTAATAGGTGAAACACATCCTTTGTAGCTCATATGAAAATCAAGCCAACATGCATTCCCTGAATTCAATGTGTTTTTAGAAAAAGAGGTGTAATTTATATCATTTCATTTATAATGGTGCTAAATTAATGCTCTTGGCTGCTTTTGACAGAGACCTTTCCAAGGGGACTGGGATGATTTGTTTCCCTGAAACACCTTCAGTACTCAAGGACTTTTAATTAGCTTTCTAGAGAGTGTTTTCCTGACCGACATTGACTCCCCAAAGCCCTGTAAGTTTCCTGGCTTCTAAAAAAAGAACAAGAAGTTGACTCAGATTCTTTGAGTTACAGGCTTTCTGTGGGTCAAGAACAAACTGTTGTTTTGTGAAATTGGGTGCAACCAATTTGGGGTTACAATTTTGAGACAGGCTTCTTTCTCCACTCTCTCCCCCACCCCCAGTTCCTGCTCAGTGACTTGACTGCATTTTTTATTTTACAAATGATTGTGAGGGTGTCACTAAAAGGCACGTTTTTACACAGAAATATCAGCTTGGAGAGGCCACAATTAGGCATGACCTTGACCTAAAGGGTCACTTCCTAAAGGGTTCTACAGTCAAATAAGTGGAGGAATCCCAAGGTTAAACAGGGTTAATCAGACATCTTCAATGAAAAAAAAATTCTCAGAGGCTTTTAATTTTCATTGTGAACCCTTCAAACTTGCATCATGAGTAGGTAACTACGACATACACCATTTTCCAAACTTGCTTGGCCATAAGATCCTTTTCTGGAGAGCATCTCATGGGATGAGTGCTGTGAAGAACTCACTTTGGGACATGCTTGCCTCATTTACGGAACTAACAGAGCACTGGAGGAACGAGCAGAGGAACTTGTGTTCTGATTGGGTGGGTTGGGTGGGTGAGTAGGTGTAGTGTGGATGGAGTAATGGGAGGACCAAGAAAGGCCTTGAGTAGGGTGCAGCAGATCCTAAAGGCACTGCACAAGGATCAGGGCCTTTATCCAGATCTGAGAGCTTCAGTGAAGTCCAGCGTAGAAGGTGATATATGGGCTAACATGGTCCCTATATCCAGATCTACTCATTATCCTTGGTGTTCCCATAAGAGCACATGACCAGCGAGTCATATAAAACAAGGGGTCTTCTGACTCAATTACTTCTCTCACTCATTCTGTCATGTGTCCCAAGACCCCTACTGAGACCAAGATCTTTGGGGTTATGATTCAGGCATTCAAAAAATATTTTAACATGGGAATGCTATCAGGGAAGGTAATGTATTAGGCTGTGATTGTGCCCTTGAACCTTATGAGTAGCTCATTATTATTCCTTAATGCCCCCTCTACTTGGAATTGACATTTATTCTATCCCATTCTTCACCCCCAACACAGACTCTCAAAGCTACTGAGGAGAAAGTTTTTTTTCTCCACACAAAAATGCCAGGGACTGCTCTCTGGAGGAGAAGGCCCTTTGTGTAAGGGCTATTGGGCACAAGTCCAGAGGACCCCAGGAAAGTCACACAAAGGAGGAGGGGGTGAAAATGCAGTCACAGCAGACTTCAACCACCTCAGCATTTTGCTTAAGGCCAGGCCTGGCTGCCGCGGATGCAGGGGACCAGTGGGAAGAGAATATCTGCAAACTGTAAGTTCAGTCTCTTGGGGGGCCTGGGGACCCGAGGTGCAGTAGACTTTTGGAGTGCTACCACTGAAGTTAGAGTCTGTTTATCTGAGATCCCACAGAGTCAAGGCTGTACATGAACAACGGCAAATCTTGCTTTTGAGTTTTAACAGAATAATTAAGCGTGGTAACTCATAAAGCCTTTTGGTGATGGAAAGTGTGTGCTGCTGATTCAGTTCTGTTCTGCCCTGAGTCTGAATTTTCCCCTCCCTGTCCCTCTAGGTACAAAGGCTTGTCTGCATCTGACATACGAATCTCTGAATCTCCTGGGTAAGTGAACTGTACTTAAATCCTCAAAGCACTCCTCCTGTGACCTTCAGGAACAAGGGTTAGAACCTGAATCAGTTGGCCATACTTATTCCTGAAATTTCTAGCTTCTGTATCCTAGACACCAGACCTCACCTGGCACTTCAGAAGTAGTTTTCAGTGCTTACTTATTTTATTTACGAAATAAACCTATTTTGTGCTTTTTATTTTCTAGGGAATGGTGACACAAGGAATGATGCTCATGGTGGTCTCTGAGGAAGCGACATCTTAAGCTGGTTTAACTTACAGGTGTGCTTCTGCAGGATTTCAAGTCACGTCGCTGGTACGAAGTGTTGTAAACTTCCAGAACATCAGATATAGTTGTATTAAAAAATGGATGAATAAAAACTGACTCAAGGGCTTCCCTGGTGGCACAGTGGTTGAGAATCCGCCTGCAGATGCGGGGGACACGGGTTCGTGCCCCGGTCCGGGAAGATCCCACATGCCGCGGAGCGGCTGGGCCCGTGAGCCACGGCCGCTGAGCCTGCGCGTCCGGAGCCTGTGTTCCGCAACGGGAGAGGCCACAACAGTGAGAGGCCCGCATACCGCAAAGAAAAAAAAAAAAAAAAAAAAACGGACTCAAAAATAACTCCAAATGGGGTGCTTCAGGTTATGTGGAATATTGTATTTTCTTCCCTAGCCCAGCTCTATTGTTGTAATGTCCTACCATCTAGAAGATCCTCATATTTTAAGACACTGCCTTACAAATGCCCCTGGCTCTATACCCAGATTACTGCAATTATACAGTAAGATTAATGAATTCACAGGCTGTTTCTAAGGATTTAATGGCTTCTTGATAGAATAGGGTGCACACACAGCTAGACTACTATGACAAATCATAAAAGCTTCTTAATAAGAAACCTCAATTCGTTAATTAAAATTTGTTAATTGAAAATTCTAAGAATAGCATGTAAAATAATCCAGACCTCCAGATGCAGCAATAAAACACCTATCTAACATACCTGCCAGACAAGTTCTACGTATCTGTGCAGTAGGAGACCTTGGTCAGCGAAATAAGAAATGAGGGAGTAGGTCATCACACAGAAACCTTGAGAGTGGCCTAATGTATCAGGAATGAGAATTGGAAATTATTATTATTTATCACACAGAGCAGGTGCAAGGAATGGGGGTCACCTTTATCTACTCCTACATACCTACTCCTCTCATTCCTTTATAGATTCATTGCTCTGCAGGCATATTTAAGAAACAGTGCATGGGTTTTGCCAGTTTTGTATATCTTCACACCTTTTCCTGTTCTGAAAGGATGCATTTGATATTCAGGAGAGCTCGACAAGAAAATGCTTAAGATACGTATCATTAAGGTGGTTGATGCTTAGTTTCTATTAAAGAGCAGTTCAAATGTTGTAAGGGAAGGAATGCCTTCTAAAGCAAGTAGGTAGGAACTATTTCTTTGAAATGCCACACAACCAGCTCCAAATCAAGGGGAAAGAAGGAAGAGTGACGACAGAGCTGTCGTACGCAACCACCATCAACGGGTCAGCGCAGCGTGCGTGCTGCTGGGCACGCGGTGCTGGTGCGCCATCAAGCAAGCTAGGTTCCGCAGCTCATCCGAAGCCCCCCTGGTGCTCTACAAAACGGCTCTAGTCGAACCGGAAGCCCAGTCGAGGTTCTCTGATCCCCTCCTGTTAATGAGCCTGAGGGTCCAATACTGTGTGTCTCATTATTCACCATAACTTTCGAGTAATGGCAAATGTTTTCGCTTTGAACTGAGTCTTGGAATTTGACTTTTTGGTCCAGCCTGCACCAGACCCACCCTGCTGTGTCCAAGTCAGGTCTCCTCACAAAGAATTTTGGGAGAGGAGAAGGGGGAATGGATGATGATGATGGGGTGGGTGGGGGGGGAGGGACAATCAGGCAAAGAACGGGGACGCGACTTGCTGCTAGAAATCAGTGTAGTACTGATTGTAACAGTGATCGTAAAAGCAGTAACAGGAAAAGTAGAGGAGTGGTGATTAGCAACAGTAGTAGTGGTGGCAGAACAGTGATGGTAGTAGTAATATAAATAGTACCAGCAAATATTTGGGGAGATGCCTATTGAGTGTTCAGAACTGTGTAGACTTTTTATTAACTTTTCTTTATTAGCCTCACTATACAGATGAGAAAATTGTGGCCCTGAGGTTAGGTAATCTAACCTAACTTCCATACAAACTAAACAGTAGACTTAAGATTTTAATTAGGATGTTCCTGATACTTTCTAGTCATACTCAGGGTCTACTGGACAAACCTCAGGAAATACCTCTGAGCCATTTATTCTTCCATTCCTTTTACATGGAATGTCATTCTCTTTCCTCTCTAGCTAGCCAACTCCTATTTATACTGCAAAGTCCAACTTAGTTTCTCCCTCCTCCATGAAGCTTCTCTGACTACTTCAATTCCTCTGAAGTCATAGCACTGACCATCTGAGCTACTAACTTGGCACAATATGCCCTGTGACATACTTTGCATTTTATCTAAGTTTCCATGTATGTCATCTTACCTGAGTGTACAGACCACATTTCTATTTCTCTTTGTCTCTCCTAAAGTACAATACCTAACACTTGTAGGCATATATTATCTTTATTTCACAGATGATAAGGCCAGATGACACCAATCAGTACTGCAATGTAAGGACAGTCCAAAGTGGGGCTGGAATGAAATGCTGTAACCTCATCATCTACTTTACTCAGCTAAAAATGCATTTAAATTCCCCCAATTCTTCTCTTCGGAAAAGGTATACATCTGTGAGCAACTTTCTAACAGAAAAAAAAAAAAGCAAATTTCAAAACCTAAATTCCTAGTTCATTAGACTCATTGTGTTTATTTAACTAAACAGCCTTTCCACTGGAAATTTTTATATAGTTAACAATTCAGGCATCTCTCTTAAACCACATGACTGAAAGTACCCCAAAAGTCCAGTAGTGAGAATTTCTTTGGGGCGAGAAAACCTCTGGTTTCTACGTGCTATTTTTAACCGGCATGTCTCTCCTTTCTCGGCGGGGGGGCTCTGCACTTATCTTGCCTATGAAATTTCTGTAGGGTTACATTCATTTGATGAACAGCATGAAGACTTAGAAGAGGCCTGATGTAGAAACGTGACAACGACTGGTGGGCTCTAACAGTTTCAGGGGGGCTTTGCCACTGTTTCAAGTGGGCTTCTTTGTGTTCTGCAGCACACAAAGAAGTTACGCCGTGGCCTGAGGTGCACGTCAGCCTTCCTGTGCCCATGTTCTGGGTGGCAGAGAGAGCTGAGGCTGCTGTGGTTGTCCTGACAGGTGCAGGTTGGCATATCTGCAGAGTGAGAATCTGAGAAACCTGGTAGAAGGTAAAGCTGCAGAAGGGTGAACTCTGGAGGGAGAAAGCTTGGCTTCCAAGAGTGACTCAGGAGGCTGTGTCAGCACCTCTCCACCCCAAACTGTTCCCTCTACGCATGACCTGGCAGAAAAGTCTGCTGGGAGATGAGAACTGGTGGAGGGTAAGCAGAAAAGGAAGAAACCACAAGGGGTGACTCCCTGAAGGCAGGAAGAATAGACGACAGGCACAGTTAAGAACAAGAGGAGTCACAAAGAAGCATGACAGGCCAAAGACAGTAGGAGAAAAATTAGGCTGTTACGAAGAGAGCATGAGAAAGAAGGCAATGGAGCAGCTAACCATGTAAATAAAATCTCTTCATCAGGATGGAAACCTGGCATAGGAGGACTTACAATTTCAACTTTCTTCTATGAGAAACTTAGAGGACGGTACCAGCTATCAATTATATAGTGCTTACTACTGATACATGCCAGGCACTGTTCTAGATGCTTCCACGTATTACCTTATTTAGTATTTACAACAGCCGACAGGGGAGCTAGTATTGCCCCTATTTCACAATGAGAAAACTAAGGCACAGAGAGGTTAAGTAACTGGCCCAAGGCTGCATAGTGTATTAGAGGGAGAGATGAAATTTGAACCCAAGTAGTCTGTTCCCAGAGGCTGTGTTCTTAGTCATTCAGCTGTACCATCTCCCACAGACCCATGACAGGCAATTATAATACCAACGATTTGTATGTGTGATGTAACTGGCTGAGGCAGGACCCTCAATTCTGACTGCTGCCCGAGGCTGGTGTCTGTGGGTGAGCGGCACAGGAGGTGACTTGGCCCCAGCGACTGCCCTGTACCACCTCATTAGTGAGAGAAACTGTTTACAGTTTGTCACCAAACACATGTCCAGGAATGCTGGTAATGACATTAAACAGTTTATCTTTCAGGAAGATATTCCCCCCAAAGAAAGCTGACTGTGAGATCCAGTGACGGCAGGAAAGATGGGTTTCGCCTGATTATAGAAGAAATCACTTTTGGATAAATTAAAGATTGGAATGCTGACTTTGATCAGCTCTATGATATGGTCTTGTCCATTAGACATTTTATATAAAACAAGGAAATGTTATCATGAAAACAGTCTCAGTAGGAGCCTGAGCCAGTGGAATGCTGTACTTTAATTGTAAGCCGGTATGATGGTATTTAAGAACCTAGGGATTCAGGATGCTCTCAGGATCTTTCCATCATGGGTAGCAAAGATCTACTGCAATCACCCAGAGGCAGAATGCTTTGCTGGTTCAGTGTTTTGGAACCTGAAAGACCCAAGTTCAAATCTCAGCTCTACTACTGGTGAGTAACCTCCTTTTAGCTTCAGTTTCATTTATAAAATGAAGATGGCATCTCAGCCACAACAACAGAGTATTTAAATAATAATCGTAAACGTTCCTGCTTTCTGCATATCAACTGTTGGTGGATATGAATTCCTGACAGTCCTCCACGTGCAAAAACATGATTTACCACAAAATGGACTGTCTCACTTAACTTGAGAATTTACCAGATACAAGACGAGTGGCACAGAAAAGAAAATACGTGGCGGTAAGAAGTATGAAATAATTTTTCTGAAAATTTTCTGATTGTGAATGTGCTTAGTTTTGTTGAGCCTATATTAGGAAATGGTAAGAGTGTTCATGGTGATATTGGGAAATTCCTATGAGGCCCATAGCCTTACGTGTTAAGAATCCAACTGGCTCTAATGACTGGGTGATTCACAGCCTTGCCCAAACCAGAGAGTCAAGACTTGCTTTTCTAAAAACAGAAGGCTTTCATGCTAATCCTGAAATCTCCAAGGGACAAGGGAAACCAAAGGGATCAGAACCGGTGGATACAAGTTATATTTGGAATCCCATACTGCAGGCAGAGCTAACAAATCCATAGAAGAAAGGCAGCAGGCTTTGTCAGGCCATAAATTAATTACCTTTAATGGCCAGGCTTAGAGTAAAAGCAAATCGACATGCAAAGCACTTCCCTATCTGCTGCCTTCATTGTGGTATTTAGCACTAGAGCTAAAATCACTTTTAATCAGCCAGAAAGGCAGTTGTTTTTAAAACAGTAACATGCTGAAGAGAGAACTTCCCCTGATATTGTAGGGAATTTGAACTTTGGCCTGGTTGTGGAATAAGCCTACATATGCCTGTCTGGAATAAACTGCAAATCTTTTTTGCCTCCTTTAAATCAATAGGCTAAAGTTCCTCAGAGGTGAGCATAAAAGATTCTCCCCGCCATCTTTTCTTTTAAAATATCATTGTAGAGCGTTAGCATTTACCTCTTTAATTTAATAAACCAAGCAAACTGAAGCCCAGTGAAGCTTTCAAAACCAGGGAACTCAAATTCCAAAGTATATCGTGCTTTGAAGTGGAATTCTTTGGGGTTGATTTTCTGTAAATCAAGGTGAACACAGATAGTAAGACTGCAAATTTTCTGGGTAATATATTGTCATATACCCTAGGTGCGGTTTGGCATACGGCATTCTGCAAACTTAGTTTCTATTGGTTAAGTCAATGAGAATTTTAGGAGTACAAAAATAATCACCTTCCTCCCTACCACAGCTAAATTTCAGTTAACCCCAAATTTGAAATGGTGTAGCTTTGTGGCTGTGCTTCTACCTGTTAAGAGGATCAGAGCTCATTTTTGTTTTTTGTTTGTTTTCGTTTTTGTTTTAAAATTTTTTATTGGAGTATAGTTGCTATACAACGTTGTGTTAGTTTCTATTGTACAGCGAAGTGAATTAGCTGTACGTATACATATATCCCCTCTTTTTTGAATTTCCTTCCCATTTAGGTCACCACAGAGCACTGAGTAGAGCTCCCTGTGCTATACGGTAGGCTCTCATCAGTTATATATTTTACACACAGTATCAATAGTGTATATATGTCAATCCCAATCTCCCAATTCATCCCTCCCCCCACCCCTTGGTATCCATACATTTGTTCTTTACGTCTGTGTCTCTATTTCTGCTTTGTAAATAAGATCGTCTATACCAATTTTTTCAGAGTCCACATATATGCATTAATATATGATATTTGTTTTGCTCTTTGTGACTTACTTCACTTTGTATGACAGTTTCTAGGTCCATCAACGTCTCTACAAATGACCCAATTTTGTTCCTTTTTATGGCTAAGTAATATTCCATTGTATATATGTACATCTTTTTATCCATTCCTCTGTTGATGGACATTTAGGTTGTTTCCATGTCCTGGCTATTGTAAACAGTGCTGCAATGAACATGGGGGGGCATGTATCTTTTTGAATTATGGTTTTCTCTGGGAATATGTCCAGTAGTGGGATTGTTGGGTCACATGGTAGTTCTATTTTTAGTTTTTTAAGGAAGCTCCATACTGTTCCCCATAGTAGATTTTGTGATGATGGCCATTCTGATTGATAGGAGGTGATATGTCACTATACTTGTGATTTGCATTTCTCTAATAATTAGTGATGTTGACTACACTACCCAAAGCAATCTACAGATTCAATGCAATCCCTATCAAATTACCAATGGCATTTTTCAAAGAACTAGAACAAAAAATTTTACAATACGTATGGAAACAAAAGACCTCGAATAGCAAAAGCAATCTTGAGAAAGAAAACGGAGCTGAAGGAATCAGACTCCCTGACTTCAGAGTATACTATAGGGCTACAGTAATCAAGAGTATGGGACTGGCACAAAAACAGAAATATAGATCGATGGAACAGGATAGAAAGTCCAGAGATAAACCCATGCATCTATGGTCACTTAATCTATGACAAAGGAAGCCAGAATACACAATGGAGAAAAGACAGCCTCTTCAATAAGTGGTGCTGGGAAAACTGGACAGCTACATGTAAAAGAATGAAATTAGAACACTCCCTAACACGGTACACAAAAATAAACTCAAATGGATTAAAGACCTAAATGTAAGGCTGGACACTATAAAACTCCTAGAGGAAAACATAGGAAGAACACTCTATGACATAAATCACAGCAAGATCCTTTTTGACCCACCTCCTAGAGAAATGAGAATAAAAACAAAATAAACAAATGGGACCTAATGAAGCTTAAAAGCTTTTGCACAGCAAAGGAAACCATAAACAAGACGAAAAGACAACCTTCAGAAGGGGAGGAAATATTTGCAAATGAAACAACTGACAAAGGATTAAACAGCTCATGCAGCTCAATATCAAAAAAAACAAACAGCCCAATCCAAAAATGGGCAGAAGACCTAAACAGACATTTCTCCAAAGAGCTCATTTTTGGAGGATAAGACACTTGCTCTCTGTTTCATTTCAAATTCTGAATTGCCTGTCGCTGGTTCCCTGTAGTAACTCCTCTTAAGTTAAAATGGTGGCATGCAGGCGGCTGTCAATCCTGGAATCTTGCACATGTTTGGAGTGTATCATACGTAACAGTACAAGTAATAGCAAATAGACTGGTGTTTGGAAATGACTCCATTTTTAATAAGCTGAGGTAGGCGTAAGGTTAGCCTCGCGTGAGCAGTACTTTAACATTTTTTAAGTGGAGAGTGATGCTTACACAGAACTGGTTACTCATGTACACAAAAAATAGTGATGCCAAGTGTGAACTGCTCTAGGGCTTCACCTAGACCCTCCTCCCCAAAATGTTTTAGGATGTAGTAGAAATCTAAGTTTTCCCTTGGGAATGTGTAATGACGATAATCATCCAGTAGGCACACTGGGGCAGAAGAAGTTGGAGACTCAATGGCAAAGAGCATCCGCTTCCGAGAAAAGTTCCTATGGAAATAATCTAAAAGGGAAAAACTACTAGCACAGTGAAAGATGTTTGCTTTGGCATAATCTATAATAATGAGAGCTTGTAAGTGGCCATCATGACAAAATGGATAGCATGTTTCTGTGAATTCTATGTTATGAAATATTATGTGGTCATTAAAGAAAGTCACTTTGAAGATGTGGCAACATGGAAAAATGCTCATGAAATGACACAGTTAAATGTGTCTTGATACTAAGTGTTCATAAATGCCTATAAGATTAGAACGGGACTCAAAAAATGTAAAGGGGCTTCCCTGGTGGCGCAGTGGTTGAGAGTCCGCATGCCGATGGAGGGGACACGGGTTCGTGCCCCGGTCTGGGAGGATCCCACATGCCGCGGAGCGGCTGGGCCCGCGAGCCATGGCCGCTGAGCCTGCGCGTCCGGAGCCTGTGCTCCGCAACGGGAGAGGCCACAACAGTGAGAGGCCCGCATACTGCAAAAAATTAAAAAATAAAAAAAGGACCTAAGCAGGAGATGACTAAGGAAACCAAAGGAAAAAGGAACCAACCTATTCTGATGATCATGAATCCTACCTACATGGCTGGTTGGATCACCTTCAGATGCCAATGATGGTTAACTCATGAGTCTGTTAGTCCTTAAAATATTGGCTAAAATGCTTAAGCTAATCTCAAGAAAATTCATTAGAAAAAAAAAAAGGAGAGAGAGAGACTTTCCCAGTATATCTTGTGGTCTGGAATTTATTGTGGTATCTGTGACTGTAAGTGTGTGAGTATGTTCGCATGTGTTTCTTTTTTCTAACATTATCAGCATGAGAACGACTAGAAAGACACTGTAGATTTTTCAGAAGAAGTCAAGACAGCTGTGACAGCTACAGGGTTTCATTTACAGGCACTGACACTGCACATTTCAGTACATATCAGACTCAAAGGTTAAAATATGTACATGCTGCTCTTCAGCACGAAATCCAAGCAAAGATCATAACTCCTGACAGTACCAAAATGCTGCATTTCTTATTTCTTCAAGTCGCTGTACACCCAAGATAACTGCTCCATGATTTTGTTTTATAACACAAATAAGCAAACTAAAAGTTAGACATCTAATAAAAATGCATCCATTCTTTATGCAAAGTCTAAGATAAAGGAGAACTTGGTGACAGAATTCAAGGAAGGTGTGAACATGTTTATTTTCTTGCACAGCACAGATACATATATTTTCCTTATAGCTAATATCAACACACATAAATGCCTATCACTCAAGTCTTCTGACATCTCAAAACTACTGCTTGAGATGAATAAGGGCCATGAATCAAAACATCCTTAAATTTCCTCAAATTTGACTACACAAAGAAGACTGGCAAATGTGTCTCTGTTTAAAAAATGTTATATTTCTATGTGACACATCTTTCTAGACTACCTGTGAGAATATTCGGTAGAAGGCTGATTAACCCTTCTTGGTCTTTACTCCTGACAAGAAAGCAAAGGTTGTTGTACTTTGTAAATCTTGAGCACATTATATTTTGGTAAGTCTAAAGACTAATGAAAAACGAAAGAGGAAAACAAAGCCAAAAATCATAAATCCTTCCTGACTAGAAGGATTCCTCCCTTATCCCTAAAAGAAATTCATTCCCTCACATCTTGTTTGAATTTAACTTCTGAAGTTTGTCTTGTTCTATCTCTAGAACAAGTCAGGCGGCAGGGTATAAAGATATGACTACATGAATAAAAACACATGACCAGTGCGGCCACTGCACATACAAAAACAAGATGGGACAGAAAAACATGAACTGTCAAGTGACACGTCGCTTGGACACAAATGTTTCTGCAGTTTGTCGTGAATGTTCAATTGGAAAGCTACTGGAAGGATCTGAATTCTCCTTCCCCTGCAATTGCAAAACATGGAAATGTAATCAGGAAAAGCTAATGCTTTATGAGCAGCATGCTGGCATCACTTCTCAGTTCTAGAAGATTTGCTAAAAGAAAAAGTATTCAACACATTAACACTATACAGTACACTCAGGAACTCTACAGGGAAGGGTAAGACTCCCGCTAACGCAACGCCAGGCTCTTCCGAGAAGGTACCTTGTAAAGATGCTGGGTTTGAGTTAAACTTGGGAAGAGAGTGATTTTGTTTTTCAATCCCCACCCACTCTTTCTTACACCAGTCTTACATAATTTATAGTATTCTTATTGCAAATATAATAATGAAACCTCACTTTGTGCAGACTGAAGTGGCGATGAGGGAATTGAGGTGGTCTGGCAATGGATGATGGAGGTGGAGAGTGAGATGTAAAATTCTATTCCTGTCACAAGTGAGAAAAACACAAGTCAAGGCTGACCCTGGACACAGTTATGTTCAAGGGCGGGGGGACGGGGGGATCAGGAGGCTCAGGAGGAGGGAGGAAAGACTCCTGGAAGGCAAGGGCACCAATGACATATGGAATGTGGCCAGAACTGTAATGATATGAAGTCCATAAAATGCATTATCCCTTCTCTGAGCCTCTGTAAATACAGAGGAGAAGCAGGATAACAGTCTGCCACAATCGTTACTGGTGGCCAAATCTCTCTAGTGGGAAAGGCACGTTTATTTTCACGCTTTTATATGAGTGGAAGCTTTTGAATAAACAAAATTCTTAGGAAAATCTCAAGGGATGATCCTGACTGTCTGACCTTCCCGTGGTACCCTGCTTGGAAAGTCCTTTCCAGTTCTTTCTTAATTCCTTTCGGGGTCTGGGATTCTGATCCGGTAACTTGCAAAGAAGCAGTGCAAGCAGCAAAGATGAGGTAGCGGCTTCAACTTCCAGCTGCTTAAGTTCAGACAAGAGAAGAAAACAAGCTGGGACACCCAGCTTAACTGCAAGATGGTATATGGACTTCACAGATCTAAGGAACTGGGCTAGTCAGGGTCTATTCCAAACCAAGAGATTTGAAAAGGCCCAATTACTATTTCTTACTTAGCTTCTCATCTTAGACTTCTGCTCATTTTGGGAAGATGGGAAGAAAGTGGGGAGCTGGAGGGAGGGGCTGTTGAAAAGAGAGAGGACCAGAAACCCGGCAGCACACTTATCTCCTTTCCACCCTCTTACATCTGGTTCTCTAACTCTTCTAGAACCTTTGTGATTTTCACAGACTGATCACAAATGGTGAGAAGAAAGGGGCAAATCTAAACACAGGATGATCTTTATTCCTCAGGAGTCACACGAATGTTTATCTAGTCATTCAGTTTCAAACAAGGGACTCTATAATGTATATGAATGATTTGATCATTGTTCTATGGGGTCTGGGGCTATAAAGCTTGGCTTCAAGCTGGATCTCATATTCAGTACCCTTTGGAAGGGATTCCAGAAGACAACCTGGAAATTCTACACTTCCTTCATGGGTTGAAAGGATCCAGCCCTCTTCTGACTGTGCCATGGTCCTGTTACATGAAAAACTGGGATCCACCATACTCGTCATTCATAAATACCATATGCCATGTTTTCCTTAATACTAAATCGGCAGAAGTTTTTTTAAATGATAATCCTTAATGTCAGCAAGGAAGTAGTGAAATATTCTTGTTCACTACTGGTAAGAATCAAAATGACTACATCCTTTATGGAAATACTTTGACACTCTGTATCCGTGTTAAAGTGTTCACAGTCTTGAATCCCAGTTCTAGAAACAGGTCAGAGGGAATCATGGCATCATTCAGAACACTGAAAAATATAAAACAGTCCAGTGGCCGGCACGGGAAATGGATGAAGAAGTTCAGCTGCCAACTGATTATTTTAAAAAATATTTAGAGACCGAAAAACACTCTAAATGTAGTTAAGAAAGTGAGGAAAGCAGATGAAGGAATTCTCTGTATGGTATCATTCTGGAAAAATATGTACAAGAAAAACAACTAGAAGAAAATACCCAGAAACATTAACCGTGATTAACTCTGGGTGGAGATAGTTAAGGTTTTTCATTATCTTCTTTATTTTACTAAGTTTCCACCATGACGAGAGAGTGCTTTGTAAAGAGAAAAAAACATCATCTTAATAAGATACTGAATCAAATAGGTGAGAATTATAGCAATGTTTACATAAATATGTTTTTAGGTGGTTACGTTTTTCATGCTGGCCAAGAGTCAAAAGAATCCTAATCCCCACTGAAGATAAGGAAGGATAGAACAGATTCTTAGACATTCTACGCTGGAACCCATTTCTAGAGGGTACTTCAGTGAAATTTCTCTAAATTTCAGTTGTACACATCTTCGGACTCAGCAATTCCCCTGATGGGTGTTCATCCTAAGGGAATAACTGGACTAGTGTGCAAAAGATGTAAATTCTGTTTGTTTATTGCTGTATTGTTTTTACATTAATGACAAAAAAAAGAAAAGAAGAAAAACTACCTAAATGTTCATCAAGAAAGGGCTGGTTTAAATAAATTTATAGTAAACTTACACATAGGCTAATACATACCCATTTTAATGATAATATATAGCTGTGTTTATTAATATATAAATAGTTCCACAATGAAATTTGTTTAAAAAGGGAGGATTATAAAAACGGAGTATAGGGCCTCCCTGGTGGTGCAGTGGTTAAGAATCCGCCTGCCAATGCAGGGGACACGGGTTCGATCCCTGGCCTGGGAAGATCCCACGTGCCGCAGAGCAACTAAGCCCGTGCGCCACAACTACTGAGCCTGAGCTCTAGAGTCCGTGAGCCACAACTATTGAGCCTGCGTGCCTAGAGCCTGTGCTCTGCAACAAGACAAGCCACAACAATGAGAAGCCCACGCACCACAAGAAGAGTAGCCCCCGCTTGCCTCAACTAGAGAAAGCCCATGTGCAGCAATGAAGACGTAACACAGCCAAAAAAAAAAAAGAGTACAGAGTATGTTCCATTTATATATTATATTTTCTCTCCCTCTTTATATATATGTGTGTATATATATACACACACACATTTCATTGTGGAAATGTTCATACATTAATAAATGTGTATATATAAAACATAAACATATACATATAGAGAGAGAATAGAACACACGAAATCCTGGAAGGCATGGGCCAAAAAGTTAAGAGCAGTATTTCCTGTGCATGGTGGTGGAAATATATTTTCATTTCTCTTTTATATCGTTCATTGATATGTGAATCATTAATAATGAGAATGAACTGACTAAAACATTAAGATTTCAAAATGGTTTAAAGAACCCTGCAACAAAAACTTGTAAACCCACCTCCAGCTTAAGAAATAAAATGCTACCAACACAGGTGAAGCCCTTTCCCTACTCTTTCCCGTGGTACTCTTGTCCCTAGAGATAACGGTGATCCTGGCTTTTATAGTTCTCTATGCCATGCACTTCTTTACACTTTTATTATGTACATCCGTATACTTAGGCACATTGCATTTACTCTTAGAAAAAAAAGCTGTTCTCATTTTTTAAAAGAAACACCTTACATAGTTTCACTGTTTGGGCAGTGGGTCAAAGCCACTAGCAGAGCAAGATGCATACATGGGCTCTGGGGGAGCAGTGCAGTAGACACTACAGGTTCAGCTGCATCCTGTCTGGCCACATCCCTCCCTGAGGCATGGGCAGGAATGGCTCAGGCACACCTGTGGGGCTCTATGCTTGGGCACAGGAGGAGAAAATAGAATACAGTGACACTCCACAGTTTTCTGACTGTCTGCCCTTTCTTACAGTGGTAAAGGCAGGATTCAACAGACCCACGCTTTTATTTGTAAAAAGATGGACTAATGTCTTCTTACCAGCCATATTTGTGGCTTCACATTGCCAGGGTTTTTAAAACTACTTACCATTGCATAGCAATCTAGAAAAACATAAGTGACAAAGCAAAATTTTAGAAAGAGTTTATCACAATTTTTAAACATATGTGTGGATAAACACTTGGAGGGAAAGATAAAAGCATCTAATTTGTTGATGAAGTCTGAGTGCTTATTTCTTTCCATTTTTAATTCCTATTAGTTTAGCATTTTTATATACCAAAAATAAAGAGGTATGATGGACCAAAAATATATTGCTCCAAATACCACTAGACAACCACCAGAATGACTGAAATGGAAATGGCTGATAGTACAGTGCTGGTGAAGAGGCAAAACTACTGAAGTCTCATTCCTCGCCTGTAGGAGACTGCAGTGGTTCAACCACGGGCAAAAACTGTTTGGCTGCTTCTAACAGCTGAATACACACTACACCATGCCTCAGCAATTCCACTTCTAGAAATACACCAAAGAGAGATGAATGCTATATCCGCAAAAAGACTGTAACGAGAACGTTCACAGACTCTCTACTTGTAATAGTCAAAGATCGTCATTGGGAGAATGGATATGACAAGCAAAAACAAAACATGTGCTAACACATGCAATAGCACGGATGAATCTCAAAAACACATGGTGAGCCAAAGAAACAAAATACAATTAAATGGAAGCCCACATGAAATTCCTGATTAATTTGCTTTGCCATAAACAGTATTATTCTATACGTAACAGAAGGAGTCTCGTAATTCAGTTCACGTAATAAACTTATTAACAGATGGGAAGAGATGACAGCCATGGGCAAAGCTCTTGTTATTTCGAAGATGGGGGAAAAAAGCCTTATCAGGTAGAATTCTAGAGCCAGGACCTGTCTTTTGTATTGAACATCTTTTAGGGGCTACAAGGATGTTGGGTGACCTAAGGGAGAAATTGAAGGGTTTACAATAGCTTTTCAAGTTTAAATTAAGATTTCTTTAACTTTGATATTATACACGAAGATGTGCCTGCCCCTTTAAAACTCTAGAAACTAAGATGTTGATGCCTTAGTCCTAGAGAAATCTATGCCAAAGACCATAAAAAAAATTTTAAAGGGTAAATGAGCTAAGAGCATAATGTGCCTTTATTAATTAAAAGCATTCCAGCTTTGAGTTTTCAAAAATAGGGCTGACGTCTAGCAAAGATGAATGTGATACAGAAACCAGCTTTCCATCATACTTGTTTGGCCCAAGAGAATTGTACATCACTGACTGTGGCTGTTGCTGAACACAATGATAAAATGGGCAATAAAAGAAAGAGGAATGTTTGTATGGTCACAATGAAGAACAAGTCTAAGCAAATTCCCAGCTTATTTGCTCCAAATGAATCTGCCCCAATAATGAAAATGAAAAAATAAATCAAGTGTGCACCAACAATTGATTCTATTTTTCCTGGAAGACTGAAGTGCAGAGGAATCTGCAGTTCACACACACTGCCAAAGAACACTGTGCATTCTTTCTCTGGTTGTAGGGACGGTGACACCAATTATCCTTTCTGGCTAACCTCAGTTCGGGCAAAAGGCAAACCTGGGCAGTATCTGATATAAAGAGAAGGGCATGCAATTTGCCTTGGTGAGACTGCTTTTCGAGAGAACCAAGTATTGACAGTTGCTAAACTCTGAACTTGAAATGAAAAATTGAGTTGGCTAAGCCAGGAACAGTCAAGAAAAGATGTATACAGACACTGCTGAGAAGGCAGGGACAACGCCAAAAGCCAGAGGCAATTTCTGGTCTTGGCATGCTGAATCGTATCTCATTAGAGGAGAGAGGGAGTTGGCAAGAACTGATTGTACACTGGCCCCACCATCTGTAAATTACATGGGCCCATGTTGTCACCTAAATCTGCAGGGAAATTTTGGTGATCGCGAAAGGTGGAAGCCCCAGGAAGGCTTCTCTGCAAATCCTTCTGCTTGTCGAACATCACGTTTATGGTCTGAGCAACGGTGTAGAGTGAACTGACTGTCAAGGAAAATGCACTAACTGGCATCAAGCACGGGAGAAAAGCCCCTGGGAAAGAACTGACAGGAGTGCAATGACCAGAGACTAAATTACCACCTGCTTATTAGGGTGGAATGAAAAATCCTCCCTGCTTGTTGTTTGGGTTTTATCAGCAACTGGAGACAATGACATAAAATACAAGCTAGCACTTAAATTATTCAAGTCTGGTAACTGCACATGGTTTGCATGTCCGACTGAAGAACTATATGTGGGTAAATTCTGAGCTGTAGGTTTTTAGATGCAATGTGTATGAGGCAAGACAACAGACTGGAGATTAGGAGACATGGGACTTCTCCTGGACATGCCTGGATTCCATGTGGTTTTGGGAGAAATTATCTGACATCTTTTTACCTTGGTATCCTGGTAATCCTGAAGAATGATGAGACTACAGGACAAAAAGATCTGGGAGTTCAAATCCCGAGTCTGTCATCTAGTAGCTGTGTGAACGTGGGTAAGTCACTGAATTTCTCTGATCCTCGTAGAAAATAAGCTCAGAGAAATTGTTGTAATAGAATCATGGCTCAGTGGAGAAAATGTATGATTTCATAAGAAATCAGAATGCTTGGAATTATTTGTGGAAGTTCCTTGTTTAAAAAAAAAAAGGTTTATTATATACATCCTAATTTTTATTATTTGTTTGTGCCATGACCTACCCCACACGGCAGTATGATGATGAGTAAAATATGTGAAGTTTTTATGGAAAGCAAGGTAATAGTATGGGGAGGCACCATGACATACAGGAAAAAGCAACGACTTTGGAATTGCATCAGTTTGGATCTGCGTTCACCTCTGAAAGTTACTTAGTAACGGTGACACCTACCTGAGGTGTTCTTAACCTGGGGTATGTGGACCTAAAGAGACCACGGATAGAACTCAGGAGACCTGTGGACTTGAATTAAAAAATTACACCTTTCACTAACCTCTAACTGAAATGTAGCATTTCTTTCAATTATGAATATAGGCAACTAATCATAGTATTTTCGCAGTGTCTATGACTTCGCACCCAGAGATGTCACAGATATTTTGATACCACGGTATAATTTTAACAGATATCTCAAAATATTGTTTATATTCATACTAATTTGAAATTATGGAAACTATTCACCCAGCACCTAAGCTTTCTTATTTAAGGCCTTAAGAAGCACATATCAAAAATTCATAATTTTAAAATTTTGACAATTGCATTGGAATATAATTGGTTTTCTTTGTAATATTATATATTTTAGCTTATGAACTTAAAAATATTATTTTGGGAAATAGTCCATAGGCTTCTCCAGCTCACCAGAGGGGTCCAAGGCACTAAAAGGTCCCACAACCTCCCTGGGAATTCATTTTATTAGGGGTAAAAGGGAGAGCAGAGCTGTGAGGCAGAGTCATTGTGAGATTACGGATGACACAGTGAAGTGCATTGCCCTGTGCCCTGCACACAGTAGGTGCTCAACTAACAGAAGCCAATCTGTGTTGAAAATGATGAGACAAAGGAAGTAATTTCCTGTATTACACATTCCATTCTTCCTTAACATGACAATTTCAATAAAATTTAGCTTTGGTCTTCTAAGGACATAAGGCTAATGTTTTCTCATGACTTGACTGTCTTCTCTTATTCGGGCCGGATGGTCTTGTGTGGTGTTGCGGGGCATGGCCGTGTAGCTCTCCCCTCCAAGTCTGCATTGCTATTGCTGGGAACAACCTACGCACGGACCAGAGCTGAGAGTCTACACTGTGAGGCTGGTGAGGTCTTTCTGGGGCCATGGGGCTGACCCAGCTGCTCTACTGTGAGCCAACAGGCAGGGTCTTGGCCATCGTTGCGGAAATGAGAACAAGTTATTTAGAAACTGGGAACACGAAACTATTTTAAAGCTTGCCAGTGAAGGGGCCTTCAGAGGCAAGACTAGTCTTGAGGCTCAGCATAATGAACCTCAATATGAGAAAATTAAGTAATGTTTCAACCTGAGTCCCAAATCAACAGTCTCAGCAATATGAGAGCATCCAGCAAAGGGGAGTGCGCGAGAGCAACGGAGGGAAGATTCATGGCCTTCTTAATTAACTCCGAGGTGCTCCACATAAGGGGAAAACGATAAATCAAGTAGATTACTGCCAGCGATCTGAATTTCCAAATGAAATAAGAGAGATGTAGCGCCTTGAGTCATTTTCTAAACGTGTATGGTGGCAGGCGGAGGGGCATCTCCAAGGTCGTCCCTTATGTTAAAATTTGCCACCGCGCACAACAGTCCTTTGATTGCATCTCATACCATAGGCAAAGTACTTGCCATATAGTCAGGTGTGAAGAGGCAAGGAATAGAAAGATGAATAAAACACGTAATGGGAGGGCAACACAAGACACATACATATAAAACTACGGTTGTTAGTCACACGCTTATTCAGGACATATTCACTGACCACCTATGATGTAACAGGCCCTGTTCCAGAAGCTGAGGACAGAGTGATGACCAAGACAAAGTCCCTACCCCTAGGGAGCGCCCATTCTCCAGCAGGAGCCAGGTACCAAACAACAAAGCAATTAATTAAACTGTGATTTGAGGTGGTCATAAGTAACATAAAGAACAAGAGAGCAGAGTAAGGCCGACAGGGAACTATTTCAGTGGGGGGTCAGAGAAGGCCTGCTGTGCAGGTGACACGTGACCAGATACCTGCAGGAGGGGAGGGAGGGAGCTGCGTGAAGCTCTGATGGGAGGGAGAGCATCCCAGCAGAGGGACTAGTGGGGACAAGGGCTGGGAGCAGGGCGATCTCACCAAGCAGGAGCTGTACTGGTGAGGGGTGAGGCTGAGAGGTGGCGAGCGCCCCATCACAGAGGCCTGGTGAGCCATGCTGAGGAGTTTCATTTTGACTCCACATGAGACGGGAAGCCATTGGCGGGAGAGGGAGGTGGTCTGACTTAGGGTCTACTAATGTAGAAACACAAGCAAAGAATATCAGCGTGCAGAATAAACAGGGGTTAATCCATGTGGCAGCCCTGTTATTAGTGGCAAAAACACAAACACATGCAAACAAATCTGACAACAACCTGAATGTCCACCAATCAGTAGTGAAAGGGTTGAACTATTATACATCTGTTTCTTAGAATTGTATGTAGGTATTAAAAGAATGAGTTAGAGCTATTTCTAACTTTGACCCAGAAGAAGTTAAATGGAAATCAAAAAGAGAAGTGTGCAATTTATACACACACACACACACATATACACATACCTATATATATTTCAGGCTCCCATTTTTTATAAAAACAAATGTCACCAACAACCAAACCCCTACAATACATGTCTGCACCTGAGTACAAATGCAGATGGAGACCCACTATGATGTTGGTTGCTCTGGGGTAGGAGGCTTGGTGGGGAGTTGGGGAGAGAGGAGATAAGCTACTGATCTTAAATACATTTGTACACAAATCTAAATTTTATGAGTCAATGGTCACAGCAAAGTGTGTAAATGCTATGATTTTGGAAAAGGAACTTAAAGATTTCAACAAATCATTCTGGGATTGTGGGGAACCTTCATAAAATAGGTAGCATTAAAAGTTGATCTTGAAGAGCAAAATTGTCACAGCCAGGAAAGAGTGAAGAAAAGAGGAAGAACACGGCAAGCTGAGGGCAAAGCATGGAAGGTTTTTGTACCTGGTGCTGATGGACTGATACTTTTGACCAATCTTCTGATGGCAGCTGGCACTCAGGGTGGAGGCAGGCAGAGAGGTTCATGAGTTCTTGAGACAATCCGAAACGGAGTTAGAGTTTCAAGGAAGGACGGTAGCAGGGGAAGTGTTCAAAAGGTGATGAGGGGGCTTCCCTGGTGGCGCAGTGGTTAAGAATCCGCCTGCCAATGCAGGGGACACGGGTTCGAGCCCTGGTCCCGGAAGATCCCACATGCCGCGGAGTGACTAAGCCCGTGCACCACAACTACTGAGCCTGCACTCTAGAGCCCGTGAGCTACAACTACTGAAGCCTGTGTGCCACAACTACTGAAGCCCACGTGCCTAGAGCCCGTGCTCCACAACAAGTGAAGCCACCGCAATGAGAAGCCCGTGCACTGCAACGAAGAGTAGCCCCCACTCGCCGCAACTAGAGAAAGCCCGCGTGCAGCAACGAAGACCCAACGCAGCCAAAAATAAATAAATAAAATAAATAAATTTATTTTTTTTTAAAGGTGATGAGGATGCAGATGTTACAGATTTGGTGCCTGGTTATTTGGAAATGGGGGTGAGAGAAAGTGGTGGGTAGAAAATAATTAACTCCAAGCTTCCTAGACTAATGAATGGGTAGGTATCATGAAACAACATTATGAATCCAAAAAGGAGAAGCCATTTTGGAGGGGGATGTGAAAAAATGGGCCCAGCACTGGATGAATTGAGCCTGTACTGAACATTCATGTACCAACCGGCAGTTAGAAATGAGAATTGGAGAAATCCTGGCATTAGGGGTTGGGAGTCCTCTCCACAGAAGTGAGAGCTAAACTCAAAGAATGGAGTGAATAAAGACGGAAAAGCAAAATTCTAGGGACAAAACTTAGGGAGAAGCCTCTATTTGTGTGGCCAAGAGGTAGGAGAAAAACCAGGACAGGACGAGTTTGTGGGTGCAAGGGAGGAAATGGTTTCAGAAACAGACAGTGGCCAAGGGCATCAAATTTGGTACGCCAAGTAGGGGAAGGTCTCAGGGAAGATGACGTAGTTATCCATGAAAAGAAAACAGAAAAGGACAGGGCATTCTTAGGATAGATCAGACCTTAGGATATATGAAGTGTGACTAAATCAAGTCAGATAATAGGGGGTTTAAGGCCACATAGACGAGAGATGGCTGTGGAGTATGGGCCTTGACGCCAGCTTTGAACAAGGGAGAGAGAGAATGAACAGAACATGGATGAAAAATCCAGATGAGATTGGAGACGGAAAAGAGAGAAGTTGAGACGGGATGCAGAAATGGTCTCCATCTTTTCTGGACAGGAACTGAGAACATCTGCTGATGAGGGGACTGGGAATTCCTTTAGGAACATTAATACAATGGGAAACACTTGAAACTGACTGTGGTAAGTTTAGCAAGGTTTTAACTTGGGATGAAAGGATTATGGGACAGTCTTGAGGGTCCAGCTGAGGTTGGAATGGTTGTGTTTGTGGTGGAACACATTGTGCTGTAAGGCACTTTTCTGTAGCGACCCCCAGCAGCTAGCCTGAGAAGCGAGGCACATCACGTCAGGTTGACCTGAGGCTGAGACTGGAGATAATGAGTGGGCAAGGGCCCTGGGATGAGGGATTAATCTAAATTGGTAAATTCAAAGCTAATATCCAGCAACCAGCCCGAATGTGGAGGTAAGCAAGGAAGGAAGGGCTGAGATCCTAGAGGTCTCTAGGTAAATGTGGTGCCAGGAAGAGGGCACAAAAGGGAGGCGGTACTGGGGACTCTGACCCACAGGGAAATGTCACAGCTGGAGATATTGAAAATATAGCAGCTCTTGCTTAGGTTAAAGTCCAAGAAATGGGTTTCTACAAAGGGGAGAAGAAAAGGAAATCTAAGACTATTTCTAAATGGTTTCAATATCACCGAATCTCTTTCGACCAATAAGTTTGAAGATTTTGAAAAAATGTAATGCAGCTTTGAAATGGACTTAAAGATGCATAAAAAGAACAATTACAAATACTTATGGGTAGACATAAGAAAGACTAAAAAATGGCCCAGTATGATTTGAGTTGTATAAACAGCCTGTTTTAACATGCTGATTGCCCTAACTGTAGATGACAAGTTATACAGGGAGGCCCAGTACCTAAGAGGCGAATCATATCACCCAGCTCTGCCAGGACTCACCTCTCCCACCATGTGTTTTATGCCAGCAGCCCAAGCTAATTCTGTAGGCGCAAAAGCCAAAATGTCACATAAGGGCTCTTTCCAGCTTCCCAGTGTCTCCTGAGAGTACATGGGTCTTGAAGTACACAACGAGCAAGCCAAATCAGGTTAGAGATATTACAGAGAGATTACAAGGAGAATCTGGCAGGCAGCCATCTCGGCTTTGTTTCAACTGATGTCCATAAGAACATAGGCTAAGAAAATAGTAGCACAATGTCTGGTGTTCGAGATCTGACAGCCTGCAACATGTTTATGGCATACATTAGGCCACAAACTTCAGTCTGGGGCCCAGGCACACAGCAGAACCTCAGATCTAGTGGACAGAGGGAAATAGGAAAGCATGTCTTGTGCTGTAATAAATGATTGCTCTCAAAAGACCACAACAGGTGGTTTCATGAAAAAAAAAATCCACTGCTTTCAGATTAAAAAAAAAGTCAAATGCTTCAGGCTTGTTTGTATAAAATAAATAGAAGGGCAGTACACACTTGGCCAATTACAGCCTTTTTTATGAGGCCATGACTGACTATAATCTGGCAAAAATAAGTCCAACTGAAATAGCAAGAGTGAGGGTTTGGGGGAATTAGGTGAGGTTTGGGAGTGGGAATGAAAGAAAGAGGAAGAAAGCTTTCATTAAGTAGTTCAGATTCTGGTAGGAGAATTTTTTTAAAAAAAGCATCCAGACTAATTTTATTTTCATTCAAAACACTCTTATTTAGTATATTTTTCCTTTACGTCTTGAACACATTTTTAATGACTGCTTTTAAGTCTTTGTTTCCTAAATCTAACACCTGAGCTATCTCAGGGAGGGTGTCTATTGACTGCTTTTTTTTTTTTTTTTTTTTCCCACGCTGAAGAGTAAGACTTTCCTAAGCCTTTCATGTCTAGTAATTTTTTATTGTGTATTAGACATTGTGTATCTGATTAATTTCTGTGAAGACTATTGATTTTTGTTCCAGCAGGCAGCTCAGTTTCAGGCTGATCATGTTGAACTTGTGTAAGCCTACATTTATGGTTTATTAAGGCCGATCTGTGAAAGCCCAAAGTGTTTCCCAAGACCTTCTAACTTGTCAGCACTCACCTCCGAACTGTCTCCTCTGAAAAACTTATGGAGTCTTGGTTTTAGGAGCTGTTAGGCTATCTCTAGAGCAGGCCACACTCTAGAACAAAGTCCTTATCTCTAATTTGAGTCTTTCTGGCACCTCAGTTGGAAGATTAGGGTATTAACAGGTTGTTGTTTCCACGCTGGCTGGGCTAGAATGCAATGCCTACCAGTACTGCTTGACCTCTGGTCTTGCTGTTCCATCCTTACTCCTGTAGCTCCTGCTCTTTGGTAAGACTCACAGTCTTACCCTGAACATGTCCACTCTCAGCCATGGACTCATGAAGGACCTTCATACAGACCTTTGTGGTCCCTTTCTGCACAGATCTCTCATCTCCAGTCTCCCTGTGCTACAGATTCCAGCAGCTTTAGTTGCCCTAACTCTGAGCCCTCTCTCTTTGGGTTCTAGCTCACTCGACTGCAGTAAGGAAACTGTCCTGTCAGTGAGCCAGATGACCACAGAGCTCACCTCCTAAGTCTCCTTTATCTCAGGGATCATCTGGTACTGCCTATTGTCCGGAGCTTGAAAACCACTGTCTCATCCATCTGTCCAGTTGTTTATGGTGGGGGAATTGGCAATGGCCACTGTTTAGCATACTTTATGCTGCATTCCATGTGAATACTGAATAAAAGTTGTACCCCACTCCATTTTTATCACATAGCCCTCTCAGTGCACATGGGAAGTAGAGGCTCCTTCTGAGTAGGTGTCTCAGAGAAGTGTCCCTAGAATCAATGATTTGTTCACTCTCTCATTCACTCATATGAAAATTCATACTCACTCATTTCCTCATTCAATAAACATTTATTGAGAGTCTACTATGTGCCAGATACCGTTCTGGGGGCTGGGGACACAGTCGTGGGAGATAGAAAGTATCCCTGCCTTCGTGGAGCTTCTTTCCTGGTAGGAACTGTTCTGGCCTAGCTCCAAAGCAATGCTTCCTCTGCAGTTGTTCCTCTAATTATTGACTTGATAGAGAAAAGGGAGACTTAGCATGAGCAGAATATAAAGAATAATAAAAGACCTATTACTTATACAACACTTCCTATGTCCCAGGCACTGACCGCTATATGTGCTTTGTCCACACTGATTTAATACCCACTGTTAGGAAGGTATTATTATTATCATTAGAGTTGAGGAAACAGAGGCTGAGACTTGTCGATTTGCTCACATAGCTCACGCATAGCAGAGACAGCACTTAAACCTAAGCAGTCTGACTCCTGCTCGCATGCTCTTCACCACTGCATTGCTCTATTCCTTAGAGAGAGAAGAGAATGACATTGGAGATGGGCGGGAAGAAACAGGGATCATTTCTAAACAAACAAAAAAAGTTTATTTATTTATTGTTTTTTTAAATTTTTTTTATACAGCACGTTCTTATTACTTGTCTATTTTATACATATTAGTGTATATATGTCAATCCCAACCTCCCAATTCACCTCCCCCTGCACTGCTTTCCCCCCTTGGTGTCCATGTTTGTTCTCTACATCTGTGCCTCTATTTCTGCCCTGCAAACCGGTTCATCTGTACCATTTTTCTAGGGTCCACATATATGCGTTAATATATATTTGTTTTTCTCTTCCTGACTTACTTCACTCTGTATGACAGTCTCTAGATCCATCCACGTCTCTACAAATGACCCAATTTCATTCCTTTTTATGGCTGAGTAGTATTCCATTGTGTATATGTACCACATCTTCTTTATCCATTCGTCTGTTGATGGGCATTTAGGTTGCTTCCATGACCTGGCCATTGTAAACAGTGCTGCAATGAACATTGGAGTGCATGCGTCTTTTTGAATTACCGTTTTCCCTGGGTATGTGCCCAGTAGTGGGATTGCTGGGTCATATGGTAATTCTATTTTTAGATTTTTAAGGAACCTCCATACTGTTCTCCATAGTGGCTGTATCAATTTACATTCCCACCAATAGTTCAAGAGGGTTCCCTTTTCTCCACACCCTCTCCAGCATTTGTTGTTTGTAGATTTTCTGATGATGCCCATTCTAACTGGTGTGAGGTGATACCTCATTGTAGTTTTAATTTGCCTTTCTCTAATAATTAGTGATGCTGAGCAGCTTTTCATGTGCTTCTTGGCCATCTGTATGTCTAAAAAGCTTTATTTTTAATAGAAACCACCTAGGTGTCTGGGCAGGTTGAGAGAAGCAAATGGATCACTATTCAAACAGGCACAGAGTAGAAGTTGATGGAGTTGGCGTGTAAGGGCAGAATTTTGTCCTTGTTCTTCCCAGTTGAACAGGAGGGAAATGGTAGTGTTCTGCATTTTGAATCAGAAAAAGACGAGCAGGCTGTCCTGAATAAAAGGCTTCATGGTTCCTTGGGGAAGTTGAGGATGTAAGTGGAAGTGACTGAATTCTAGCAGCCCCCAACTAGCAGAACTAGTCCCATCAGATGCTTCAAGAAAAAGTGCTCTGGGATCAGGTACATATGAAAATTATACTATCTCTCTTGGAGACTTAAAATGCATATCAGCATAGGAGAGGATCTGATTAAATCCTGTGGTAAAGAAACCCATGTTATTTAACTCCAGATTTCCTCAAATCAATTGACCACAGAACTATTTGGGAATAAATGAGTTTTGTCTGTGTGTTTGTGTGTGTGTGTGTGTGTGTGTGTGTGTGTGTGTGTGTGTGTGTGTGTGTGTGTGTGTGTGTGTGTGAGAGAGAGAGAGAGAGAGAGACAGAGAGAGACAGAGAGAGAGGGAGAGAGGGAGAGAGGGAGAGAGGGAGAGAGGGAGAGAGGGAGAGAGGGAGAGAGGGAGAGAGGGAGAGAGGGAGAGAGGGAGAGGAGAGCTGGCAAACATCCATTGGAATTACTATTCTAGGGACTAGAATTTGCTGTTTAATAGCAAACACTAAGCAAATTCATTTTTAGAGGAGGTCATACCTAACTACTATTATGCCAAGTGGTGCAGGGAGTCTTACAAAGAGAATTCTAGTAGAGCTGTAGTTTAGGAATGAGAGAATATTCCATGTTTATTAGGTAGTAAATGACAAGAATTGAGTGCAGGAAGGTACCCATTTGTGCCTAGTCATGATATTCCTTTATAGTTTACACCAAAATTATATACACATTTAAAAAATTAAAAGTTAATTTGGAAAATTCAATTATTTTAATACAAACATATTTTGTAAAGAAAATAGTGTAATTAACAGCTATAGTCATGTCTATTATCATGTCTTTAAGTTATCCCAATTACCCATTTCTGGGGAGTCACAAGTTATTAATAAGCTATCTTGTCACCTCGAGGCAGCTACCTGGACTATATAACAATAACTTGAAGGAAATACCCAGATGCAGCCCAGCGCTTCTCATCTATCTTTCTAAGGCGATGCCTGACTTCACCCCGCAGCGCACCTATCATCTGCCTACTGGTGAGAGGTGGTGGTGGACATCCTTCCCCACTCTAGCTGAAGCCTGCTATGCTAGGTTGTGCCCTGCACGCTCAAGCCAGTTTCCTTGCAGCAATACATCACTTAGGAGCTCCTGGTCACCTTTCTCATAGCAATTTTTTTGCTTCTGCTGTCTCCTACTGTTTAATTTTATTAGGTTGTTACCCTCCAATTATCTACAGCACGGTAATTACTCTCATCTTTATGTCCTTCTGCATCCCCTCTGCCCAGCTGTCCTACCCGATTTTTTCATCATTAGTTTTCCACCTTCTCCTCTTACTTTTCTAAGCTAGTACTTTACTCTCTGATATCCCAACAAGGCAGCCTGTAGAGCGATTAGAAACACAGGTTCTGGAGCCTAACTGTGCAGGTCTGAACCCAATACTCCAGTTCCTACCAGCCGGGGACCTAGGGCAAGTCACTTAACGTCTCTGAGTCTCAACTTCTGAACCTGTAAAATGAAGATCATCACAGTACTTCTTTTATGTGGTCACTGTGAAGATTAAATGAAATAAGTAATGTGAAAAATGCTTAGCATAGAGCTCAAGACATAAAGAGTTATGTTTGCTCTTTCAGTATTATTTCTTCTATATTGTTTCCTCTATCCAAAATCTAGCTTTTCTTCTTGCCCTTTATACCTTTTTGCCAGGTGTATAAATATTATACAAACTAAGCAATTAAATTTCCTATTACATGAACTTGTCATTGTTTCTAACGTCACAAAATCAACAGAACTTCCTATCCTTAGAATCCATATCTATCTTTTTTCCCCTGGAACTACTCCTTCAACCCTCACTAATTCATTCAATCTCCCTCTTTCTCACTAAACTATTTTTATTTTAAAATTTGCTCAGGTGTTGTAACAGATGCGCTTTTAAAGGAATTAAAGGTTGTTCAACACATTATGTTCAAGAGAGTAAAGCAATTTAAAATAGGTATAAACAAAGGCTCTCCGATTTCCACGCAGTTCTTTTTTTTTTTTAATCCAAAAAGCTAGCTCCATTTTAAGTACCCTAACTCTGCAATTTCAGTCAGTGTTATTGCCAAAGAAAGTTTCAACTCAATTTTGAGGTGCCCAAAAGAAAATCAGAGTTGCATAAACAGATATATGAGCAGAAAAATATTAATTCTTTTCCTGTCTTCACTGCTCAGCAAAGATTTTATTTCCCCCTGAGGTTTAAGGGGGAAAAAAAACCTTATTTGTTCAATTTTTTTTTGAATAGTACTCTTTTCTGCAGTATTCAGGATATTGCCATCTAGCTGACTTTCTTTTATTATCTAACCTTGATTACTCTCTTCTTGCATGTTTACTGGCTTCATGTGAATTTCAATATGTTTCCCTTCTGGATCAAAGGCCCTTAAGACTCCTTTTTATCCCAATTTTTTTTCTTTCCTTTTTTAATTGAAGTATAGTTGGTTCACAAAGTTGTGCTAGTTTCAGGTGTACAGCAAAGTGATTCAGTTATACATATATATATGTTCTCTTTCAGATTCTTTTCCATTATAGGTTATTACAAGATATTGAATATAGTTCCCTATACTATACAGTAGGACCTTGTTGTTTATTTATTATATTTTATATATAATAGTGTATATATGTTAATCCCAAACTCCTAATTTATCCCTTCCCCCTCTTTCCCCTTTGGTAACCATAAGTTTGTTTTCTGTGTCTGTGAGTCTATTTCTGTTTTATAAATAAGTTCACTTGTATCATTTTTTAAAGAAGCTACATAAGTGATATTATATGATATGTCTTTCTCTGCCTGACTTATTTCACTTAATATGATAATCTCTAGGTTCATCCATGTTGCTGGCATTATTTTATTTTAATTTTTTTTTGCGGTACACGGGCCTCTCACTGTTGTGGCCTCTCCCGTTGCAGAGCACAGGCTCCGGACGCACAGGCTCAGCGGCCATGGCTCACGGGCCCAGCCACTCCGCAGCATGTGGGATCTTCCAGGACCGGGGCACGAACCCGTGTCCCCTGAATCGGCAGGCGGATTCTCAACCACTGCGCCACCAGGGAAGCCCTTATTTTTTACAGCTAATATTCTGAGTAGTAATTGAGGGACATTTAGGTTGCTTCCATGTCTTGGCTATTATAAATAGCTCTGCTCTGAGCATTGGGGTGCATGTATCTTTTTGAATTAGAGTTTGAATTAGAGTTTTCTCCAGATATATGCCCAGGAGTGGGATTGCTGGATCATATGGTACCCCTATTTTTAGTTTTTAGGGAACCTCCACACTGTTGTACATAGTGGGTGCATCAATTTACATTCCCACCAACAGGGTAGGAGGGTCCCCTTTTCTCCACACCCTCTCCAGCATTTATTATTTATAGACTTTTCGATGATGGCCACTGTGACCGGTGTGAGGTGATACCTCATTGTAGTTTTGATTTGCATTTCTCTAATAATTTGTGATACTGAGCATCTTTTCATGTGCCTGTTAGCCATCTGTACGTCTTCTTTGGAGAAATGTTTATTTAGATCTTCTGCCCATTTTTTGATTGTGTTGTTTGGATTTTTGATATTAAGCTGTATGAACTGTTTGTATATTTTGGAAATTAATCCCTTGTTGGTCGCATAGTTTGCAAATATTTTCTCCCATTCCATAGGTTGTTGTTTCATTTTGTTCGTGGTTTCCTTTGCTGTGCAAAAGGTTTTAAATTTAATTGGGTCCCATTTGTTTATTTTTGTTTTTATTTCTATTACTCTAGGAGACGGGTCCAAAAAAATATTGCTGCAATTTATGTCAAAGAGTGTTCTGCCTATGTTTTCTTCTAGGAGTTTTAGTGTATCCAGTCCCCTTAAGGCTCCTTTTAGCATTTTTTTCCCCTATGGCCAGACTTGGCTTCCTCCTTGCAGCTCTCCATTGCTCAGCTCTCTTTTCCACCTACCAGGTGTTTATTTATCACCTACACACCAATATCTAGAGTGTCTACCATGTGTTCAGTCCTGTTATGTATGCAGCACTGTCCACAGAGGGATCCTGAGTGAGAAGGGCTGTTAGTAACCTGGGCAACCTTCCATACACAGTCCTTCTCTTGACTTAAAGATCACGAATAAACATCTCAATCCCCTACATACGTCTGCTTCTCTACCAGCTAGGACATGATATGGCGAATTCTTTATTGTCTCAGACCTCTAAATACAATATGTCCAGTTCAAGACACATCTTCTCCAGATCTAACTTCCAGCTTATAGCAAATAAAGGACACAGAGGAACCTGCCAGATGGCCTCTTGGAGAAAACCTAAAGGAAACCCAGAAGGTGGATGTATTCTGTGGGACGCTGGCCCATCTCCTCAACAAGTCACTGTGCCAGATTAAAAGAAACTTGGGGGGCAAAACATCCAGGTGCAACATGATGTTCTGGATTGGATACTGGGTTAGACAAACAGCAATAATGGACTTGTTTAGATCACCTGGGGAAACCTGCATATGATAAGGGTATTAGATTAGATGCAAATGTACTGAAAAAGTAGAGATCAGTGACACAACTGAGCAGGCTGCAAAAGAGTATGTAGAGCTTTGGGTTAAAAATTATATTGTTTTGTACGTATGTATATATGTATGTATGTATTTATTAACTAATTATTGAAGTACAGTTGCTATTATATAGTATTTTTTAAAAGTGATCTGAAAATGTGTGTTAAGGTATTACCAGTAGTGATATCTGGGTGGCGGGAATGTGATGTTTTAATAAAAAACAATTTTTTTGGACTATATTTCCTAATTTTCTACAATATACGGCTATAATAATAAAAGGTTATTTTTTTAAATGCTCATTTTCTTCCAGAAGACTCATCTCAGAAAGTCCACACTCACTGATTACACCCTGACTCTCTAGGGTTGAAGCACATCCTACTGCACAGTTTATACTAAACTATCACACTTGATTCAAGTTCTCTGGTGGGTTTTTTGTCTGTGGCCCTTGTCCCTATACTTCAACTTCACTAGAGTCCCAAATCACACCTGGCAGAATAGTTCTTTCTTTAGTGAGTGTAATGTCTGCGTAATTAGTAGATCCCTGTTGCCAACATGGCTGACAATACACACAGGAAGAATGAATGTGAAAATCTCACAGACTCTCATTAGAATAAGGCTTAGTAATACACGCGTTTGTATATACATAGGTAACATATTTTACCAAAAATACAATAGCCACACTATTAAAAAGTCCTATTCAATACCATAATTGATCTATAAGACTATTTATCCTATTCCTCAATGTTACTAGGCTAATTCACATACATCTCGTTCACATAATTCTAATGTATACTTAAAGACTTTTCAAAACCTGTGCTAAACTCGGGAAACAACACAGGTTTTGTGAGAAATCCAGATAAGCACATACATCTTTATTTGTCTCTGATGTGATTTTGAAGGTGTTCTACTTAAAACAGCCCCAAAATTATGGTTAATGAAAAACTAGGTATTTTATCTCGCTTCCAGGAAAGGCTGATAAGTAGGAAACCCAAAGAAGATATGCAAATAGATGTTTATATTAATGAATCCTTTAAAAAACATGCTTCATAAAAGAACTTGAAGCTGAGCACAGTGGCTCCAATGCAAAGCCTTCTCTAGACAAGATTTAAGTAAATTTTCTGAAAAGTCATTAAAGTGAAACAGTACAGATAATTCATTCCCAGCTTTCCACCTCAGATCCCGAACCTCAGCTCTGGTACCAAGAAACCAGAAACACTCTTTGCCTTATATAAAAAGGGGACAGTCAATAGAAATTCAAGCACTGAGTTACCAGCCGAGAATTCTTCATTCCCATTGAAAACTAGTTTCGCTTTTCCTTTGTCTTTTTCTCATGCGGGGGGCGGGTGTTTTCCTAACATCAGTTGATTTCAGGTTCTCTTCAAAAATCCCTGTCTCCTTAATTATTTAAGTTGGATGAAACAACAAGTCCTCTTTTAGACCCGATATATTAAGTTCTAAACTGTTCTCTAAGGTCGTGCTCGCACGTTCAGTTTCAGGAAAATCTCGTGTGACTCAACACAGATGGGGTCGGTTGAGAATGTTTTTACTAAAAGGTGAACTGCTACTAAGTAACTCTGACATTAAATTATTTCAGTTTGTTATATCCTGATATATTCTGATATTCCAACAATGTTCTGAATTCATAAAGCACCTCTTCACCCCAGGGTTTAAAAGTTTCACTCAAACATAAATCCATTCATCTCCAAACTGCCCTATGAAGTCAAAAGAGTATATTCTAACTCTGCACGCAAACTACTTCCAGCATGAGCTTATAAATCAGTCATGTTTCGGCCTTATGAACAGAGAACTACAACCTGCCTCTCCCCATCACAGAAACAAGAAAATTCCATATAGAAGTTGATTTTAAATAATCTCCTATAAATAACTGAAGACTGAAAACATTTTTCCTACCCCGTTAAAAAGATACATTTAAAAAATAAACATGTGGCAGATATGAGGTTGCTATAAATTCTGAAAATGGCTTACCTATTGATGTAACTGAGGGCAACATAGGTTGGCTGCTGTAATTCTTGTTTTTCTAAAACACGTGGATCTGTATCTGAAACAAAAACACAATTATGATTTTTCAGCTCTCACATCAGAAATATATGTGGCTACCTAACCTAAAGTAACAGAGGCTAAATGGAGAAAAAGGTGAATTCAGTAGACCGCTTTTTAAAGACAACGCAGTCAGCAAAGCACCATCATTTGTTCATTCATAAATAACAAGATATTGCATTACTTTTCAAGAGAATTCCAAACATCAACAGTGATAAAATGTCCATCTGTCACACAAACTCTTGCACAATCGCCCTCATAAATATTGGTTTTCACTGCTTACAGTTACAACGTTGGCATGGTTTTTGGTGGTTAATCGGCCTAAGAAAGAAAGGCTCTGTTAATTATGCTCACTTCAATGCTGGAACAAATTAGTTGTCATTGGAAAGCTTCATCAATCTGAAAATCTACTGAGTATTGTTCTCATTCACTGCATACTTTTCTGGGTTTGGATTCACATTCTAGAGGGCAACTCTTCTCCTTCTTAACTGTATGTTTATTATAACTTTTCTAGACTCTCAATCAGAAATTTTCATGCTGGTTCAGAATCCACAAACACCACATTCATCAGAGGGTTTTTTCCCCCCTTGAAGAGAGAGAATTCAACACCAGAGCAAACTTCCCTAACAGTGCTTCTCCAACACAGCACCAAAAAATGCACTTTTAACAACTAGAAATATATTCAAACTTCTCATGTAGAGAAATGATTGTGCTAAGTATATGCAAAATCAATGTTTCTATAGTAAGACTATAAAGAAACGTGAACACATTTTTGTTTTCTTAGTAAAAGGTTCAGACATTTCACACAGATTTCATTACAACCTCGTTTAAAACCATTCTTCCAGCTGCACTTGGCAATAACACCTTCTTTGATGTAATGACAGATATTGTTTCAAGCACCTTGGCACAGGAAGTGTTTACTGCCCATGGTGGATGTAAGATACCCATGCTAACTCCAAAGTGCGTTAACAGGTGATGGGGTAGGGGGTACAGACACAGTGGCATAGAGCACAGGTGGCAAAAAATGACAGCATCAAAATCAATTTACAATGCTTTCCACTCCCAGACTAAAACTGGACAGTAGTGGCGATTTTTTTATTGGTGTTATAGTTAAGAATCTCATGTTCACTTTATTATTTTTCCTATGCCAAGAATTTCAGGGACACACTATTCAGAAATCCTGCTTCCTGGGTCGTTGCCATCGCAAGCCATGAAAGCCAAATTCTGAAACAAGAGACAAAGGTTCTCTGAATGGCTCCATCACATTGGGTCTCGAGGTTTTGGCAGCGCAAGTGAGAACAGATCAGTAACTCAGCATTTCCTCTGCCTCCTATGATGATTACATATGCACCTGAGGCTGTTTGTATTGATAGATCCCTGGCCTCCAGAAACACTGTTTTCTTTGTTCCACCATCTTCCATAACCTAGGCTAGATTTATGCTCACATACCCTCAAATTATGAGTGGTGACATGGACTTCCAGAAGCTTCCAAATGCCTTTCCATAACAACAACAACAAAACCATCTGGAAGCACCTCAGGCAGGATTCTCCTGTTTTTCTAGAATGCAGACCCCGGTAACTGACAAGAAAGTAGAACTTCCAGACACATGTCCACCAGGCCTGAGACATCTCTTTCAGATTAAATGTTTCCTTGGGCAACCTTTAGAGCATCCATGAAAGCTTCGTGTTCTTAAAACGAAATTAGGTACTTGGTGCCCACAAATCAGGAGAAGCCTGCACAAGTGCTACCAGAGGAAAAGCATCAGGGCTGGTCGCGAATAGACATCAGTTCCGTCACCCGCTTCCTGGCTGACTGGCGTGCAATGATCATGACTCACCATTTTATGGATTCAATTATACTGTGGAGCACTTTGCATTCAGTAAAAGTATAATAGCCGCCTTCATTATTTCTCCCTCCCTGACCAAAAAGTAACTGTCTGATGCTAAAAACTCTACAGGAGAGGACTGGAGTGACAAGGGCCTCGGGTGTTCACAGCAGGACGATGACGTCCTCCTCATGAAGACGGAACGTCATTAGCAGAATGAACTGGAGAGAGTAACACTGTTCATTGGAAATTACTGACTACAACAAGAAGAACTTCTTTAAGCCACGTGCCACACCACCGAGACAGTTTTTGCACAAGTCGCTACAATAAGAAATGTGATATGAAGTGCAGTGGCCATAGTGCACCATCTCCCAGATATTTCTCTGGCTTGTTTATGGCACTGATCAAAAGGTGAACCTGGAACGTTGGCTACCATTGCCCAGAGATAAAATCCACCTCAGTCAATGGTCTGTGGGATAGAAACGCTTGAATTTTTCATAGCCACACGATGTTCCTTAAACTGGCAACTGGCAAGAAAGTAAAGCATCCCATACTGCGGCTACCTACAGCCCCATACAGCAACACTCTACCACTCTTATATCAAGAAGGGACAGGAAGATGAACCTAAAATTTCTCAGCAGGGCAGGGCACAGCCAAAAAAACCCACTAAGAGTTGACTGTTTTCTGTCTCATATCACCCCTGGCACACTCACAGATTTCAGGCTGACTGAAGATAAAGGAATTCAAATATGAAAATGTATTTTAAGATACCCAAGCAATAAAAACCTATCAACTTCAAAGTTTCTAAAACATAGCACCCTCACAGTAGACAGCAATGTGCTTCCTCTACCATTCCTAGTTCAGGGTAATAGCTTGAACACACAGTTCTAGAGTAAGGACGAGACACAGAGTGGAAGCTTGCTGTAGCTCATCTGGTCCTACTGCCCTGTGGTTTTATACAGTCAATTAAATGGCAAAAGGCTCAATGTCACAGCACCAGCTCCCATGACTTCTCAAGTAGTTAAGAGAAAAGCCAAGCAAACGGCAGAAATAAGGAAAGGACAGTCTTAAGACCCTTCTGGATAGGAACTAGAGTTAAACATGATGAAAGGAGGGCAAACAGCACACCTCGTTCAATCAGGGAGGCCTGTGTTCATCAGCTCTGCTGTCTCTAGTGTTGGGAACCAATGTCCACCAAGTGCCCTGATTTGGGACCTAGGTTGAGTCTTTTGTAGCGCTATCTTCAAGCTTCCAGGAAAACTCTATCAAGGTTGTTTGCTGGGTTAACAGAAGCTAACTGAGGAGCTCATGGGCTCTGGCTGTGCTTCAGCTAGTCTACATCGCTGGGATTTATATGCCTGTATTCATTTCCAATTTAAGAATGTCAGAAACCAGCCATACTACCTCTCAACGAGACTAATGAGGCCTCTATCAGCAACGAGCTATTTGAAGGCTGGGAGGCAGCAGTGAGGGGGAGACAGTATATCACGCCGCCCCTGCCCAAGAAGGCCTTCTTCAAATTCTATATCCTCCAAATGCTGGGCTCTTTGCTCTGTGTGGAGGGCAACAGTGGGAGGCCTGAGATGACGTGAGTGGGAAGGCAGCCCCAGAAGATCCTGGAGAGGAAAAGGCCCACCCAGCCAGATGAGGGATACTGAAAGTCTGGGATGGAAACACCACTTTTCTGTGGACTCACTTGGTAATAATTAATGGGCACAGTCTGTTCTCAGTCTTCTCCCCAACAGCTGAACTCACAAAATCACAGTTTTAGTTTATTCAGCAGAGCCTTCCACAACATCCCTGGCTGAGCGCGTGCACCCCTCCTCCCTTCTCTGCATCACCTCATCCCTAGCACTGTCCCCGCACTTGTGTCACCATAGAGGCAGACGCTGGGCACATCCTTTCCCCTTCCCACATTTCTCAGAGATGAATCATCGCAATTTCTTTCCTCTCTGCAGCACTCAGCTCAGGGGCAGGCATGTAGGGGACGCATCATCATTATTAAATGGATACACTGATTTTATGATGAGAAAATGGAAGATTTGAGGTCAAACGTGGCAGATTGATCAAAGGTGTTTTTTTCCTTCACCATCCAAGGCCCCACTAAAGGAAGAAATAAAGGAAGGAAAACCTCTCCAGGGATAGAAAAAAAGGGGAGACATCAGCAGACAAGTGGTTTGGACCAGTGTTTTGGAAGATGGAAAACTCATACAGGAGTGACAAGTGACTCAGAAGAGTAGAGGAAGCTATAGTCTCAAGTGCCTGCAGTGGGGGAGATGCACGGGCCAGGAGGGGAACCCGCTGGGTTCCCCTCCTGGCCCATGCTTCTAGCCCCAAGAGGCCCTGGACTTGGAGAGGCCAGGTGTTGCAAAAGGCAAGGAAGGGAAGGTTCAGGGCTGAAAACAGGAGAATTGTTTAAAAGGTTGATTATCTAGAGACACTGAACCAGGAAACCAAGCACAGCGAAGATAGAGGGGGAGTGGGGAGAACACACGGCTGAAAACAAGGGGATTAGAGTGGAAATATACCTACTTCACTGTCCCAAGAACACTGGCAGGCAGGCGGGAGGATGCCTCTCTGATTAAGCTAAGACGAGACGAGATCACCAGATGCCGACATCTGGCAATTCCTTGATTAAGTGATTTCCCTGCAGATAAGTCTATGGTCAACGAGCTCCATCCATGCCTCTATCCAGAGCCTCCCATCAGGTTTTTATTGCCTCAGTGTCTTAAATAGGAGCCAAGAACAGTCAAGGAGTGATCATTAGACATTTGAGGGAAAGCCTTGAACGTGAAAGGAAGATATACCAAAACAAATGAATGGTGGGAGACAGGAGCAAAGGAGCAGACAAATTGAGGCTTGGACAGTTAAGTGACATGCCTATTTACACAAACCCAGTTAACAGCAGGGCTAGGACCAGAAGCCCTGCGTCCTGAGTCCCATTAGGCCAGCATTTTGACCATTTAATGCGCATCCTCTGAAGTCAACTCATTGCTACCAACCAGTTGCAACACTGGCCTCCATACAACCTTTATAGCTTTCTTAAAAGTCCAGCAAAGTTCTGTTGCAACTTTCACTCCGCTTTTAGGACTGAGTTTTGATGAACTGACAACTTTTAATTCACAGTTAGTTTACTTCAGCTGCTGAAATAAATATTTCTTGCCAGCAATGGTCCTTTCAAAAATAAAAATAAAAAATCCTACAATTGCACATAACTGGCCTTTGAATGGATCAACTTTTCCTTCGTTTATAGACACGTCATTTGAAACTTTTCCCAAGCCATAATTTCCATTACAGGGCAGTCAGTGCAAATTACAGTGAGATTTTTGCCTTTCCAAATTCAATGTGAAATCCAGATGCAGTTAAGTGGTGCTGTAAACTTTATGAGTTAAGTATCTAAAAGTCAGGGACATTGTGCAGTACAATAACGCCATCTATTAGGAAAGCATTTATGTTCCCATTTGCAGCCTGAGTTTTCCTCCACAAGTGAATGAATAAACGTTGTTCAACCAAGAACCGTTTGGACGATGTTCTAGGAGGCTGATTTATAAACAAACACAGCATACTGCAGCCTTTTCAGTTTCCGGCATGACCAGAGGGTTAAAGTTATTAGAAATAGACAGTTCTGACCAGGATGCTTTCTAACTCTTCACTAACCCATCAAACTCCTAGGGTCATTGATGGCTGCTTGAGAGTGGTAGCTATTTTTCCCCAAGTATAAGATGTGTAGCCTTATATGTATGACACTCTCAGTCTGCACTCTTCAGCCAAATTCTCTACCTTGTTACCTGGGACAAGAGAGACTGTCAGAGTCCATCGTGGCTGCCTGGTATGCTTGTGCAGTGCACAACCTGTACATCTGTATATAGTGACCCTGAAGACTTGGGGTGCTGGGGTTACACAACAATAAAATTCTTCCAAACAGGAATAAGGCCAAAACTTAGTCCCATTTGATCTTACAGGCATGTGTACATGTACACACAAATGGACGTGTCTGCTTTCCCCAGAAATGAACCTGATGATGGATCCAAGTAGCATGTGATACAAGACCGTAAAGGAGCTTCTATGTCACCGCTGCCCATGGGAAGAGCCTAAAAGCACGTATCTGGAAGAAAAGAGAGCTGCTGGTGGGTGAAGGTAAGTGACAAAAGAGAAGGCAGGGAAAATGAGGCTCTCGACATCCTCTCTGCAAGGATGGAAGGGCAATGGCTGTTCATGAAAAGAGACCTTCAACTCCTTCTGCCTAAAATTGTTTGCCCAAGGAAATTCTACCCATCTTCCAAGGCGCTGGCCTATCCACTACCTCTACCATGTGTTATGCCACACATTTGCCAATCTGTCTTAACACCCCACCAAAATGGAAGCTCCTTAAGGGACCAGATTTTAGAAGCCACAAACCCTAAGTCCAGTGCTTCGTAAATAATCAGTGAACATATGCTGAACAAATAAATGAATGCCCTAGGCATGCATAACACAAAAGACATAAAGATAAGCATTCAGCTCAGACTCTTCAACTAGGAGAGTCAGACGGACAGGAGAGGAAAACAGACCCAAGTGTAAGTGACTGCCAGTACAGAGACACTTATAAGAAAAATATATACCAGTAAGCACAGATGTGCAGAAGGATAGAAAATGATGCAAAATTCAGAATAACGAGAGAGAGGGGCAGAAAGGGCTAATCTGGGAAGGATTTACTGATGAATAGGAACTGAGTTGGGTTTTGAAGGAAGGGACTTAGGCATAGGCAGTGGTTCATAGGTGAGGTTAGGGATCTGAAAATGGCATGAAGTTTGAAACAGAAAGCACAGGTGAGAAGTCTGTGGGGAAACGTGGGCTGCAGAGCCGATATTCATTAGTTATAAAATATTTATAGAGATACTTTAAAACAGTTGCTCTGAACTGTGGGTGATTTTGCCCCCCACCCCCAGCCCATCAGGATGTTTGCCAATATCTAGAGACAACTGGGGTGTGAGGATGCTACTGGCATCTAGTGGGTAGAGGCCAGGGATGCTGCTACACATCCTACAGTGCACACACAGGACAGCACCCCCCAGCCCCAACAAAAGAACTACTTGGCCGAAGATGCCAATGATGCAGATGTTGAGAAACCCTGTGTTAGAGCTCTATGAGTATCACGAGGATGGAGCTATTGCTTCTAGATGATAATCTCTGTTATTTTCCGTGGTCTAAATCAAACGGCTGGTTAGGAGGCTACAGAAGATACAAGACGTTGTTTGGACTTACAAGAGCTCAGACTTTCTTCATGGAGACAAAGATACCGAGTTCATTTCAAGAAAGACATACTGCACTCTCGTCATGCACTAGTTGCAAAAGGGAAATTCTAAGTCAGTAGATTCACAACTGAGCGAGAAAGACAACACAATTCACAGTTAACAATAATCCAAGACAGACAGATCTGTGCCAACCTAGAGGACTACACCAGCTGCTGTAGAAACAAAACAGGATTCTCTGGGCGAATCAGAGAAACTTCTTGAAAGGAAATTTTACATGAGCTTTGAACTAAATCTCTAGTCAGAAAAGGTGAGAAAACGGTGAATCAGAATAGAAAACGGTCTGAGCATTAGCAGAGACAGGGGCAAGAAAGCCAGTGTGGCTGGAACTCTGCACGAAGAGTCCCACAATGCAGAGCAGGCCCACGTGCTGGAAGGCTTGAAATGTTCTCCAAGAGTTTGGACTTAACTCCGTGAACAATGGAGAGCCTCAGAAGGAGTAAACTGATACGGTCCATGTTTTAGAAAAATAACTGGTGGTGGTGTGGAGAATGGTGGGGAAAAGCTGGAATAAAGAAATATAAGGGAAAAAAAAAGAAATATAAGATTTGGTGAAAGTAGAAATGGAAATACACTGTTTTTCTTGTGTTACAGATCTGAGGGCCTCATTACCAAAAGTAAGGAAGAAACTAGAAAGTGAAAAAGGTTTTGACAGGCAAGAAAAGGAGGTCTGCTTCTGATGTGTGGTAAGACATTTTGCAGAACCAAGAAGACTCAAAGGAAGAAGAGATAAAGGACTCAGGACACAGATAGGGACTGCAGCGCTGTAGATTCCCACCATAATGCCACGTTCCAGCAGGCACTGGAACCAGACCATGTCCCTCAAAACAAAACGACGATACAGCAAAAACCCGACCACTCTGAGTCAACACTTGGTTATCATATAACTCAGCCAATTCATCAGGAAGTACTGACTGAGGACCTAGTAGGCCTAATAAAATCCCAGCAGGGATAAAGAAAAGCCAGAGGTTGTACTGCATTTGAAACCAAGTAATAGGCAAATTTCACAAGGGAGTGAATATAAAAGATTGGGACAAAAAGAGAACTGAGTCAAAATGGACCCCGAGTTCAGTATTTTAACTGATTTGGTACCCAAGACTCTAAGGCTCACTGCTGTAATCACCCTCCCATTGGCATCCCTGCTCCCACTTCTTGGTGATGCTAAGGATTAAATGCAACTCCACACCAGTCAAACTGCCTCTGTTCCATACTAGCTGTATAACTTCTTTAAGTCTCAGTTTTTTTTTCATCTGTAAAATTCTGATAAGGATAGTACTTTTGAGTGAGCGCTGAAATGAGGATTAAATAAGCAATGTGTTAGGTGTGGCTACTAGTCGGTTCTTTAGCCCGTAGAATGTTTTGAAATCAAGCTCTGTACTGTTGTGGATTATCTCCATTTTATAGTCAGGGGCATAACGATGCAGAGATGATCTAAGAACTCATCATTCACATAATGTAGTGAGATTGCTAGCTACCATTGGGTAGTCATTTTCCCCTTCTTCCTCCATAATGCTTAGGAATATGGCTGTCTGGTATAAAGACTACATTTCCCAGCATTCCTTGAGCCAGGTGTAGCCCTGTGACGAAGGCCTGGCCAATAGGATGTAAGGCTTCTGGGAAGCCTCTTTAAAGTCATGTGCCTTTGCTTGTGGTTATTTTTCCCTCCTGCATCTACTTTGGATATGATATAATCTACAGAAGTCATACATGGCTGAGCAACACGATAGAAGCCTGAATCCCTGATCCCATGAAGACCCACACCACTCTGAACCTGAACACCTCCAGACTTCTTGAAAGTGAAAGAAAGAAACTCTTCCACTTAAGGCATGTGTTATGTAGGGTTTTTCAGTTGCATGAAACCAAACCAGATCTTAACAGACACATGAAACAACTGGAATGCTGGTTTATTTTGTTGGACTCAAAGTTCTAATCTGATGTCTTGCTTTGTTTTTTCAGATTCTTAAAAAAATTCTCTTTAACAATTTAATATGCCAGCTCATGGAAAGAAAATAAGAGTAAAATCACACGCACATCACCACACCATCTGTGGATCACTCTTAACCTGGGATAATTAAAGAATGGGAGAAAGAGGAGGAGGAAACCATCGTATCAGATTATGGCTCCTCTGGTGGCTTTAGGACTTTCTCTAGAATTGGTTATTAACAGGCAATAATGAAGCAAATTGCACATGCATATTACTTCTGAGTTATGAACAATGCAACCAGCAGTAACCTTTGAAGCTGTCAGGATCTTTTCAGGCAAGCAATTAAAGTGAAAAATGAGAGTGTGCACAACTTCCATCACCCAGTACTACATGTAAGAACACCACCTACAACACTGACATAAGAGTGGGACTCAGTCTGAATATTTATTAATGCAGATCTGTTCCCATTTGTTCCTCTTTTTTTCCCTGTAACCCATTCCACCCCCACCTGCCAAATTTTTTTTTTCTTTAAAGGGCAGCTCTGACACCATGGATTTCATTCACCTGAAACCTCCATGCAGTGTGACATCTCTCCAATCTTCACCTAAAGAAATTTCCTTTGCTATCCCTTGACCAAAATATAAATTTAGGGCAAGCTTGGATTCTAGAGAAGAAAAAGTGGATAAGGAAGTAAGCCCCAATCAGGACAACACAAAATCAAGATTAAAATAATTAACATACAGGAGGCCAAATATATGTCAAGTACTGTGTGCTAGGTACTGAAGGCCCCTCCCCCATCCTTCAAAGGTCCCAGTTCTCAAGTAGTCCAGACTCTGGAGGATCTGACTTACAGTGATCTGTAATAAAAATGATCTGGTGTAAAAAAAATATCTGATTTTCTGCCAAAGTGTAGATATCACTCCCTGCTTGCATATGTTTTGTGATTTAAGTACTTGGACAGACTTAAAGAAATGGCAGGAATAGACACAGAGGTAAGCCACTTGGAACAGGCCTTTCCAAGCAGAGAAGAAACCCGTGTTCTGAGTTCGAAGACGTGAGGCCAATGGGTCCTATAAGCAAGTTTGTCTCATTTGGTTTCAGTCATTTCTATGCCGCCAAATACCTAGAGACCAGCGCTTCTCAACCAGAACTGCTCACTAGTATCACCTGGGTAGCTGTAAAAAAATTCTGAGGCCTAAGACCCATCTCCAAAGATTCTAACATGCAACCAGAAGAGGGATGAAGATCTGGTTCGGAAAGTCATTAAACCAGTTTGCATTTTTCCCCAAGCTAAAAAGACAATTGTAAAACCGGAAATGATTTATTGAAAGTCATTTAAAAGCTTTATAAATAAATCCAACATCTAGTAAAACCTCTGAATTCAGACTTCATTTGAGGCTCAGGTCTTCACCACCCCCATCCCCCCACCCCAGCTTTTTGCTTTCTATAGAGAAAGTGCTAAGCTTAATGACTATGTAGACCATTAGTGTCTTCATGTATCTTTAAAAGCAAATCACAAACAACCAAATACCAGCGACCCTTGAATCGTGCGCAATTTTCATCCACTCAGTAAGGGTGCTCTGACAAAGACCTCTTACTGGGACATGCCCCCCCCCCGCCCCCGCCAACCTTTTCCTTTTGGTCACCGATTTTCTTCACAGTATGTCCCTAAAATGGTAAGACTGCATCCCTCGAAGTCTTCCATGGCTCAGAATTTTCTGTCATTCAGATTGGCCCCAACCAGTGTGGTTTTCCTTGCTGTTATTATTCACCTCACTTAGAAATCAGCTCATAACCAAGCATATTCATTTTGCATTTTGGAAGCCAGTTAAGGATTTGGCAAAAGGAATCACCCTCATTACTTCTTGCCTCCCAGGAAGGCAGAATCATTGCTTTAAAAAGAATAAAAGAAATAGCTGAACATCTGGAAGTGGAGTGACCTGACTGTTCTGCCTAAGAGCCATCAAACACAAGGGCACAAATCAGTTACAGTTCGCTGGGGTGGAGGGCTGATACGCAAAGCTCTGCCTGGCGGGCTCTGGGATGCCTCATGGCATCACCGTGCCCAGATGGCACGCAGGAACAGGGTGTGCAGGCTCACGGGCCACAAAGGTTATGCAGTTTTCGGGGATTTATTCCTCCCCGTTCTGTGTGGGTTGTGCACTCATTCTACTTGCTAATGAGGAGGGTCACATGCTGGGCTGTCCTCAGATCACTCTTGCTGATGGTGTGAATTTAGGCGTCTGGGAAGGCCCTGGCACCTGGCAGATGGCTCCTGGCATTCTTGGCTTCTATGGGAGAACTTCTGGGAAGCAACTCTAGACTTTCTGGGTTTGGTTTTTTTTTTTCTCTCCAAGGCTTTAATTTCTTTAGACAGGCAATATAATATTCATGGGCACAGTCTGCTACTTAACTCTGTGACTTGAGTAAGTTTCTCAGCCTAAGTCTCAGTTTTCTGATATAAAAGACAGTGATTCACAGTTCCTACACATTATGAGGTTATTATGAGGATTAAAAGAGACAAGCCATACAGAGCGTAGTGGCTGATACATGAAATACTTAATAAATCATACCTGTTATTATTACTGTAGGTAGTCAGGTCTGAAAGCATTTACTGTTTACATTGTCAGACCACATTTGTGAACAATCAACTGCTCTTAAGTAGCAATGATAACTGACAACAAAAATAGAATTACCATTACTAAGTGCCTACTATGAGTCCACGCAGAATAAGCTGCTTTCTATGTGTAATCCTCATGAAAACCCTGCAGGGGAGGTACCTCCCCCATCCCTGTCTCAAAGGAAAATGTAAGGCTCACGAAAGGTCCCGATCACACAGCTTGGAGATAAGACCTCAGATCCAGGTATGACTTCCAAGTGCAGCTATTTGACCCTGACCACCACCTAGTTCTACCACACTATTCAATAGCACTGCTCTCAAACTAAATGGCCAACTGGCCTGTTCTTGATTTTTTTCTCACTAAAACACTGCTTCGTGGATAAAGCACTGGAATGCTTTGGAAGCACTGGGACAAAAAACATGGACAAATTCTGATGAAAACCAGAACCTGGGACACAGGCTTAAACGGTTATTTATCTGCATCTCCTAGTCAATTTCTCCTCTGGCTGAGTGATCTAAAAGAACAGCAGATCTGGATCCAGAAGATATGGATTCTAGGGCTCGTACGAACTAGTTCCAACTTATAGCTTTAAGCAAGTTAGTTTCCTTACCTATGAAATGACCATAATGATAGTGCACTCCACCCCACAAGCCTGAGATGAGAATCACCTTTGAACTGAGCGATTCCAGTATAAACTCTAAGGCCCCACCTCCGGCTGCCAACCTAAAGTGGCCTTGGAGTTATTATCCCTCCATCAGGAGCAGCCCAGTGCAGCCACATTAGCTACTTGTTAGTCTCCTGAACAAACACTGTGTGGGGAAGGGAAAGATTAAACTATACACTGAAATAGTGACCTGAGTTACGGGTACAGAGGGCTTAGACTTCATCTTCCTTCATCCCTGAAGCTTAGAGAGCACATGCATATGCACTGGTGTTACTTTTCTCCTGCAAGAGTAAGGACCTTCATCAGAAAGCTCTCCAACTCCTCTTCCAAAGAGTCATGTGTCTTGCCAGTGGAGACAGAAAACTTTCTGGCTAGTTTTCAGCTGAGTTTATTAAGCCATTCTGACTAACTAAAAACAGTGTGATCAATTAACTTGCTTTATAGCTAAAAGGAAAGCCTTTCGATTTATAAACCAAAACACACTGAAGTGATTTTATCACACATTCAAACCAAATGCAAAACTCCCCGTAATGCCTGAGTAAAACAGGCATTATCAAAGTAAGCACAAGACATCGGATTCCTCAGAGGGGTTCAGGAGACTTTGGGGATTTGGTAAACATTACTATCAGCTGAGTTTCAGAAAATGGAAGGCAGAGAGGCTGATGGATTTTCTCAGCTTACTGGAGATGAGGCTTAATACTCTAGACATGGATTCAATACCACGAAGATATTAAAAAAGGAATGGCTTTAAAAAGGAATGCAGAGATAACATATACTTTTTAAATAGATATGTTCTTTGCTGACTAGACATAGCCAGGCTGCCTGTCATTCTCTTCCCCCTTCAATCCACCTCCACACTCTAGGACCTAGCTCAGTGTGTTCCCAACATTTCCACGGTATGATACATATTTTAAATTGTAACCAGTACACTTCCCACACAGAGGGTTCACAGAACATTACTCAACTTCACTGTATGCAATGCACATATTATTTCATTTTTTAAAATGTTGGGCTAGCCCATTTAATTGATTTTATGACCCATTAATGAGTCCCAAAGTGGTGATTTTCTAAAAATGTGAATCTTGCTAAATTACAAATCAATAATATCATGCATTAATAAGCCCACCCCACACACGACTACTGTTTATATGATAAAAGACTTAGGTAAAATACAGAAGATCCTTTACAATTTGGCTCCAGATTCATCTTCCTTAGTTCTCTTCATGCAATGCCTAACTTCATCTCATCCTCTGCACATACCTCGTTCACATGCCACAGCTTTTGTTCTGATGATCCCGTCTGCCTCTTCAGGTCCACTGCCTGCCCTGCCCTGTGCCTCGAGCTAGTTTACCCAGACTCTCTGGCCAGGTTTAGTCAATGGGACGCACCGGTAGGAAATCAGAGGGTGAAGAGAAAGAGAGAGGTATTCTGCTGATAAGCCTTTGTAACACAGGCTGTTTCCCCAACTTGGAACACCTCCTCCCCACTTCCCATAGCCACGCTCAGATTCATGCTCCAAAGTCCACTACAAAGGGTACCTCCCCTCCAAAGCACTCCAGGAACCTACTTCGTAGAACTCACCCTAGTATACACCTCTATTAAAAGGATGAATTATGCTTTAAAATGTTTATGTCCCAGCAGACTCAGCTTCTCCAAAGCCAGCGCCCGGTTTCTCTTTGTCCCCCGCACTTAGCGCGGAGGCTGGCACGTAACTGTGATCACTGAGAGGATCAGTAAATGAGTGAAAGGTAAGAGGATTCTTCATTATCAAAATGACATCACAAGTATATGCCAGGAGGCAGTATTTTCTAACAATGGTGGCTATAGAGCTACTTCATCAAAATTCCCACTCTGGGGTGACCTAGTCTATTTCTTCTAAATGTAAGTGCTGGGAGTCAGCTCCAGACAACTGCTGCTTACCACCGCGTGGTAACCCGGCTACCTCTGGCGGTGACTAACTAGCTCCCCAACGATCCTGCATCACCTGGCAGGGTGTTGTCTGCTTATTATGCTAATTACATTTTACTTGAAAGATATAATTATTGCTGCAACTCAAGGAAATAATTAATGGCCAATTTCAGTGGGCAAAAATATTCATCAATCAAGTCAACAGACAAGAGACCTGCAGACTTTAAGAAAGGTCCTTAGAGAAGAGAAAAAAAGACAATCACCTAGAGATTTCTCCGTTCCATAAATATAGGTTAAATCTATTCAATTACAGTCTCTTGAAAGTTTACATTTCAGATTTACTCCAATGACTCCTAGTGAAGTCTCGGTTTAAACTTTTGGGTCCTCAAATGCATTGCTCAACAGAATTATTTCATCCCTGTATTGCATGAAGAGGTGGAGGTGATAAGGTGGAGACAGCATTCATTTCATACTGAGTCTCTTGAAAATGCTGATTCACTCAAGGGTTTCTCAACACAACAAACATCAACCTCGGTTTTCTTACATGAAAGGCAGGGAGGGAGGTGTCCTAATGAGAACACTATTCGGTTTGCCAGATGTTTACACCATCTTTGTCCCTTATAAACACTTGGCCTTTTAAACCCGAGGGTGAGAGGACGTTTTAAGTTCTTCTAACACCTCGGTAATCAGGGCCCAGAGAAATATTTGCCAATGGAAAACAACACAGAGATCCAGAGATCAGATCAAACCTACACTTACCATTAAAAGGTATTCCGATCCCCAAGAGCACTGATATGTCCTTCATATAAATGATACACAAACCTCACTGGCCTGTTCCCCACAGCCCTGCTCTTCAATTCCCTTTTATAATAGTCATATCCTCAGATTTACGTCGACTGTATATTTACTAGACGTGTCCCCCCCATTACACTATAAGGGGCTTAAGGGACCAGAAAGCAGCATACAATAATTTACAGTCGAGTTTATTTTTTACACCAAAAAATATTTCCAAGTTTTCATTTAATTTTAAATGCTAACAACCATCTTCTAGCCTCCACGTGCTCAAAAAGCTGCTTAACAGTCCAGAAAGAAAAAATTTTTTTTTGTTTTAAATAATGTTCACCATCCACATCTTAATAGTCTGGACACGGAAGCATTTTTCATTCAGAGTAATGATCTCCAGGAGTAAGAATAATATAATTATAACTGAACTACTTGGTCAGCTAAATCACAACCAGAAATGCACTGGTATGTATTTCATTCACTGTGTCAGAAAGTCTTCATTCTGGACTGTCCACCTCGCACTAAATTTTGATCTGTCATTGAAAACAGGTTGCTCCTATTTCGGGCTTACAGCATGGTAACAGGGGACAGCAACTTGCAAAGACAGCTAATATTTCATATTAAATCTCCCCACCTGACCTTCTGAATCATGGAGAGACTCATGAAAAAGGAATTATCTATTATATAAACATCTTTACTTCTTAAAAAAATCTCTGAAAGCATGGAAAGATCGACCAAAATCCTTGGGAAGAAATTTTGTTATTGATGGGATGGCCGCTGAAGACCCGTGAAGGGTGTGGGTTACGCTCCTGAGCTGCCCCTCTAGCAACAGCTAGGAGCGGGCTGGGAGCTCTAGGTGTCCAAGCAGCCCAGAAGACAAAGCCTGCACAGGCGTTTCCATTGAAGGCATACAGATGAAAGGGCAGGCTGTCCACTCTGGGTGTGGCCCTGACTGCCCTCTGCCGCTGCCATTGAGAGTTAAGCCGCACACAGGGAGCATGAATTACACACACTGCAGGAGAAAGCAACTCTCCTGAGATCCTCCTCTACTACTTGTCCTGAAATCACACGTGGATCCATATTTAAACCATGTCGTTACCTTCTTTTAAATAAAACTTTGAGAAAAACTTTGCAGATACGTCCCCTCCTTCACTATCCCCGCCGCAGCCTGGGTAAAGTAACCCTCCCGTCTGCTCCCACTGCACCCTCCACTCACCCCCAACTTCACACCACATCGCTCTGGAGCTGCCCGACCCGCTTCTCTCCCATCAGGCCACTGTTTCTCACTGGGGGGGGGCTTTATAAACTAGTTTACACCTGGGCGATTCCAATTTAATTGATCTGGGATGAAAGATCCACTAAGTGAAGTCACCTGGATTTTGAAAAGCTCTTCAGGTGATTCTGATATGCACCCAGGGCTGCTGATTCCAGCGCCCCGAGGACACGCACTGTGGCTGGCTCATCCTTGATCCCCCCACCCCTGGCACCCAGCCCCGCCCTGGCACCCAGCACAGTGCCTGCTCACTGAATATTAATTGAATGAATAAAAAATGCTGTTCAATGACGGGAGAAGTGGGGGTAGAGATAGGAGGGGCGTCAGCATGCGTTACACACTGACAGTGCTTTTCGCACTGGATGTGCATTCGAATCAGGTGGAGGGCCTGTTACAGCTCAAGCCTGTTGGGCGCCACCCCTGAGAAGATGCAATTCTAACAAGTTCCCAGGTGATGCAAATGCTTCCAGAACCACTGCACTAAAAACGACTGAAGCTGCCTAGTAATCTTAGATTAGGCGGCACATAGGAACACGTGACAGCTGCAGGCATCTCTCACTGTGTGGCCAAGGGCCGTAATACTGTGGGGAACGTCACAGGAAGGGACTGCTGGCCACAGACCAGGGCCAAGGACACCACCCCTCTGGACTCCCAACTCCATCAGGAGCCTCTAATTTTCACAGCTTAAGTATCTGAATCATGCCCATGCAGGATTAAGGTGTGGCCAGCAAGAACAACAGACGGCATCAACGTGTAAGTAAAAATTACAGAACACTTTCCTAGAAATAGGCCCAAGATCAAGTTTTCCCAGAGCACCAGTGGCAGACTTCGGACAGAAAACAAACCCGTGGCTGCTTGTGAAATCAACTCAAGCACTAGATTCGACAGCTGTAAAAATACAGTGGTTTAAAATCCAAGCTTCTAATAGCCACCCAAATAGACGCTGTACTAGAATTTCTTAGGAAAAAAATGCACTCTTTCTTCGACTGCTCTCAGTTAAGAGATTTCTTTCTTAAGAGACAAAGGTAAGGAATAAGGAAAATGCCCAGTGCACCAGGTTTTCCCACGAGTGTACTGGTTACTGGTTCCCAGAAACAGGAAGGAGGAATTCTTGTCAACCCTTCCCACTGCCCTCCAATCACAGGAGCCACTGAAGAGCGGCACAAATGGAATCGCGACAGTGACCTGAGCAGGGCTATTCTCTCCATAGCTAGTTATCAGTCCTCTGGATTCTAGCCAGCACTGATAAATCTGGGTGTCAGAAAACTGAATACTTTGGGGTTGTAAAACAGTTCATCTGTGAGGAGTTTCTGGAGCAGAAGTAAACAGGAAATGGTGGCTTCTGAAAAAGACCTCTGTTATCAGGAAGAGAGGGGCATGAAGACGGAGGACTCACCCACACAATAATTATACAGCCCTACTTTTACATACAGCCAGAGTGACATAATGGCTCTAGGAAATGACATAATGGCCAAATGTAATGTGGTATCTTAGATGGGATTCTGGAACAGAAAAAAGGACATTAGGTAAACACTAAGGAAATCTGAATAAAGTATGAACTTTAGTTACTTATCAGTTTGGTTCATAATTGTGACAAGTATACTATGCTAATGTGAGGTGTTCGTAAGAGAGAAGACTGGGTGTGGGAATATATAACTGTACTGTCTGTAATTTTCCTGTAAATTTCAAACTATTCTAAAATAAGATGTTGTTTTAAAAACTTAGGACACTGATACTCTGAGACATCCGTTAAAGCAAAGTGGTAGATACACTGGTGGGTGTCTGTTGCATTATTTTCTGTATGCTTGAAATGTTTGTGAAATATTTCAAAATTTGAAACTAAGAAAACTATACACACACACACACACACACACACACACACACACATGTCCACCCCCAGATCCCCCAAAAGACTGGTGTTTGTTTCCATAAGGATGCCATGCTGAAAGCAGGCCTGAAACACACCCTCATCCACGAGTCGCCATGGATCCTTTTTGTCTGAGCCTCCTGGGACTGTTAGCTCTGTTACCATGGAGGGGACACCCTCCCCCATCTCAGGACTGTCCCTCCAGGAAAACTGTGAAGGACATGAACTTGGTCCCACCTCCTCCCCCGGCTCCCGGTCTCCTCTCCCTTCTCATCCACCAGAGGCCTTCCACGTTTCATCACACTTCCATTCCCATGGAGCCTTAAACCCAGCTAGAGCCCTTCACGTGTTAGCTGCAAGTGGCCTTAGGGTGTGACTCTTCCGAAGAGCAGAGGCATTTTAACGATGACAAAAAAAAAAAAAAAAAAAAAAAAGCCCCTGAGCCCACAGGAGGGAACTGAAAGGTGGAATTTCAAGGCACGGGGACAGACAGAGGGCCACCTGTGCCTCCCCAGCAAGCCACATGGGTACTGCCTACGTCCCTTCTTTGCTTCAGACTGGACTGCATTTGGGCAGAGGTTAACACCCATTCCCCTTGCTCCCGGGGCCTCTCTAACTCAGCGATGATTCCTGAAGTCGCAGAGATTAACATACTGATTTCTTACGTCATCCAACCTCCAAAGGAGTTAAAAACAGCTGGTGAACCCACTGGAATGGGAGTGCAGGAAAAGAGGGGCTAAGAGGCCTAGACGACCCATAAACTGCAAGTTAATTCCTGCAATAGTGAGGCGTTCACGGCTGCCCACACGTTCCTGAGGAGGGCTATTTTCACTCAGCTGTTTGAACGCCAGTACCAAGAGCAGTGTGTGTGGTGGCCAGCCTTCTGCCGACACCTCCTCCTGCGGTCTTGCCCAGGCCACGTGAGTAAGGATGGGGGGGGGGGGGCAAGGGGACATCATTTGGGAGTTGAAGAAGTAAAACTGAGAGCTCACTGGTTTGATTTCTACACCAACAGCGTGTACCTAGTTGGTTCCTCCTTGTCTTTATCTGTGCTACTATCTCGTTCCCGCCACCTCTCGGTGGAGTCAAATCCAAACCCATCCCCAAAGGGCCCATAAAAGTCCTAAACGCAGCCCAGGGGTTCTCTGTTTACTTTTACCTCATTCATTCTTTCACTCCACAAATATCGACTGAACACCTACTATGTGCCAGGTACTACTCCAGGCACTAGAAATACAGCAGTGAACAAAAAAGAGAAAAATCCCTTCTGTTGTGGACTTTACATTCTAGAAAGGGAAAGGGTCAATAAGGAAATAAGCGAATATATACTACTATACATATGGTATCAGGAAGGAAACAGGAAGAAAAGGGGCAGGGAGGCTGGTCCCTTCACGAGCACACACCATTATTCAACCTGGTGAAGGTTTCTGTGCTGCCTCTTCAGCCAGATACCCTACATTCAAGAAGGACCGGCGCTGTTTTTGACTTCTTTAAACACAGAACCGTACACCCAAGGATATTATTAATAGCACCCCATTTCACTCTCCAAACTGTTACAGATTCAAAGAAAAATGATATGGTCATCCTCTCCAGACCCATTATTGTAAAAAGTATCATTCACTGTTATATGAAACCTGATATTCTCTGGGCCAATCACGTCCCACTCAAACCAAACACTTACAGCAGGAGCCGGATACAACATATTCTGTAATATGAAGTTAAGCCTGTCCTCCAGCACCATAATTATTAAACAGTTCTACTGTATTCCGTTGTTGTTTTTTTTAAGACGAGAAAAAAAGAAAATTCTATCAACTTCTCTCCATGATATATTCTGTGTTTCACAGCTGCCACATGGGGAAGACTTTTTCATGGATCAAATCTAGAATTTTCTTGGCTCAGCTGGAGTCAGTCCTCATCCGATATGGACAAACAGGGTCAGTCACTGCTCTCTGTACTGAGATACTGAGAGCCCTGTTCTAGAAGAAGTCTGCCAACATCACCTCCGAGGAGCTCCAGGTTACATAACCCGTTTCTCTAACCTCTGATCTCAGGTCTTATTTTTCAAATGTCCAGTCATCCTTGTGGCTCCTCCATTCGTCCTGGCCAAGTTCTTTACACTGACATAGTACTTCTAAAGTTGTAAGCCAGAAGCATTCTGCTATTTCTGCTACCAAATCTTTCCAGAAGCTTCAAATCTGTTCTCCTCCACATCTAAGCCATGGGCTGGGAAACTGGAAACAGCCCTGCCATACCAGGCCATGCCTCCTGGCTTGCTTTAACCTGTCCTCCTTGGACCAGACCACCGAAAGAGAGGATTAAGTGTAATCTTACCGTGTCTGGGTTACAAAGGCATGCATCGGTGGCAACCTCTGGTGGCGTGGATTTAGCCACCCCTTCTCAGATTCCATCCTAGAGCCACAGAAAGTCAAGGCAGAGGCCACCTTAGTAACATCTTTTCATTTAGTAGATTTCAGGCTGACATAATAAAGAGCCCATAGGAGGGATAGAACTAGTGCTGGACCAGAGCCCTGCCCTCTGCTTTGCTCTCCATCATTCCAAGGAAATGCCACTGCTCTCTGATTGTTTTCCACTGACCTGTGTGTCCATGTCTTTTTCCGTCCCTCTCCTTAACTTTGTTTTGCTTCTTGAGGGCAGAGAATATATTTAATAGGTCTTGGTATTCTTCACAACACGGTATCTTCCATGTAGCCAGGACTCAACAGATATTTGCTGACTCGTATGGCCATGGATTATTCAGGTTACTCCTCATTTCTTTTATGATGCAGACAGTCAAACAAGAGTAACAGTACCAATCATAACTATGAATGGAGTATAACGTTTAAAAATAATGAATTACTGGGCTTCCCTGGTGGCGCAGTGGTTGAGAGTCCACCTGCCGATGCAGGGGACACGGGTTCGTGCCCCAGTCTGGGAGGATCCCACATGCCGTGGAGCGGCTGGGCCCATGAGCCATGGCCGCTGAGCCTGCGCGTCCAGAGCCTGTGCTCCGCAACGGGAGAGGCCGCAACAGTGAGAGGCCCGCGTACCACAAAAAAAAAAAAAAAAAAAAAGAATTACTATGTTGTATAACTGAAACATATAATATGGCAAATCAACTATACCTCAATAAAAAAAAAATTTTTTTTTTAAGTAATGTTACCAGGCACAGGCTCTGGAGACAAACAGACCCAGGTCCAAATCTAGGCTCTGGCACTCGTTTACTAATTAACTAACGCTGGGAAGGACATATCATCTTTCTTCATCAGGAAAATGGCCATAACACACCTCCCTCCCTATGAAGGCTGTAGGAGCACACCAGGGCCTCCACACAACTGTGTTCTTTCCTGAGCCCTATTTTCCCCTCTTTTGCTTGCTTTGCACAGTTAATACAAGCTCCTACTTTTTTCTCTGGAGGTTAAGCTTTGACCAAAAAATAAAAAGAGACTAAGAAAGGAAAGAAAACCCTAACAGTACTATGACTAGAGATACTATTTTTCCCCCATCCCCACCTACTTAAAAACCCTCGTTAGAATGAGGGAAAACTGTGCTGTTACTTATATCCTCTTGCAGATGTTTTAAAGTGCTGAGGTAACACCAAAATGGCGGGATTTCTGAGGTTATTTGTGCATAAGTAGGAGGTAAGAAAGTATCTGCATTTGGAGAGAGAACTAAGAAAAGCCTCCTGATGAGGTGTGAACCAATGGAAAACTGCACAGGGAAAACTAATTGGCAAGGCAGCCTGTGGACGGACACCACAGCCCGAGCGAGGAAACAGGTGAGGCGAGCCAACCCCCTGGACCATGTCTTCCTCTTCCTCTTCTGACTTACAAACTGAGGGCCGCGGTTTTCATTCTGACACCCAGGACTGATACCACACTGACATCTTGTGGCTACAAGTATCATGACACATAGGGGGCCCCAAAGCAAAACGGACCTGCATGCTAATATTACCATGATCTGTCATTCTGCAGCATTTAAAGAACTCCAACTGTTTTCTCAACCACAGACTCACTGTGGAAACAGAAGTGAGGACGGAAGCGGCTGCCGTATCAAGGAACATGTATACTGGCCGGCAGCTTAACTGTGATATTGGCATTTGTACTCCAATTGTATCGGTGATAATACCTCTGATAAATGTCACCGTTTTCAAGCACTGGCAACTGCTGGGTGAGCATTTCTTCTTACCTGGCACCTGAGACTCCAGGTAGGAGACTTACTGAAATGTATTGATTATTTAAAAGTGAAATGAAACTGGCATTCAAATACCAACCATACCTCCCTCTATTAAGTCTGACAGAGGAAGGGAGGAAGCAGAAAAAGAACCTGGTTCTCTGGAATTTCAAAAGTACATTTTTCTTCCCAAGCACACCCAGGAGCTACCTGGTGAAGGATGGAGGCCAGAAATCCTCCATCTTGCAGAACCCCAGGTTGGATGGAGTGTCTCCTGCAAAGCACTTGGGGGCACTGGTGCACCCCAGAGAGCTCAGGGGCCCTGGCACCATAAAGCATGGGAGAAGCGGAGAAAGGCTTCCAAGGGCCATGGGAGCTCTCCTGCGGGGGGACACAGGAGGGGCTTCCCTGGAGGCAGCCTTTGCCTTTCAGGACAAGCGCTGACGGCACACAAACATGGGCATAAATGCACTGACGGCAGTGCTTAAGGTCACGGGCCCGGGAATCAGACAGAACAGGACTGAATTCCCAGGCCCGTCACTTCCCAACTGTACATCTGAGCACGTTATCCGAGCTCTCAAGCCCTCATTTTCTTCATCTGGAAAGCAGGGATAATCCCTTTCATATCATAGTCGTGAAGGATCAATGAAATCATGTGTAAAAGTGATGACTCAGTGCATATTAAGGACACACAAATGCTAATGATCATTGTTAACAGCCGGACAGCGATGGGCAGGAAAGGCCCCTGTGACCTGTTGACACGGGAAGTGTGTGAGTATGGTGGGCATAAGACGGACAAGGACATGAGTGGCGGGTGTAGGGTGGAAAACAGAGGTCACTGAGCACCAAGCTGAGGCATCTTGACCACTTCTTCTTCTGTGCTCCCAAAGTGTCCCTGAATCTTTATCACTTAGTTTTTTCATCTCTTTATATCCTCCCTCTCTAGAGGTCGTTTGGCTTCTTGGTGGCATGGGCCACACAGCGCAAGGCTCCTAGCAGAGGGCTGCAGGCATGGCAGCAGTCCATAAGCATTGGCTTGGCCCCTTACTGGGCTGGGCCACTTCTGGCAAACGGATTAACCTCTCTCAGTTGCAGGTTCCTCATCAATAAAATATGAATAAATAGCAATCCCTGTCTCCTCTGGTTGCTGTGAAGGGGAAATAAGATAATGGAAGTGGCATGTGACACAAGACAGACTCAATAAAGCGTGACTGCGATCAGAGCCACACCAGCTAGCAGTTACTTTCTATGAAATCCAGTCTCAAAGACCTAAGGATACGCTTTGGATGAATCAGGGAGGACTGTGCAATACTGCCACGAAGATATTTTTAAGGGATTTGTTAAGAAAATTGGGTTATTATCCTAATTTCTCAGCATTACGTAACTTCTCGGTTTTTAGGCATAGCTCCAAATACACACCATGGCACCACTGCCCTTACCTGCTTTTCCAGACAAAATATTTTCAAATTTCCATCAAAAGAATGCAGTCGGCACAACCTTATCCTACTCATCCTAACAAATGGGTAAACTGTGCTACAATGAGATGGTTGAACCCCAACATCTGCTTCTACCTGCCAACAAGGGGTGGCCACAGTTTCTAACACTAAATAGGGCAGAAAAATCTTCTTTAAAAATAATAACATTTGTGGGGTTTTGTTCATAACAAAAAATGATGATTGTAGAAAACGTAGAAAAATCTAGAAAATTAAAGTTACCCACCATCAACTATTTCTTTTTAACATCTTTATTGGAGTATAATTGCTTTACAATGGTGTGTTAGTTTCTGCTCTATAACAAAGTGAATCAGCTATACATAAACATATATCCCCATATCCCCTCTCTCTTGCATCTCCCTCCCACCCTCCCTATCCCACTGCTCTAGGTGGTCACAAAGCACCGAGCTGATCTTGATCTCCCTGTGCTATGCGGCTGCTTCCCACTAGCTATCTATTTTACATTTGGTAGTGTATATATGTCCATGCCACTCTCACTTCGTCCCAGCTTACTCTTCCCCCTCCCGTGTCCCCAAGTCCATTCTGTACGTCTGCGTCTTTATTCCTATCCTGCCCCTAGGTTCTTCAGACCAGTTTTTTTTAGATTCCATATATGTGTGTTAGCATACGGTATTTGTTTTTCTCTTCCTGACTTACTTCACTCTGTATGACAGACTCTAGGTCCATCCACCTCAATACAAATAACTCAATTTCGTTTCTTTTTATGGCTGAGCAATATTCCATTGTATATATGTGCCACATCTTCTTTATCCATTCATCTGTCAATGGACACTTAGGTAGCTTCCATGTCCTGGCTATTGTAAACAGAGCTGCAATGAACATTGTGGTACATGACTCTTTTTGAATTATGGTTTTCTCAGGGTATATGCCCAGTAGTGGGATTGCTGGGTCGTATGGTAGTTCCATTTTCAGTTTTTAAGGAACCTCCCTACTGTTCTGCATAGTGGCTGTATCAATTTACATTCCCACCAACAGTGCAAGAGGGTTCCCTTTTCTCCACACCCTCTCCAGCATTTGCTGTTTGTAGATTTTTTGATGATGGCCATTCTGACTGCCCACCATCAACTACTGAAACATAGTTCAGCTTGTGCTTTTGCTGTATTTCCTTTTAGTCTTCTTTGCATATTTTTTAAAAAATTTGAAGTCAGTCTTATCTTTTCACTTATTATAACCTATACATTTTGCTTAATATTTCACTTTTCATTAAAAAATGACTGAGTACTCATTTAGTACATAAAGCTTCCCATGACACTAAGAGATATTGAAAAACATGGGCGATGAAGTCCGTGTTCTCCGGGAGCCTGTACTTTAGCTAAGGATACATGACAACACACTGGAAGGATAACTAATGGTATACAGTAACGATGACAGGAAGGGGTAGCACAAGCCACAATGTAAGGTCAAACCTAGACAAGACTGCCATGGCCTAGAATGGTCTTGAGGGAGTTTCATGAGAAAGACATGAGTCAGACTGTAAAGCACTATAAGTCTACAGATAATTTTGAATTGCTAATGACTCTACTCACTTCCTCTCCCCTTCCCAACATACACAGCAATTGATTCACGAGGTCATTCCTATTGCTATGCCTTCACTATTATGGACGAAACTGAACTCCTGCCAAAGCTGTTTCTCAAAATATCATAGAAGAGCCTAAAAGCAATTCAAAGCAATTTTGAAATTGTGTTTCTCTTCATGAGAAAAACCAGAGCTTTGCGTGAAAATCAAGGTGCTATCTTGTAGAAGTAAATTCTGAAATTCCAGATTCCTGGTGTCTAAATAATACCCAGTGCAAGGTATCATGTATACAACATTAGCAGGAATAAAACAGCTTAGGCAGACACTATACCACATGTGATCATGGAGCTTGGATCCACTCATGAACCAAACTTAATTCCTGAGGAGAGACTTTGCTGAGCAGCCTGTCTTCACCCACCCACTCGTTCACTTATAAAAGTATTTTCAAGTGTCTGTTCATGAGCCGGGCTAGACGCTGCAGGTGAAGGGGACCAGAATGACAGTGTTCCTGCTCTCATGGAGCTGACAGTTTCGTGGGAGAGGGGCTGACAAGCAGACAGACAATTACAATCCAATGTGACAAATGCTCTGGACAGATGCTGGGCTAAGGAATGAGCACTGGAAGGGGCACCAGATTAACCTAGGCTTGGAGAATCAGGAAAGGTTTCTCAGAAGAGATGATATTTATGTTGAAGGAAGAATAGCAGATAGCCAGGCGAGGAAGCAAAAGAGGTGTCTAGGAAGGGAGGACAGCTCATTAGAAGTTCTAGAGGAGAGAAAAACATGGTGACACCATGGGAAAGAGGCCTTCAGAAAGGCCAGGTCAGAGTGGAAAAGGGAGGATTTTGGTGAGATTGAGGCTGGAGGGAAAGCTATATGTAGGTATATGTGCATATACACGAATACATGTGTGTGTATATGTGTGTGTGCACGCATGCGTATGCACACGCACACACACATACTCATCTAGACCTCAAAGCAATCCTATCATTTTTATTCTCATCTTACAGTTGAGGATACTGAGGCACAAGAGAACACTAGCTGGTGATAAACAATAAGTAGCCAACTGATACCGCACAGGGCAGCACATGATGCATCCTGCGTCGCTGGAAAAGTACTGCTGGTGCCGTGGAGAGAGTGCTCTGGGGGCTCCAGAGAGGCCTGTTAGGAAGTGGTGATGAAATCTTTACCAGACTTCCAAGAGAGATTAAAGGGCTCACTTTCTCTCACCTGACATTCAAGGTCCTGAGTCTGCAACTTGACGGATTATATGGTAGATAAAACAGAATCTTTGTCCTTAAGGAATTTATCATCTACAGGGGCAACACCATATCGGGGCACCCGAAGCACTCTGTAGCCCCTGGCAGAGATTCCATAGTCCAACTACTTCCTAAAGAGCCATGTCCCACTGAATCATAGGTTGGGGTTCCTCCTTATAAGATGGCCAAGCCTCTGCAGGAAGAGAAAGCCTACACCACAGAGAAAGTGACTATAGCTACAGCCCAGTACTTCTCTGCATGTGACAACCTTGGGACAATGACAGGGTCGTCCCCTCACACCTTCCTATAGCCCTGCCGTCCTGACCCAGCCTCCCACCAACAGTGTCCACTCAGCATGGCGACTTCCCAGGGCTATTCTTCGTCACGTCACTGCTGAAGAAACTCCACTTACGAGTGATAGTTTTCTCTGAAGACATTTTGTTCCCATTCTTTTTTTTTTTTTGCGGTATGTGGGCCTCTCACTGTTGCGGCCTCTCCCGTTGAGGAGCACAGGCTCCGGACGCGCAGGCTCAGTGGCCATGGCTCACGGGCCCAGCCGCTCCGCGGCATGTGGGATCTTCCCGGACCGGGGCACGAACCCGTGTCCCCTCCATCGGCAGGCGGACTCTCAACCACTGCGCCACCAGGGAAGCCCGACACAGAACTTTTAACGTTTCATGCACCAAAGCAGCAGTCCTGGGCACTTGTGGCCCAATAAGAGCCTGATCTAGAACCCATATCAGCACCTTCTCCCCTCAAGCCCCAGGTTCCTCCTAAAGACTGGCAAGCCTCTAACATATGCACAAGATGTATGTTGAATAATGCATCCCCCTAGAACGTACAGGTGATGAGAAATCCTCGGTGTAGGGGAGTCCTGTCAACAGCACCCATGTCATTAGTGTAACGATATAAAGCACCAATGCAAATGCTATTTTTTCCAAGTGTACAAATGTAAATGGCTTTTATAATTTGTATATTTATAAAAAGAATAATTACCATGGAGACCAACCAGCGTTTACAGACCCAGCGCCCTACCCCTGACACAGTCCTCTATACCTAGTAGTCGCTTACTAAAGGTTCTCTCAACTGAACAGAACCAAATCAAGTATTTTTCAAATGAATAGCATGGGAAATGGAACAAGGGGCTCCTCAATGCTGAGTGGTTAGAAAGAGATGTCCACAGAGTGGCTGAAGTCGGAGAAGTCACATATACCTCCTACCTCAGTTTTCCACTGATTGATCAGGTCAAAACTGATGTGATTTGCTGCCCCAAGTGGGCTTCACACCTTTCGCCCTATTCACCAGTGTGTCTTTTTCCACTACCCGTGTTTAAAAACAGACTCTGATTTATGGGCATTTAGGGCTGGGGAAAGTTTCCAAGCCCCAGGCTCACCACAGACTCAGGCCCCTAAATGGAAACAGCTGAGCAGGCTTGTCAGGGGGTGATGGCCTGTCTCCTGTCCCTGGAGAAACAGCCTGAATGGACAGCCCTCCTGACTCATCCCCGTGCCAGTCTCAGGGGCTGCTGCCACAGGGGCTCACTTGGAGGGTGGAGTTGCTTCCACAGTGAAGAAGGAAATCATCTTTCTTGGTGTCAGGCGTCAGGAAAAAGTGGCTCCAAAATGCTGGTCCCCGGACTGTTTCTGATCTCTGACGAGAGATGAAACAATGAGGAGGACAGTTCTTACTTGCAGCTTATACCCTCTTCAGGTTATAAAAACATCCCATCTCTTGTGAAATGATGTTGACAGTAGATGTTATTTATTTATTTTTTTTGGGTAAATCTTCAATTGGCAAAATAAAAAGTATCAGTGCATTGATGAAGTTTTTTGGTAAAATTTTACTTGCCCATGAAAGGCAGAAGTCTAGGAAACATTGCCCAAGACGTCATGCCAGGGCTTCTGAAGAGCAGAGAAATGGCCACAGGGGTGGTGAGAGTGGGGAGAAGACTTGTCTCAGAACTTCAGTCTGTCCAGTGCAATATAGACCTAAGTTAATACAAGAAGCAGAAGGGGACTTCCCTGGTGGCACAGTGGTTAAGAATCCACCTGCCAATGCAGAGGACATGGGTTCGAGCCCTGGTCCAGGAAGAACCCCCATGCCACGAAGAAGCTAAGCCCATGCACCACAACTCCTGAGCCTGCGCTCTAGAACGTGCGAGTCACAACTACTGAGCCCGCACGCCTAAAGCCCGTGCTCAACAGGCTCCGTGCTTACCCAATCTCAGATCATACTCATAACTGCTCTGCACAACAGATACGACATTTCCCATTTTACAGCTAAGGACACAAAGGAAGGGGCGGTGGTGTAAATGACTCATCCAAGGTAACACCAAGTACTTGGTGGAAGGCTGGGATTCAGCCCCGAAGCCTGCTTTCTTTCCCTGCAGTACGGGGTGGGAAGAAGGGAGGCTCCAGGCCTTTACTGAACAAGTACAACAAAGCTTCCAAGTTAATCGCTGAGTTGTTGAGGGAGCCTGTTTCTATATTGAAACCTAGGTGATCACAAAGAGGGTACAATGGAATTTTGTTTACTCTCTGTATTTGTTAATTAGTTTATGTGAATATTTATTTCATCGTTGGAAATGACCTTCATCAAAAGAGGCCCAAGTTCAATAAGAAAGAACCACCTAAACTCAGATGTTACTCTGCAAAGTAGTATTATTCAGCCAAATCTAAATTACCCAAGTAGTCGCCATCCTCCTTTTCTTTACCTGTGGGTATCTTACTGCTTGTTGCCACCTCTAAAAAAGGTTAGGGCAGGCTAAAATAACTGTTCTTTAGAGCTATCAGAGTGTAAGTGGAAGGATTTTGAAAAATATGAGGACCAAAGAGTTCATTTGAGTATTATTTGTAGATGTACAAGTTAACCGTTATTGCTACTTTCCAAAATGGCAAAAACCACACTATGGCTGTAATCTTTTTTTTTTTTTTTTTTTTTTTTTGCGGTACGCGGGCCTCTCACTGTCGTGGCCTCTCCCGTTGTGGAGCACAGGCTCCGGACACGCAGGCTCAGCGGCCATGGCTCACGGGCCCAGCCGCTCCGCGGCATGCGGGATCCTCCCAGACCGGGGCACGAACCCGCGTCCCCTGCATCGGCAGGCAGACTCTCAACCACTGCGCCACCAGGGAAGCCCTATGGCTGTAATCTTAAGGGCACATAGCATTTGGTATTAGTACATTAATATTAGTGTATATAACTGTCACAAATAATGGTAGGATTGGGCACCTCATTTGGAATGTCTCCTTTGTCATAACAACTCTATTGAGTGTTGGGAATATTAGACAATCAACAAATCATTCGTTCAGCAAACATGTACTAAGTGTCTATTAAATACCAGCCATTGTTCAGTGTGACAGTGACACAGAAGTGAATTAAAAATATGGACAAAAACCCCTGCCCTTGTGGACTTTTCATTCTAGTTGGGAGCAGACTGATGATACACAGTAAAAACTTTACTTCTTAAAATTATAATGAAAATTTTAATTAAAAAGTATTTTCCCTTTTGGACAGTTTTCATGGTACATAGAAACCCATACGAATTGCTCAGATTTCTTTATTTCTTCATACTAAGAGAAAAAATTATTTTGCAAAAGATTTTAAACAATATATCTAACTTGAAGTAAAATTATGCAGATATCTATTGTTAATATCCATGTTCTTGAAATATCTTCCTCGAGCTTTTTTTCACTTCTAGGGACTGGGGTGATTCATGGGACTGTGCTGAATTCTTTGTAGAGGATTTTCCCCAGGAGGAAAATGGTTCCCAACATAGGACTCACCCTTGCAACGTCCTGCCAAGTCAAAGTTACTTCCTATAAAACCGACAATTCTTTCTTTTATGCTGGACCATTAAATAACGTGGCAACATTTTATTCCGAAAACTTTGGCAGAAGCTCATGAACTAGCTTAAGAATGAAGGCAAAAGAGTGAGGATGAGGCAATGTAATCAAGAGTGAGTATCTTATGTATCACACTTCTTTTGGGGGGAGGAATCGCTAACAGATGAAAAGCAAGTCCTTTAAAAATCCCCTCTTCAATAATCAGCTATCAAATACATGCAACAGAACATACCGGAACATATGGTTACCACAAAGGCAACTGCTAACTTTCATTATCCCAAACAGATGCACGGTAGAGAAAAGTGGCTGTAGAACATTGCAAGACCTAAGTAAAGAATGAAAGGCTACAGTGGGAAAATCTACGAAATGCCATGGGAATAAGTTACTCTCTAAAATGAGAACCATTTAAAAAATTTGAGGCAACTGAGATATAAACATTTTTTTCAATTTGTGTTCAGATCTTTTCTTATGTTTTACAAGCTAATTATTAAAAAGCTTTAAAAGAAAAGAAGTCAATATTAACTTTTGTTATTTTCGTTTGAAGTAATCAGAACCAAGTTTGCTGGCAAGATGAAGAATTACACATTCACCTGGGTAATGACTGCAGTTCATTTCTAAGTGGAAAGCAAATCACAGGAATAAGGTGGAAGGTTCAGGCCAAGTAATATTCAGACATATTCCCTGAAAGTCGGGCACCTGCAGTCAAACACAGCCTTCCTGGCCAAAGCCCCAATCTCAGGTTCTACTTAGTTTAAAGCACCCTGACTTTCAAGACTTAAAAAACAGCAAGAGCGAATAATACAGGTTGACTACGTAATATCAGGGTATAAATGCGTGTGAGCTGATGAGATTCAGAGAACACGAACAAGGACCCTGAAGGTTTTGCATCTCTAGATTTAGATCTGAGCAAACCAGAAGCAGCAAGAGGGCCCTTGAAGCAGTTGGCATAGGGTGGAGAATGTTTTTAAAGAATTGAAAAGGAGAGTTCAGTTTAAATATACAGATATAGAATGCAGCCTCGGCCCTGACTGTAGTGCAGTCGAAATGTTATAGGCTTGTGGAAGGCAGGCATGGAATACAAACACATCAATGTGGACAGGAGTAAGAGATAAACGGTTTTAAATGTCGCGCACAACTAAGATGTCTCTGCAGCCGTTTCACTGCCAAAAGGGGAGACTCGGAAAATTTCAACCTGGCTATTCCAATTACAGGGCTTTATGAAACCACACAAGCTACAGCAGTGCCCTTCTGAGAAAAGCAATGATGCTCTGTGCAGGTAAATCTCCAAGGTGAGTGTGACTTGTTGCGGACAATGCTGTATAAGCAAGGGCTGTTAATCCTTTCAAGTTTTGGCTTTCCTTCTTTTTGGAAGGGAGAGGGAAAATCTTGTCTATTTCACGTTATCTATTTGTCAGATTGAGACTTGCACCATTAAAAAAAAAAGAAATACATGAGTTACTATGAACCTTTCTACTATTTATGATGTGAAGTACAGGTCGTCAGTTACCATCTTGACTTTAAAATAGTTTTGATTTATCTTTGTGTTGGTTTAAAACTTAAACTTTAAATAATGTCTCTCTTTTGGTTTAGGGGGAGAGGATAATAAAAGTTTTGATTTCTATTTTGGTCCTGACCGAAAGGATTTCATAAATATTTACTAAGAAGATTGCCAAGTTTGAACTAAACTGCTCCCATGATGAAGATACAAACCTTCTTATGATATATTCACATGAATATATTAATCACTTTCATTCTTGTGTTATGATTCATACCAAGAAAGGCACAATTATTACTAAAAGTAGTCAGAGTTCACAGGCACCTCCTCAGTTACCCAAGGTACCTCTTCTTGGCAAAGTCTGGTTGCTCTCCATGAAGTGTATTTACATTGAGTAAGTCCATAAACATTTCCTAAAATCCCTCCAATGGGTAAGGTGTGGCGCCTTCTAGAGCTATAAAGACACCCATCCCAGGTCCACCTTTCCTTTGCATCCTTTCTCGGTTGATGGCATCTTCATTCATTAGATCCTGAAAAAGAGACCACACTTTCTGAAGAAGGGTCTTCAGAAGACAATGGGCAACAGGGGTCCAGGAGGATCTCTGTGATGGCCATTTCTGCCTGTGTGTCCACACAGTGAAAGTTCATAGAAAGCAAACACTGGCATACAGGGGAGGACGGATGTTGAATAGATGCTGGAGAGAAGACAGACAAGGCATTTTGTGGGAAGACCCCCCCACTCCCAATTCTCCACCCCTCAGCCCCAGATTGCTTCTGAGGATGGGAAATAGAGAGCAGGACGAATAGTTAGTGACCCAGCAAGACCCTACCCAGGTTACAAGCACCATTCTGTAGAGCCCACGATTTGTAAGTGTACGTTTGTGTATGTATAATTTTTTCACTTACAAACTGGGCTTCTTCTCTCTGATAAAGATCCCCTGTGGGAGAGGCAGCTGTCTAAGGTTTGTCACCAGGGGGCCTTGCAGTGAGAAAGAATGAAGATGTCTTCCTCCACGTGGGAGGTTCTGCTCTTCCAAGAACGCTCTGGAGTGTCTCATATGTAGAAGCGAAGCCTGGGGGCTGGTTCTCTAATCTTTACGACAAATCTACAGTAAGCTCTGGGTATGGCCTCTGCAAGAGTTCACCCTGGGTACGTAAAACCAAAATATGTAAAACAAATCATTCACAACATGATTTTCTCTTTCTTCCACGTTTACCTTCTCTTTTCCCTCTTGCACATGGGCACTGTGAATTCTCTAAAGAAAATCAATCAACAGTCCCCACATTTTGGATAAAAGCCAGAGAAAGGAATTATGTATTCTTTGAGAGAACTAGATAAGCACTAAATAAATAGGCCTGCAATTTGAAAATTAAAAATAAACCGATTGGGCATTCTTTGTAAGAGCCACGAAGAATAAATACATCTTCTAAGTTTGGGAATTAAAGAGAAAGGAAAGCTGAAGTTCAGCTGTGCTCTGCTGAGGGCCTGCTCGGCGCTGGCGTGTTTGTAAACAGCATATTTCATTTTGCCGGTGTGAGCGACAGCTTGAAAGAGTCAAACCCACTACCTCATTCACTGGATCAGGTTGCCTCTTCTATTTATGATAAGTGAAACCTTATCTTCACTTTAACAAGAATCTGTCCAATATGTTTAAAATATGAGTCAGGGCTCTTCCCTGAAGAAACAGAACTGCCTGGGTGCTTCACGCATTTCAAGCTAGGTCTAAAAGCCAACACAAGGAGATGGAAGGTTTTAAAAACTTGGGTTTGGATAATTCTGATCAAGGAGAGACCAGGCAAGTCTCACTACCAGGTAAGGAGGTGACATCATCACAAAGGGCCTAGTGACCATCTGCACTCTAAACATACCTTCTACTGTCTCCCTTTGTGTCTCTGTCCTCGCGCCCCACGCCCAGCACTGCGCCTCAGCTCCCCGCACAATGCTAAGCATCCTGAGACGTGTCTTTTGGTCCTTGATTCCTCCATCTCTATTTCCTAAAGATGCTACTGTAGCACCTTACCAGTTGCATTTAGCCCAGGACCTACCTGAATGTGGATTATATTATAATCACTTAAGCACGCTAGATGGCGAGCTCCTAGCTCACCTTTTTCATCTTTATCCCCAGAACAAAGGAAAGCGCTTGGTACTTAGTTGATAAAACGCTGACTGAAGAGATAATGAGGAGACTGTGGGACACTGGCGCTGAACTTCTATTATGGGATCAAAAGTTCACAAAAGTGAAAACATTTCCAAAGAGGTGATGAGGAAGACTGTGCGTTTGGAGGCTAGTGTGTGGTGTGGGACAGAGACGCGAGACTGGCCAAGTGATAGAGGACAGTGGAACAGGGCCAGGGGTGGCAGCGGATGCTGGGGCAGAGGAGGAACAGACAGTGGCTGGGATCCAGGACACAGCCCGGGACTCAGAACTGGCTGGGCCTCGGCGATGCTGCGGCTGTACATGTAAGCCTCGCCAGCCACTCACAAAGTTATTTAGGAAGCAGAACCCCTGGAAAAGAGAGGATATCCTACAAATAAGCGCTGGGGGCCTGGAACGCTGAGACCTGAGGGAATTACGGTAATGTGACCACAGGACACCCCCAAGCCCCAGCTGGTGAAGTCAAGAACACACCAGCCACATGATTAATACTGTCCTAAGGGTTTGACAGAATTCTTTCAAATGCCATACTGTAATAATTTACCATTTCCAACACCACATTGTAATTCAACTATACTTCAATAAAAAATAACTTAAAAAATAATTTACTATTTCCTTCCTAATTTTGAAATAGCCCTGAACTTATAATTATGGCCCTCTTCAAGGACTTTGAATTCTTTTTAAAACCAGCTAGTCTTGATGCATAAAGAATACCAATCTCTCTCCCCAAACAAGGATTCTCTTTCACTTCAAATCGAACACCACAATAAAAATTTCAAAAACCATACAAAGTTTATATACATCTTTTTTAAATGACTGATTCAATGACCTTGAGAAATTGTAATTCTGTTTTTACTAAAAAGTTTCTAAAGCCAGGCCCACCCCCGGAGCCATGTTGGTGAGTTCTCATTGGGTTAAGGTGGGTTTTTGCTCCCTTCAGCAAAGACCTACAAGACATTGCCCACCGGGGTCCCATTGCCTTTAAAACAAACAGCAGTGGGGAAGAACATTTTGAAACATATCCTTCCAGTTTCTTTTGTGACCAAATAAGTCTGTCTCACTACTTGTTATTTTGAGTATTAGTAGCAGCCTCTGAGGGTGGTCAGTTACAACTGAAAATCAAATTTGAAAGAAGATAACTAACATATACACAGTGATTTACAGTTTATGTAACGTAGCATTTAATATTCACAACATCCTTGGATGGAAGATATTCTCATTATACTAATGCTGCCTCATTCCAAAGAGGATTTACAAAAGAGACAGACCTCTTGTCTTTAATTCACAGATGAAAAAAATAAAGGCTAAACTGTCAAAGTGACTGGCCTGGGCTCACATACCCAGGTGTGTGGCCAAGCTGGAATCTGAACCCAGGTCTTCTGAATTCATATGCCATGAACTTTCTAGGATGATACACAAATGACTCCTTAACAGAAACACAGGGCTGGATGAAATATCAACAGAGAAATCCTGCTTCCCCTATTCACTCAGAAAGGAATTTGTTATTGAATAAAAAGGTAAACATGCCATGGCCTCTGCAAACAAAGGGTGATTTTTTTTTTACTAGCCTGTGTATTAATGAAATGTCATCACAACCAGTAAAAGGGAGGAACTTGCAACACGAAGCAGAGGACATGAAAGCTTGAACAATTACTGTCCTCACATTGCAATACTATATACGTATACAAAAAAGAGGCCCAATTTATCTGTTGAACAGTTGAGAAAGATCAGGATGGCATTAATCTCAAGTAAAGTAAAAAAGCAAGAAAAAAACCCAAGGGATTAAGAAGCACATCATTGAAAATAAATTTTTCGGAATATATTTTCTGAGAGAATAAACTCTGAAAAGCAAATGAGCTACCCTATTAAGGCACAGAGCTCCTCTTCCTCACTGTTGATTTTGTTTTTTGTTTTATTTTGGGGACAGAGGGACCAGGAAGAATAAGCTGGAGGGTAAGGTTTAGAGAGAAAAGTTATGACATACTTAGAGATTGTTAGCCTGTGCTTATCAGAGCATACACAGAATGACAAAATGTAAACCAGAAAATTCATAATCCGATACATTTTCCTTCTGGGTTTTCAAAACCCACCAAAGCTTTCAACTATTGTCCTGGCCAATTCTCAGTTTCAACTCTAAATTAACAGCAACTGAAATTCTTGAGAACAGACCACAGGCAGGTAGGACAATAAACACATTCAAATAAAGAAAGAAGAAAAAATTAAAAGTAGTTGTCAAACATAACATCTTTGAGTGAAGGTGTACTGTATTTGCAACAACTCAGCAAGAAGACCATCTTTTCTTCGATGTAACATATAAAGTCAAATCGAGTCCCCCTAGCCTCTTTATAAGTAAATGTATGTGAGATGATCGCTAAGGACCCTTGCAACTTTTCTCAGTAAATTACAATCATTTCTTTGTCTTGATACATTAGTGAGTAAAAACCATGGGGGAAAACAAGAGCAAATCAAATCTTCCCCAAACCAGTCATTTTAACATGTCACTGTTTGCAATAATTACGATTCTATTATATACTAAAGTCTACTGGGAAAGCAGCCCAGCCTGGAATGAACTACAGGTTAGAGTCTATTTGATAAGTATTAGCAAACTAGACATAGTAACAAACTAAAACATATCTAACCTTCTGTAGAAGGTTTTTAGGGACATTCATACTATTCAAGACTATTAGTAAAATAAAGTTCTCTTTCTTGCTCGTTCCTGATCTGGTGTCATTGTCCTGGCTTATCTTTTGGGAACAACCAGGATGCAAACCTAACTGGTAGATTAATGAAACCCCACTCCGCAGGCAGCTCTGGACTCAGAGCACATCTTGACAAAGGCCGCAGCTTAGAGGAGGCAGGACCATCTCTGGAGGGCACTGGGGCTTCCTCCTGGTGAGGACATTATTTTGGTGCCCAAACAGGAGAAGGAAGGAAAACCGCCTTCCTGACATGGGCCAGTGGCTTTTACCTCCCTTTATTAGATGCCTAGAGATTCCTAATTCTGCCTTGGTACTCTGGGGTGGGGAATGTCAGGGGTAAGGTTATGCTCCTGGAGAGGATAGGGCAGTATAGCTGGGGACTGAGTGAAGCATCTGGAAAGAATATACACAGATATATGGAAGACAGCAAACATAGTAGCAACTCTCACTGCAAACCATCTGCATCTGAAGAACAAACTCTTCAGGTACAGAAGGAGGCAACAGACATACAGGGGCTTCCTTTCTACTCTCCGGTGGGCACAGTGCAGTAGCCCAGGTTACTTTAGGAAGATTCTGGATCTGTGTGACAAGAGCGGGCAGCTAAGCGAATCCTTAGGGGGGCGCAGAGAGAATCAATCTGGCGAGAGTTGATCTGGGTCCATGCAGACCTTGCTTAACCTCTGACTACCTCTGGCTGAAAGCAACGATGACTATAACGACAACGCAGCCAGGTGAGATGTACTCGAAAGCAATGAAAGTGATGTTTTCTTGCAAGTGTCCTCTGCAAGAGGGTACAGAAGCTGAGGGATTTAAAGAAAACATCCAAGAGGTCTGCTCAACCAGAACAAAATCAGTTTGTTTTATTTTTCAGTTTTCTGGGGAGAAACAATGAAGCCAATTTTGATTTCATTCTCCAGCAGCTCTTCAATGACTGATGTGTGTGGTAGTAGAAGAGCAGAGCAGGCCACGTTCTGACCTTGGCTGAGTTTTATGATGCACATAAAACATCCCGAAAATGACTCACAGAAAGAGAGGGGACACAGTGAGGTGAAGTGGAGAAGCGGTCATGAGATCGGAGTTCACATTCCCCAATTCAGTAACTAGTTATGTGGCTTTGGAGGGATCACTTGAATTCCCAGAGCCCCAGTTTCCTCATCTGAAAGAAAGGGAAAACATCAAAACAAACCCTCTTTCTAAATTCTGATCCACAGGACCATACAGCATCCAGACTTAAGTGGGCTGGAGAGGTTACTACAAGAAAAATGGGGGCATAAGGTCAGGTTCAGATTTGTATATTATTTTGCCTGTAAATGCAGTATTTCCAGTAGAAATCTGAAGACAAGTGATCTATGTTTCTATGGTTTTCTATGAAAGGTGTACCTGAGGCAGGGCTCTTTCTGGAGGGAACCTCACATAGGGATAGGGGTCCTCGGGAGGCACTTCTTGCCAAACGCAGACAAGGGGTGAGCCTGCCGACCAGTGTGGCATTCCCGTCATGACGCGCTCCGTTTTCTGACCTTTGCGCACTTCCTAGGGGTGTCCAAACCTTTGCATAAATGTGCAACACCTTGCTAGAGTTTTTATTTGTGAATAAAAGATGCATTTATTGTTAAAAATATTCAGCTCTTACTCAACTTAATTCAACTCCTATGAGTCAACTCTAAGCCATCCAGGACACCTCCAGCAATGCCGAATCTGCTGCTAGGTAGTTCACTCCACTTTTGCGTAGCACTAGTGATCACAGATGTCTCCTGACAATATGCCTTCAGTAACTTCTTCACTCACTCTTCTCTCTTCTAGTCACACGTACATCTAAATTGCTTTACTAAAAACAGACAAGTTTTGGAATTTTCATTTGCAAGGTCATAATGTCACCATTTTAGTTAAGAAAAAAAGCTTTTTTTTCTTCCAGTGGAAATAGCTTGAAACTCAGTTGATAATTCTTACAACTGGTACTAAACAAAGGTGGGGAAAAAAAGAAACAATCAGAACTGGTCACAGCAGGCCAACACCAGACAAAGAGCAGGGAGAAAGGGAATTTTCCATGGAAAGGAGATTGCTCACGTGGATAATTCAAGGCTGCAATCATTTTCCACCCCCAAGTTTGTGTGTTGTATGCTTTCTTTCAAGTGAATTACTTTAATATTGTTTGTGTACATGATTCATTTACCTAGCCAAAAATAGGCTCACCAATGAGTTTTGCAGCTGTCCTTTTAAACACCAGCTCAACAGGCCTAATTTAAGAACACTGGTTACACAATGCCTTCTTAATAACTTCTTAATGTGCTTCTATTAATTAACATTACCAATAGATATGCTCTCATTTTTCAGGGTTTTTATGGTTCTAACACTACAAATCTATGAAGATTTGAATTTGTTAAGCAAACGATTCATATAATTTTATTTGCATAACTGGAGTAGATAAAAGAAGGAAAAGAGGAAAAGATAAAAACTCTACTAATGCATTTGCTATTTTCTTGCAATCCTTTATAAACAATGCAGATAATCTTTTTTTTCAACAAAAGAGTTTAACATTTGCCTTTTATAATACTGTTATTTCTTGTGAACACTCTGTGTTTGAAATGCTTGTTCCCCAGAATTACTTGCAAATATCAAATAACTATAATTTCAAAAAAAGAGACATGTGCACACCTCCTAACTCCAGTAAATACATGATTAGCTGAAAGCTGGAACCGACCAAACAGAATTCCAGATTACATGGAACTTGCCCTTCCCACATGACTTTTATAAGAAAGTAGGAAACTACCAAAAAATAGGTATTTATTTAAAGCAAAGGACTTCCTGAACATATTTACAGGTCAGTATATATCTAGCCTGTCTATATTTGGTACACTTAAAGATTATACAAGAAGAACAAATGTTTACGATGAACACTTATCTCTACCTCAAATCCTTCTGTGGAACAAAGTAGAATGTAAGTAGAGAGTATCTTTTATCTCTGTAACTCCACTGCTTGGCACCATGATTACAATTCCATACTGAAATATTTGTGTTAACAAATTAATAAACAGTGGTGAATCGGAGGCAAAAGATATTAAATGTTTAAAGATTCGTGACTGTGCAGTACATGGAATCACAGTGTAGTAAGATCACAGAATCTTAAGGTTTAAGGAGACTCTGTGGAGCTATCTAGCCCTTCTCAGTGCAGGAACATTCTCATGTTTAAAAAGAATAGTGTAGTATCAAGTACTCTACTGGACACACACAGACAATCATCTCATGACCTCACAATATTCTTACGAGACAGACATATTAATCATTAATCTTGCAAACAAGGAAACGAAGATTCAGAAAGTGAAGAAGGGAAGATGAGGAAGAAGAAAAAGAAAGAAATGTCACAAGTTGTTGCCAATTCTTTTCTATGGTCTAAGATCCAAGGATAAACAAATAAAGCAGACAAGATGAAAACGTGTCTCCCCTGCCCTGTGTCCAATGCACACCCCAACATTCCGTAATTAATTTACTGAGATGTATGTAATAAGCCAAGCCAGTCCCTGGAACACACCATACACAAAAATGTTAGCTTCCTGTCTTCTCCATATGTTACAGCATTGCTGTGACAAAGATATTTAGGATCTGTTCCCAACTTCGAAAGTTCGGGAATTATCACATAACTAGAGTTCGGAGGAATGCTAAAACCCATTCCCCTAAGAATACCCAGTACAATTGTGTTTTTCATTTTAACTTGAAATTCAATAAGTATGTTTCTTTTTCCCCCCAAGGAGATAAATAACTGGAATGACTGAATACAGCACAAAATACAGGCATGGGAAAAGGGTAGCAGTTTTAACTTTGAAATTCACCATGCTCGTCAGTTAAAGTCAGACTTAAAGCATTAATTTATTCTGAAACATTAATTAACTGGAGCATTTTTGCATTTAACTTTCTCTGGCATTTTAGAATCTATTCTAAGCCCTGTGGAAATGGCAGGTCTGATGTTATTAAAGTTAGCCTTTCAGAAAGTCCTCGAACTGAAGACTCTTTAACACATTAAAAAATGCTGAGAGTCCAGGTCATGCAAATCTAAAATCTAAAAGTATTGCAAATCTAAAATCTAAAGTATTATTAAAGGGTATTCTTTACTCGTGAAAAAAAATCCTTAATTTTATTAAAAATAAGTTCAACTGTTAGGAAGGCTTCCATTTTATATACGATTTGGGCTCTTCAAACTCCTCCTAAGAAACTTCTAAAGCCCATTTCATTTCTTTCTTTCTTTCTTTCTTTCATTCATTCTTTCATTCATTCAGATATCTATTGCATGCCAAGACCGTGCCATGCAGGTACTGTTCTGAGCAGGGCAAGCAGGGTCCTGTTCTTGTGCAGCTTACAGTCTAGATGGGAAAGTGACAAACAAACAGACCAGAAAATATCTACAAGTGATGAGAACAATAAAGAAAACGAAAGGATAGTATGATCAAGAGTGACTGGGAGAAGTCATTTATGTCAAGTCTTAAATGATGACAAGTGGGCCACACAAAGATCTGGGGATAAACATCTCAGAGAGAGAGAGGGATTGGACGCTGTCGCTGGGAAAAGGTGAGAGTGAGCTTGGCAGGTTTGAAGGCAGGAAGGTTACAGTGACTGAGCCACAAGGCAGGGGATGGCTTCACCTACTGAGACAGGGACACCTAGGCAAGGAGCAGGAGAGGGGGAGAGAGAGAGAGAGAGAGGGAGAGAGAGAGAGAGAGAGAGAGAGTGAGAGAGAGAGAGAGAGAGAGAGAGAGAGAGAGAGAGAGAGAGAGAGAGAGAGAGTGTGTGTGTGTGTGTGTGTGTGTGTCTGCAGGGGTGGTGGGGTTCAAGAGCTCTATTTTGACATGTGGAGTTTTTGATGCCCATCTAAAAAATTGGTTCAAATAAAAAAATAAATTATAGCAATTACATGATCACCCAGCATCCAGGGAGGAATTTGGAACGGATGGTGCTGACTACAGCCACACTGGGTAGAAAACCTTAGTTCTCTAGCCAGCTTTATTCCATTCCATGAGTCACTTTAGATACTCAGTTTAATCAGGCAATGTTTAATTTCACATGGCCCAAATTCAATTAGTAAGCAAATCATAAAACATCTATTAAGGAAAGACAGTCCTTTTGGAAACCACACAGATTATTTCTATTTTACAGCTATTGTGTGCTTTCAAACACACAAATTCTCTCACAGAATGCAAACCAACAGATGCCTTAAACATATGTGGCAAATTTTTAAAGAATTAAAATGTATGCAAAAGAAGCGGTGCAACAGATATTAGAGGCAAAAGACTTTTTAGCTGTGGCTCCCAACACAAAGAACCGTTGTTTGGCTAGTGAACGTCTGTGTGTGTGAGCACGTTTGTGTATATGTTTGCCCGGATGAGAGGGGATGTTGGCTGACAGGAAGGAAGGAGAGCTCACCTCCTCTCCAAGTCACTGTCCCAGATGATTACACTTCCTTACTTGGGATTCTCTGAGCTTGAATTTAGATGGATTTGATATAAATTATTTTTTTTTAAAAGGTGACACAGACGTGGGAAAAATGAAACTAGACATCTTACTCAAGTGTAAAATTATGAGGCAGCACAGAATTCCATGACTGCATCTACTTCCCAAGCCTCAGTCTCCAGAAGCCAAGGAAATGTCATTGTATCTTGTGTTTTTTCACTTTCCAAGACATTTTTGTGTCTGACCTTCCTCAGCCTGAGGGCAGGCAAGACCTACATACTTCAGATTATTTGAATTTATGCATTATGATTATAATACACCCAAGGGCCAAGAGTTCTGAATCTGAGTGTCCTTGCCAATATTTAGGAAAGCGCTGCCTTCCTCTTTATTCACATCTTGAGGGGAGGGAATTCCTCTGTAATTGGCTGTCTGGCAGTAGACAGGGCCTGAAAACTTGTCTTGAGAACCTCAGAAACAGTATTTCTCATACCTACAAATGCTACTAATTACCATGTTCTCTGAGAAACTGTCAAGGAATAATATTAACAACTGTCAGAGTTTGAACAAACAGCCCCTCTCTCATCCAATAGGAGAGAAAGCCTCTCTAACCGGGTGCCAGACTCTAGAGCATCTTGTGAAGTGCTGCCTTCAAACCTGTTCACTAATCCAGTCTAAGATGATGGGGTGCCCACATGAAAATAAAGCCCGGGGTGCCTGAAAGAGACAGTCCTCGTGGGGGAGCAGAGAAGTAAAACAATTACAACCGTGAGAAAGAACGTGTTGAAGTCTCACAGGATGGGTTTTGAAGGACGCATAGGAGTTGGTCAGGTTAAGAGGGTTGGGAGACAAAGAAGACATTTCAAAGAAGGAGCCAACTGTGTGAGGATAAAGAGGCAAGATGGAGTGTGATGTCTGGGGAACAAGCAGACCCACTGGATTACAGCACAGGGCAGGGGGAGGGGAGAGGAGAGGGCGAGGCTGTGGAAGAGGCTGATGCCAGCGTCACACAGAAGGGCCCTAGAGGTCCTGCTAGAGTGTGACGACCACCCCGAACGAAATGAAGATGCACTGAAGAATTCTGAGTTCAGGGTGTGTGGTGGGGAATGGGGCTCGTGACATGACTAACTTTGCATTTTAGAAACAGCACTGGCAGCCGCTGGAGAATGGGTTGGGGTAAGGCTGGGGGCTCGGGGGTGCACCATGATCAAGGAACAAAGATAACAGAAAACCAAGATAACAGCCAGCCTTTCACCTGCCACTTGGAAGGAGGGGGCTTTGGTTTACACTGTCTTCCTGCGTGTTTTATGTGTGTTATAACATACTCTACTATTAAGGGTGTGTATTTTCTTTGTCTACCTACCTGGCAGAGGCCTCTGGGGTGCTGTAATCCTACAAAAATATAAAATGGATGGGAAAATGCTGCAAAACATCTGAGTATCACTAGGAAGTATATTGGACTATTGAACGAGGGTTCACATTCAGGAGGGGAGCTAAGTCGGTAATGAAGGCAAAATGAACAGTAAATCTAGGAAACCAACACTCTGGCTAGCAGATGGCCAGATGGTTGCCCATTAATGGCGGACCATTAGCCCTCTTTACCCAAAAAGATGTACTTTTTGCATGCAAGAATCCCAAGTATTTTAAGTTTGTGTCTCCCCATGTGACCTACAGCCTCGACTTTCAGCTCAAGTGCCACCGCCAAGCCAGAGCTCCACCTGTCCTCCTTAAGCCCCGCACATCCCACCTGCGCCACCAACCGCAACTATATCTCCTCGACAATCTTTGTCTATGAATGGGGGTTGGTTTATATTCATCTTCGCTCTCAAGGCCTGGCACATAACTCAGTGTTTGTTTTAAGAAACACTGTCCGTTAAAGGTTGCTCTAAAAATATTGCACAGCCACTGTGAAAAAGAGCCTGGCAGGTCCTCAAGAAGTTACCCATAGAATTACCATATGACTGGCAATTCCATTACTAGGTATATACCCAAGAGAATCGAAAACAGGTATTCAAAGAAAATCTTGTACACAAATGTTCAAAGCAGCATTATCCATAATAGCCAACAAGTAGAAACAACCGAGATGGTCACTGACTGAATAAACAAAATGTGATTTATTTACACAATGGAGCATTACTCAGCCATAAAAAGGAATGAAGTACTGATACGTGCTACAATGTGAATGAACCTGAAGAACATTATGTTAAGTGAAAGGAGCCTGTCACAAAAGGCCAGATAGTATATAATTCAACTTATATGAAATATGCAGAATAAGCAGATCCACAGAGACGGAAAGCTGATGAGTGGTTTCCAAGGGGCAGGGGGTGGGGTGGCAGGGAGGGAGGAATAGTGGACGGCTGCTTAGTGGGTATGGGGTTCCTTTCGGAGTGATGAAAATGTGCTGGAATTAGACAGTGGGGACAGTTGGACAACACTGTGAATGCACTAAAAAACACTGATTTGTACACTTTAAAGCGGTTAAATTTTATGTTATGTGAAAAAAACACATCTTTGTGAATCTAATCTCACTGAAGACCCAAGTAAGTGAACCTTCTTAGCCTGTGTAAGTGTTCATCTGCCCTTCCTTTCTCTCTTTCCTCCATTCCCAGCTTTCTAGGAACCCGGGACAAAGTCAAGCAAACCCTTCAGTCCTCAATTTCAGCTGCAAAATGGGAGCTGCTCTAAGATGATGGACTTCTAACCTTTTCTGCTCTCACATTTGATGGATAATTTATTGGGATGATGTAAATCCTATGCATGGACACCCCCTAGCAGAGACTGGGCACTGGGGTGAAAGTTCCCCTTCCTCCAAAGTGCTTGCATCGTGCCAGCTGATGAGGTGATTTGCCAAAGAATTTTAAGAGTCTGTCTACGTTCTCTGAAAGTTCAGCAAGGTAGCAAGAGTTACAAAGAAAGCTAACAACCTATTCTTCTAAGGGAAAAAAAAAACCCTCACAAAATGCATTTTTCTTTGGTTTTTAATTAAAACTGACCTTTCAGAATCTACGGCTGGAGGAAGCTATAGTAATGAAAAGTGATGTCCTTTGCTGGTGATACTAGGAGTGTGGCAGTACGGTGAAAAACGTTAGAATCATCATAGAATCCGGGGGTCTCTACACACCACCTAATTGTTGGGGTGCGGAATGGGCGAGGAAGATACAGATCGAGACATTACAAGCACACTAGACAAAAGACTGATGCAACCTTATTTGAAACTCACTTGGAATGAGGGGTATTCTTGGGAACTTAGTCTCAGCTTTTCCTTTAATGCTTCCAATAATCAGAAAAACAAGGAGTTTTTAAAAAATTGTCTAAAAGAGATGAAAATTTGACTGCAGGGGTCACCAGCCTCTTAAACTCTGAATGAATGAGGTGGGACCAGTGCCTGGTCTAAGGGGTAGGAAGGAAGGAAGGAGAAAGGCTGGGAGGAGGAAGGTGAGAATTAGGGAGATCTAAAAGAAATGCATCTGCTTTGCTTCTTCAAAGAAGGTGGTGGTGGGGGGAGGCGCGGGGGCAGGAGGTGAGGGCAGGGGTCGGGGAGGCAGAGGTATGGTTACAGAAAAGCTGCTGAATGGCTAAGTCCTTCACTCACGGCCTATTTTCCATAAAATCCAAAATGTTTTCTTCTGCACTATCTCGGCTGCCTCCTTTCCTCCTCAGGCAAGTCAACCCACTGAATATAACAAAAGAAGGGGAAGCTGCCCAGAAAAGAAAAACCTTCAAGGGACACTTGAAGAAAAGCTCTGCTGAATTGAGATTAAATGATTTCTCTACTACTATTCCTGTGTTCTTGATTGTAAAATGAAGGTGAAGCTATTTTGATATGTTTATTAGCCATTTGTATTTCTCATGTGATTTCTCATATCCTCTCTACACTTTTCTATTCCATTGTCTTCCCTTGGTGGTTTGTAGGAGCTTTCTATAAATTTTGAATATTAACCCTTTATCTGTTACATAGTTTCATGTGTTTTCTCCCAGTTGGCTATTCATACTTTAATTCTGTTTATAGTTTCTTTCACCATAATTTCATAAAACTGAATTTGTTAGACATTTTAAGACTTCAGGGCTGCCTGTCATGGTTTTAAAGGCTTCCCCCCAACTATAAATATATATTGCTTTATTTTCTTCTAGGATTTTATAGATTTGAAATATAGTATGTGGCATAAAATAGGGATCTAGATGTGTATTTTCCCAAGGAGACTGCCAGTTGACTTCATACTATATATTAAATAGCCCATCCTTTCCTACTGATATGAAAGTTTTATCTTTATCGTATACTAAAGTCTCATGTACACATGGACCTATTTAAAGATTTTCCATAACATGTTTTAAAATCTAGTAGGGCAAATTCCCAACAACTATTTCTTTTTAAATACATTTGGGGGCCATTGTTGCTTATTTATTCTTTTGTATGAACTTTAGAAGCCATTTGTCAAGCTTTAAAAACAAACTGTTAGGATTTTATTGGAATTGCATGTGTTACATTAATTTGGAGAAAATTTATAATACTGAGTTCCTGGCCAGAAGTGGGATGTATCTCCGTTTATCAACATCTCTCCAACGCTTCAGTAAAGTTTTATTGTTTGTCTCATATACATTTTTTGTTAATTTTACATTCATATTTTTATAGATTGTGATGCAATTGTGAGAGGTATCTTTTTTCCCATCATGCTGTATATATGGTTAATGCTATTACAGGGGAAATACTCATTTTTGTTGATTCATCATAATCTAATGATGAATCAATCTTACTGCATCTTTTTCACTTTTAACTGATTGCTTCTGATATTATATAGAGAGACGATCATATGCATTTTATCCTATTAGTGAATTACAGTGGTTTCCTAATATTGGACTATCCTTACCTTCTTAGACTAAGCTTACAACATGGTGGTGTATTATTATTTTGGTATTTTTCTGTACTTGGCTTGCACCTATATTGATAAGTGAGATGGTTCCACATTTTCTTGGTCACATTCTTGTCTGGTTTAGGTAACAAAACAACTTGAGCTGGTCTGTAGGAGAAACCTGTTTGCTTCCTGTCTTTACGCTTTGGAGGCATACAAATTGCCAAGACCCAAATCTGTACCTGGTATTTAGGAGGGAGGAGATAGGCTACTTTTCAAAAAGAATTAGATGATTGGTTAGCATGGAAATGGAAGGATGAATGGTTGGATGGATCGAAGATGGAAGAGTAATTTTCTTCTATGGTTATTTTCTATTCACATATTCCTTCCTATCAATTTTGACAACTTATAATTGTTTAAAATTTTGAATTTGTTACTGAAAAGACAGGTGCGTAGAAAATACTTGTAAACCTTTGGTTATATCTTCTCCCTCTTTTCCCCAGTTAAGCTTGCCAGAAATGTTCCTATTTTATCAATGTTTTCAAAGAAATGTTTTTTCAATTTTATTTATCAAATCTGTTAGTTTTTTTCTTCAATCTTATTTTATATGATTTCTGAATTTATAGTTATTGCTCATGTTATTTGACTTTTGGAATAATTTTATTGTTCTTTTCTCAAATATTAATTCGAATACTTAGTTTACTTATTTTCAGCAATTCTAAGTTTTTAAAAAATTGTCTTTAAGACTATAATTTGTACTTTGAGAACTGCTTTGGCCACAGTATATGGGTTTCTGTATGGAGTGTTCTCATATCCAGTTAATTTAGAAACAGTCTGCTAAATAGACATATTCTTATAAGACTATTCTTATTCTTATAAGAATAGTCGTATGATTTTATTCTTTCAGAGTTTAAAAAATGTTCACACAACAAAACTGTACACGAATGTTCACAGCATGATTATTCATAACAGCCAAAAGGTGGAAATAACCCAAATGGCTATTGACGGATGACTGGGGAAAATATGGCATAAGCAAACAATGGAATATTACAGACCCATATAAAAAGGAATCAGGGGCTTCCCTGGTGACTCAGTGGTTAAGAATCTGCCTGCCAGTGCAGGGGACACGGATTCAAGCCTTGGTCCAGAAAGAGCTCATATGCCGCGGAGCAACTAAGCCTGTGTGCCACTACTGAGCCTACACTCTAGAGCCTGTGAGCCACAACTACTGAGCCCGTGTGCCACAACTACTGAAGCCTGTGCTCTGCAACAAAAGAAGCCACCACAATGAGAAGCCCGCGCACCACAACAGAGTAGTAGCCCCCGCTCACCACAACTAGAGAAAAGCCCGTGCACAGCAATGAAGACCCAACACAGCCAAAAATAAAGTTTAAAAAAAATTTTTTTAATTAAAAAAAAGGAATCAAGTACAGATTCCTGTTGCAACATGTATTACTAATATTACTAATATTACTAAGCATTACTAATATTTTCTATATGTTTTCTTTTGTTATTAATTATCTGGACAATTTCTGAGAGGGACATTATGACTGTGTTTTTTAAAAAAAAAAACTACTGTTTTTTTGTTTGTTTGTTTGTTTGTTTTGTGGTACGCGGGCCTCTCACTGCTGTGCCCTCTCCCGTTGCGGAGCACAGGCTCCGGACGCGCAGGCTCAGCGGCCATGGCTCACGGGCCCAGCCGCTCTGTGGCATGTGGGATCTTCCCAGACAGGGTCACGAACCCGTGTCCCCTGCATCGGCAGGCGGACTCTCAACCACTGCGCCACCAGGGAAGCCCTACTGTTATGTTTTAAATGAATAAAATTTACTTACTATAAATAATGTCTCTAATCTAGTAAAATTCTACATTTTCTCCTACAAATTGGCTTCTGAATACTAATTTTTCCAGCTCCTTTTGCATATTCTTCATCTGTTGTACTTAAAACCAATGAATCTCTCCAACAAGCTCCCCCCATCCCCATCCATCCTACAGTGCTGAAAAAAAAGTCCTGGGATTCATATGTAAACACTCACAAAGGTCAGTACCACAAAAGAGTGCTGTAAATGACACTTTCCCTCAATATGTAAAGCATGCAAATAAGAACAATTAAAATCAACGAGTAACCCAGAGGAAAACAAAATCACAAGGAAAGAAATCACACCTAAAATCGATCTAGATGGGCATTAGAAAACCTACCATGTGATTTAGTGACAGAAACTAAACACTCTAGTGTGGCCCAGTGTAAAAGAAAAAACTGTCATTTTTTTCTGTTTAGGAGCTGATGCACTGAATCTTTGAAATGGCAGGTTCACTCTGAGGGCAGGACTCATGTGACTTTAAAGGGAAAAAAAAATTAACCTTGTGCACATCTCCTATATTCAAGATCATTAATGAAAAGCCAAAATGTTTTATTTGCTCTGATGTTTCTGCTTTCTGTCATTTTTGTAGAGTTAACAGGATCATAATTCAACGAAGTCACACATTGTAAATAACTGGGCTACATTATTCTCTCCTCCTTGGTAATTAGACCACCTTTTGTTACAAAGAATCCTATAAACCATTTAACCATGAGTGGCTGTAAACTGTTTGTATTAAAAACTGGGTGCTCCCCCTCCTAAGTTGAATTGCACCAAGGAAACTACATACCTTTTCGTCCCTACTTCATTTTCATTTTATTTGAGTCTGGAATAAATTTGATAATTTGATAATTAAAACACAGGCATAAAAATTCTACTCTAAAAACTTGTGGGAGAAAGCAATCGCAATTGACACCGTCACCTTCCATCAGTACATCAGGGAACGTGAATGCTGCATCCAGATGTGTAATCTACTCTCCAAGCCCTCACCTATAAGTGGTTTCTTTAGCCTCGTCTGAAAATGATGAAGCCATTTGGCACAGCACGAATTGTGGAAGTATTTAAAAATTAAGAGACAAACAAACAAAAAATCCTTGCTATCTTTCCAGTTTCACAAGGAGAGCAAAGCAACATGCAGCTCTGTGTTACTTAAGATCACATGAAATGCTGATCAGTCAGGATGTTAAAATCAAACCTGCAAAAATCACAGGAGGAGAAATCATTTTCACCCAAAGAAACAGGGACAAGTATGAAGACTATTTTCTTTGTATTGCAGTAAAAAATACGTAACATTTATCATCTTAACCATTTTTAAGTGTACAGTTCAGCAGGGTTGGATACATTCACATTGTTGTGCAACAGACCTCTAGAACATTTTCATTTTGCAAAATCGAAACTCAGTGTCCATTCAGCTCTAACCCCTTCTCTCCCCTCCCCCCGGCCCCTGGCAATCAGCTTCCTACTTTCTGATTCTATGATTTTGATTACTTTAAATTAGATGAGTGGAAACATACAATATTTGTCCTCTTGTGACTGGCTTATTTCACTTAGCATAATGTCAAGGTTTATCCATGTTGTAACATGTGTCAGAATTTCCTTCCTTTTTAAGGCTGAATACTATTCCATTGTATTTAAACACTACATTTTCTTCATCCATTAATCTGTTGGACACTGGGTTGCTTCTACTTCTTGGCTACTTCCACTTCTTGGCTATTGCTGCAGTGAACATGGGTGTGCAACTTTCTTGTCAAAACCCTACTTTCAAGTATTTGGGTACATACCCAGAAGTGGAATTGCTGGATCATATGATAATTCTTTGGTTTTTTTTTTTTTTTTTTGAGGAACTGCCATACTATTTTCCATAATGAAGGCACCGTTTACATTCCCACCAACAATGCACAAGGGTTTCCATTTTTCCACATCCTCACCAACATTTGTTATTTTCTGTTTTTTGGTTACTGGCCATCGTAATGGGTGTGAGGTGACATCTCACTGTGTTTTGAATTGCATTTCTCTTATGATTAGTGATGCTGAGCATCTTTTCATGTGCTGTTCATATGCTTGTTGGCCAGACATCTTTCTTTGGAAAAATGTCTGTTCAGGTCCTCTGCCCATGTTTTAATCCAGTTGTTTTCCGTTGTTGTTGAGTTGTAGAAGTTCCTTACATTTTCTGGATATTAACCCTCTTATCAGATATATAATTTGCATTTTCTTCCATTCCGTAGGTTGCTTTTTCACTCTCTTGACTATTTCCTTTGATGTACAGAAGTTTTTTAATTTGATGTAGTCCCAGTTGTCTATTTTTGCTTCTGTTGTCTGTACTTTTGGTGTTATATCCAAAAAATTGTCGCCAAATCCAATGTCCTGCAGCTTTTCTCCTATATTTTCTTCTATGCGTTTTATGTGCTTAATTCATTTGAGTTATTTTTAAAGGTAGACTAGAAACTGCAAAAATTATCTGTCCTGATATCAGAACACATTCCTGAGAGAATCAATTCACTGCAACTGACATTCATTACACTTTCAACTCTAGGTTTCTAAATTAAATGGATTGATTTGGGTAAGATTACGACAATTACAATTAGGAAGAATCTTTTCATGGGTACATTCAGGAGATAACTGAAGAAGAGTCTTCTGTTCAGCTAGCTAGCAAAAGAAAACAATACAGGGCTTCCCTGGTGGCGCTGTGGTTGAGAGTCCGCCTGCTGATGCAGGGGACGCGGGTTCGTGCCCCTGTCTGGGAAGATCCCACATGCTGCGGAGTGGCTGGGCCCGTGAGCCATGGCCGCTGAGCCTGCGCGTCCGGAGCCTGTGCTCCGCAACGGGAGAGGCCACAACAGTGAGAGGCCCGCGTACCGCAAAAAAAAAAAAAGAAAGAAAACAGTACATGAAACAGTATTTTCCTATCTCCTATTAATGGGAAAAGTACCCCAAAGATCCCAAACATGCTGTGATCCTATATGAGATATTTCAACAGATCAAAGTTTGAAATGCGACAGCTTTTTTAACATTCATCACACCATCAACTGAGTTTTCAGCAAAGGAGTGGAATGGAGTGGAAAGAACTGGAGTGGGCTGAGAAGACCTGGGCTGAATCCATTCAGACCCGGGAAGATGCTGGAGAGCTTTTTGGAACCCTGCCATGCTCACCTTTCCCACCGCAACCCTCATCCACAGCAGCTCTAAATTAATCTTTTTTATCTGTTGAATTCAGCAAAAATAAAGAGGAAAGAGGAAAACCACTAATCTTTAAACTCCTCCCAGGATTAAAATTTAATTAGGGTAAGAATCAATGTAATTCTCTGTCCGTTTTTTCTGACTTTCCATCCATGCCTTCCCAAATATACATTGCCTAAGTCCATTTTGAAAAGTAAACTTTTGGGCCATGAACCAATTAGTGAACACAAAAGCTTCAAATTCTATTTGCCACAGAGTATATACTCCTGCGTATACTTAAATACACAAAACATTACTTTGACGCTCGATCAATACCTTTTATCTAGAAAGCATTTCCTATTTGCCTTGATATAAAACTACACAGTAGTTACAGAAGTTGAATAAATAGAACTTAAAGAATCCACCCTTCTATATTTGACCAATCCTGCTGGTCTTTCACAACAACTGATACACACATATTTAACTAATATATGGCAATGCAGTTATCAGCAATGGAATAAAAACGGGTCCCCTCCTGTGTATGAAGAGAACACTGTACAATTACTTTGAGAGGGAGATAGCAAACTGCACTGACCTGGGGCCCCCTGCTCCCTGGTCACACCCGAGACCCAGTGACCCCCCCTCCCCTTGTGCACTGGCTGACAGGATCTCTATTTGTGGTTTATTTAGGTATGTTCTGGCCACACTAAAGCTACTTGTAAATATTTCTACTGTTTCCGTTTAGAAAACCCAGGGCTTGGTATAAAATGTTATTCTCTGGTGTTTGGGGCCATTAGGGTAGACGTGCTTTGTGTAGCCCACTTGAAAAGTGAGCTCAGGAAGGGGTGCAGACTCTGAGAGACACAGTCTGCCTTCCTTCCTGCTGTCTGGTTAATGTAGCAACTGGCCGCTCAGGGAGGAAGGGGAGGGAGATGGACTGGAGAGCTGACAAGGCAGCTGCCGCTAGGTGGGATTTACCCATGGACTTGCCCACCGTCCTTCCCTGAAAAGGGCCAGAGCGAGCAGTGCCCACCCTGCACTTTGGGTTCAAAGTCCCCACTATAGGCGCTGGTAATGTTCTCTATCTCAGTCCAGATGGTGTTCACACGAAGATATATGCAATATATATTTGCAAAAATAAGCTGAGTACATTTAGGATTTCTGTATTTTATGTCAATAAAACTTTGAAACACTAAGTTTTAAAAGTTCCTAATGAAGGCTTAGTAAATAACAGGGGGATGGCTTCAGTTCATTCCCTTTTGGGTTTTTTCTTCACTAAACTTTTGCAATGACTTGGGCTCTCCAACTTCCAGGCTCTCTCCCTTCCAATTTCCTTTATGCATCACAAACATGAAAACGTCCTAAAATCCAGATCTAGCCAAATCACACCCCAGGTTAAATATCCCCGATGGCTCACCACAGCTTATCACTGTCTATAAACTCCCCGGCCCAGAACTCATGGCCCTCACCCAGTGAGGCCCAGAACTCATGGCCCTCACCCCGGCCCAGAACTCATGGCCCTCACCCAGGTGTGTCGCGCACTGGCCCAACACACCTCTCAGCCATTGTCCCTGAGCCCCTCCCGCACAGATTTCTCACCCCACACTTTGGTGCATGTTATTCCTCCTCCCGGACCTCCTCCCTCTCTGAATTTCCATCTCAGACTGTCAAAACCCTCCCCATCTCTTTCCAGATTCCTCCAAATGGATAATGTAATCGTAACAGCAACAAATATTTATTATGAGTTTGTTAATTAATAATGTTTTAATGCAATTTATCACATAGAACATAAGCTCCACAAAGGCAGGGATCATTGTTTTATTCACTGATATACCCCATGGGCTTAGAACAGTGCCTGACCCATTGTAGGTGCACAATTATTTGCTGATTTGATAATAACTTTCATGAATGAGAGCCTGTTTCCCACACACTGTGCTTCGCCCATACCATTTCTATTCCTCAAAATACCCTTAGGTTATGTCTAACATAAACCCCACAGTCTAGATGAGGAAATTAAAGCTCAGAGGTGTTAGTAACTTGTCCAAGGCATCCAGTTCAGGAGTCAGGATTCCATGGCCTCTGCCTTTGAATTCTCAGAAAACAATGTACCACTACTGTGATGCCGATGTTCTGATACTGCAGTTATGTAATAGCCTGCTCTCCTTCTGGTTCCCATTCTTTATGAGCAGAGAGTGTTAACCATCACAGTTTCCTCTGAAGCACCCAGCTCAGAGCCTCACGAAGTAGGGGCTCCCTAAATATCCAGTGAGATACTAAAGGGTAGATGATAAAGGGGCAGAGAGAGTATGATTTAGAGTCTCTTGAAAAGAAAAACCTGAACTGCACAATAACACCTAAATGAGCACTAATTAAGAAAAGGAAGCAGTTCACACCACGTGCACATGACAGTAGAGAACAGCTCTGTGCTGGATGGGGCTCCTGGGAGTGTGTCTTTAACATATAAAAATTAACTGCAAGGCTCAAAGGGCACCAATATGTTGAAGGCAGCTTCATTTCTTGTACTATTTTGGAAAAAAGTAAAAAGGATCTTTTTAGGCTGGACTGAATGTATTATGTGAATGTGAGTATGAAGTTTCACAGAAGAAGAAATCATTCCAAACATTTTACTCCATAAGAATCATGTCCACCATATCACAAGTGCTATTAGTGGATTAAACTAAAAGCAAACACAGCTTATGAAATCAGGCGAGTTCCCCAGCTTTATTCTCAGATGAGGCTCAGATTACTATTTGGCAATAATAACCAGAGTGGCCGAGCACTACCCTTCTCTTTGTCTTTCTTATTCTAACAATTCCTAGTGCACACTCACTCCCCCTGCTCCTGAAACCTTTCCCCAAGTCTGTAGCCCCTTATCTCCACGGCTCCATAAATCACTTACACTGACACTTTGGAACACACTCATCTCTAATTTGGAGACTACCTATATCATCCTTTATTAATAAATGCCTATAAAATTTTTTGTGCCTTGAAGGGATGGGATTTTGAGCTGTTATTCTAGAACATGCTAAAATGTTAAGTCACTAAACTTGTTCTGGAACACTTGAAAAAAATCACATTAATTTGGCCATTTTTCTCAATTTTTCAACAATACAAAGCAAGACTAAAGCTGGTTCCTAGTGAACCATCGTGTTGTGACCCTCGTCATTGAAGTACTTAAAGTCCAGTGGTTACCGTATACTGAAGAGGCGTTTGCCAATGGTGGGGATAGGCTGAATTTTACTGGTGACCCACATCTTAGTAAAAAAAAATTTGCTAAATAAATGAACTGGTAGTATAGGAAGATTTCATCCTCATTATTGTAAAAATGCATGGGAAAACAATGTTTTCATCACTTTAACCTACGTGTCTGCCTCCATGAGGTTTATAGACATTTTACACTCTACCTTTAGACCTTGTACAGACTAAAGGGAGACGACACACGTGAACCGAACGAACGGTAACAGTGATAACAGCTAAACTTTACTAAGCATTTACTACTGTGCCAAATATTGGGTTGGCCAAAAACTTTGTTCGTGTTTTTCTGTAACACATTATGGAGAAACCTGAATGACATTTTTGGCCAACCCAATACTATCAAAGCACTCCTCAGCCATCCTATGCAGTAAAAACACCTGGGCCTGGTGTTTTCTCTATGAAAAGACTTTGAGTCCTGTGTTTAATGGTTATAGGCTATCCAGGTTTTTTGTAGTTTCCTGAGTCAGTTTTAGTAAGTTAGGGGTTTATCCATTTCATCTAAGACTTTAAATGTACTGGCCTTAAATTTGTTCAAAATATTCTTTTATTAGATTTCAATCTCTGCCCTGACTACAGATATGCAGTTTTTCCTTTACTAATAGCATTTATTTGGGGCTTTTTTTTGTTTTCCTTGATGAATCTTGGGAGAGGATTGTCAAGTCTATTAATCTTTTCAAAGAACCAACATTTGGCTTTCTTGATCCTGTCTAGCGTAAAATATTTTAAATTTCCCTTTAATTCTTGCATTTATTTCACTACTTCCTTCCTTCTATTTCTTTTTCTAACTTAGGTTGGATGTCTATCAGTTAGGGAAGCACAAGCACCAAAATAGGAAAGAAGGAATACATTACAGGAATCTCATTAATTTTCAGTCTTTCTTCCATTCTAAAATAAGCATGTAAGACTATATATACATTTCTAAGTACTGTTCAGCTGCATTCCACAAGTTTTGATATGTCTTATTATCTATTTCTAAATATTGTATAATTTCTATTCTGTCTACTTTGTCCTATTATTTATTTGAATGCATGCTTCATAATTTCTAAACACATGAGGTTTTTTCTAGTTAGTTTTTATTACTGGGTTCTAATTTAATTGCAGACAATTTGGTCTGAATGGTGACAGTCCTTTCAAATTTGTTGAAAGTTGCTTTATGGTGCAATTTTCTTACATATTTTAGTCAATTTTCTTAAATATTTTGTGTGTCCTTAATAAGCATGCATTCTTCAAATGTTGGGTGCAGGGTTCTTTACATGTCTTTTGCATCAAGCTTAACACTAATCATTGTGTTACTGATGTCTTGCCTGCTTGATCTACCAATTACTGAGAGCGAAAGAGAGAGATATTAAAATCTCCCCTTATGATAATGGACTGTTCTACTTTTCCTTGTGATTTCAATAATTTTTGCTTTCTATATTTTGAAGTCATTGTATTAATGTATTAAGTGCTTAAAAGATGAGAATTGTTTTCTGTTTCTGATAAATTGTACTTAGTATGACCTTCTTTATCACATATTAATAACGGAATTTTTCCTTATATTCGATTATTAGTATACTACCTTTCTTTTAGTAGGACTCTGCCTGGCATATAATTTTACACACTTTTAATTTCAATCTTTTGCTATCTTTATGTTGTAGTTGTGATTCTTGTAAACGGCATATTGCTAGAATTTTTTAAAATTCAGTCTGATAATCTTTGTTAGCTAAAATAATTTGTCAATTTACATTTAATATAATTACTATATTTGGATTTGCTTCTATCATACTATTTTGTGCTATTTTTCTCACCTATTCCTATGTTTCTTTTACTTTTGAATTGATCAACTATTTTATCTCTTTTTGCCCCTATACTAGTTTGAAAGCTAAAAACTTTGTTTCTAATCATTTAATGGTTATTCTGGAGATAGTAAATAAAATGTATATACAATGAATCTCAATTTTAAAATCTAATTTTTAATCAGTTTTCTACCCTCCTTCCAAATAACATGTTATATCTAATGACTTCATGACTGACATGCTATTGCTGACACATTTTGTTTTTTCAAGTTCATAAGATAGTTAGTGTTAGTTCAGATTCACCCACACATTTACCACTTTGGTTTTTGTTCCTTCTCTTAACTCCGATCTTTTTTTTTTTTTTTTTTTTTGCGGTATGCGGGCCTCTCACTGTTGTGGGGCCTCTCCCGTTGCGGAGCACAGGCTCCGGACGCGCAGGCTCAGCGGCCATGGCTCACGGGCTCAGCTGCTCCGCGGCATGTGGGATCTTCCCGGACCGGGGCACGAACCCGTGTCCCCCGCATCGGCAGGTGGACTCTCAACCACTGCGCCACCAGGGAAGCCCAACTCCGATCTTTTAAGAGCTCTTTCCTTCTTTGCAAAGTACATACTTTAGAAACTGTTTTTGTGAGGCTCTGCTGATAACAAATCCTTTCTCACTGGCCTAAAAATTGCTTTATCTCATCCTCATTTTTAAGATATATTTCGCTGGGCACATAATCACAGGTTGACTGTGATTTTCTCTCAGCATTCGAAAGACACTTTCCCACTATATTCTGCTTCTGTCACTGCTGTTTGTCAAACTGTTGACTTATTCCTTTGAAAGCTGTCTTTTCTCTCTGACTACTTAAGATCTTCTCTTGGTCAGGGTGTTCTGTAGTTTTACTATGTCCTATCTAGGTATGGATCTCTTTAAAAAATTTCATCTTATTTGGGATTTGCTGGGTGTCCCGAATCTACGGATTAGTATCTTTCACCATTTCTGGAAAATTCACTATTCTCCTTGTCTCTTAGCCTTTGTTCTATATTTTCCATCTTTTTGTCCCAAAGTACTATATTCTGAACACTTTATACAATCTTATCTTCCAATTTATTCTCTCTTCAATTCTGTCTAATCTGTCATTAAACTGCTTTTTGAGCTTTTAATTTCAATTACTATATTTTTCACCTATAAAAATTATATTTGCCTCTTTCTCAAACTTTTTTTGTCATTTTAAGTCTTGTTCCTTAGACATACTTCCAATCTCTTCTTCCATTTTTCAAACACAGAAAACATCCTTATTTTATATATTGCATCTGATAAGTTCACTACCTAAAGTCTCTGCAGGTTGATTCTGCTGACTCTTGTTTCATGATGACTAGTTTTCTTGTATTTTGAGATTTTTGAATGGGAGCTAATTTATTTTAGAAGCTTCCTGTGAGGGTTATTTATGGTCAAATTAAGGCGAGTTTCTCCACAAAGTATCTGCACTGCTTCTGCTCAATGCTGGGAGGGACTACCAACCAAGTACCACTTTAATTCTTAGTTGACATTGTTTCTGACCATCCAGCTCCTGTAAATTCTAGCTATAAATCCATGAGCTACTTTGAAGTTACATAGTTTCTGAGGAGATTTATTTTTTGCTTTTCCTCATAGTTCTAAAGTTCAAGTCAGAAAATTTTCCTTGGAGGAATCTGTTTTTTTCCCCTAGCTTACCGTCACCAAGAGAAATGTAGCTTAGGGGTTCCAGTTCCATGGTGGGAGAAGCCTTTGCTACTCATACTACCCAACTTGGGTGGGTCTAGGTTTTTGCCTTCTGTGGCCCTGGAGGTTATAAAAATCTACGAGCAAGGGTAAGGTGAAAGTTGGCCTGTGGTGCTCAGCTTATCTCTTTGGATTTCCAAATTTCACTAGGTATTTAACATCTGAGCATATCTTCCTGTCCTGTCAGATTGGCAGTGCATTGAGAAAGAATCCATTCCATTGATCCTGTGGGCAGGATGGTATATAGGGGGTTCAGAATGAGACCTCTGAAACCACACTGACTAGGTTCAAATTCCTGAACAGGACTTACTAACTAGGTAGTCTTGGGAAGTTGTTTAAACTCTCTGCCTCAGTATTCCTACCTGTAAAATGGGAATAAGAATAGTACTTGCCTCATATGTAGGTTTTTATGAGGACTAAATGAGTTAATACATGTAAGGCACTAAGAACATGCCTGGCCATAGCCAGAACTCCAAAAAATGTTTTCGTTATCATTACTGTTAAATGGTGGTGCCACGATGAGACCTTACAATGCAGATGCTGACTTTCTGCTCCATAATATTGCTCCCTTGTACTACCATTTTGTAAATCAAACTCTGCAAAAATGTAATTTTACATTAACATTTCTACCAATGTATTCATTTTTATGAAGCTTCTATTTAAGAGAGTACACAATACACATAAATATATGGATAACAATGAATGGCAGAAACACTTTACTGAACACTTCTTTTTATCCACTATTGTCATTTAGGACCAAAGAAGAGTACAATAAAATTAGAAGACATAAATTGTAAAAAAAAAAAAACCCAAAGAGTAATTTTAATGATGTCGAATGGAGGGAACCAGCTGTTGCCATCAAGTGTAAAGATGAGCAACCATGCGGCATGGTGATGGGAGAATGAACTGGGGTTTGTTAAATATGATTATCCTTTGCTCTTACTAAGCCTTATGAGATACAGATACACAAATAAGAGGCATAAGAGTTTTCAGGTCCAGCGTAGCCACATTTAGAAAGGTAAAAAGCCAATATATTACAAATAATGTCTTTAATCTTTTAATAATCAGAGACATGGGTTTTGTAAAACAAGTATTGATTTCTTGATGTGCTCATTTAAAAAATAAAGTGCCAAAATCAATCTCACTATCATGAACTCAATTTTTAATTGAGTACTGAGTTTACATTGCCAGGATTGATGGATTCTTCAGTTACAAAGTACAGAGTGAGCCCTCAGAGGGTGGTCCAGTGGCTGAGACTCCACGCTCCCAATGTAGGGGGCCTGGGTTCGATCCCTGGTCAGGGAACTAGATCCCACATGCCACAACAAAGAGTTCGCATACCGCATACCACAACTAAAGATCCCGTGTACCACAACTAAGACCCAGCGTGACCAAATAAATAAATATTAAAAAAAAAAAAAAAGGAAATAAGCTCCTTTGATTTGTTTATCACTTTTCTTAACAACAACAGAACAGAACATCTTTGGCTCAATTGGAATTTGGGGCTGTGCCAGGTACCAGTTTATCGTAGCTCAACTCCCAATTCACCCTTTAACAGCTGCTCTGTGATAATGAACTTGACTCTTTAAGCATTTCCTTACAGTGAGGCCAACGTTAGGCTCTGTCAGTAGAAGGTGCTGCAGGGACACTGCAGTGGTTCCGGCACACTGTGTTTTTGCATCGTCCTGTCCCTCAGTGTTGCATGCATACCAGAACAACTGTGATTCTCTGCTCCAGCCAGGAGATCAGAGCACACAGTCCTTCAGTGACCGCACAGCAGTGTCCCGGGCCTAGTAACCACCTCCCAAAGCCCTCCTGAACAGACCCTGTGTGCTGCAGTCCTTATACCCACCAGCCCCAGCTTGCCTGTGCCAAGAGCACTGTTTCCCACTAGTCCAGCAACTGTGGGCCAGTGGTGGCCTAGACAACCTGGCAAGCTTCCTGCATCCCAGTGGGCTGCATCCACACCCTTTCCAATGAGATCTGAACCCTAGCCTTGGGGAAGAGCCCCCTTCCAAGTCTGCCCTTCTTTGGGTACCCTTCTTCAGCTCTAGAGGACCATTTAGAGTTCTCTTTACATCCTTATGGTCACTTTTCTATCTTAGTTTACTCATTCTTTATTTTAAACTTCCCCTATTTGAATGACTATGTGGTTTCCATCACCTGGTTTGACCCAGACTGATACAGTGGTTGACTCTGCATTTCTGAATTCATATAGCCATGTACTCTTACCTCATCATACACCCCTCACTCTAGTGATTCAAAAAATGGTCTTTTAATAATGTACATTTCAGCTGAAATACTGGCCAACCATGCTCCTTGCATGTTTTGAAAATCCTTGAATGACGCCAGGGAATATCTTCCAAGCTTATTTTACTCTTTTCTTATATCATATAAAAGAATTCCAAGCTCAGCACCTCACCTATCCAGGGATTTAAAGTCAAATTAATTACTTACTTCACCCTCTTTTCACACCCTATTTTTTCTTCCGTTCACAAAGAGGGGACAGTCTTTTGTTCACAGTTTCCAAATAACAAGTAGAAGATTTCATCATGACTTATTCTAAAGCATTTTGTTTTGACAGGAACTTGCAGATTCTAATTATTTACTTACAGGGTAACACCTTGCAGCTAAGCCACTCAGTGCATTTAAAAATACGGATGGTCTGCCACCTATTCAATGTTCTTTAAGGACCCAGTGCTAGTCCAATCCTAGATTAGCTACTACAGCATAAAAAGATAAGTGAAGCACCCTCCCTTCTCTTCGCTGGAATAGGACCAGAACCAGGTGAAAAAAAGGAAGGAAAAAGAAGAGAGACTTAGTAGCAAAAGACAAAGAATCAAATATCTTCAAGAATAAAAATTTAAAAGTTTCATACCACATCCATTTGGCCTTGAGATTTTTTTGGTTTTTTTTTTTTTTGCGGTACGCGGGCCTCTCACTGCTGTGGCCTCTCCCGTTGCGGAGCACAGGCTCCGGACGTGCAGGCTCAGCGGTCATGGCTCACGGGCCCAGCCGCTCCGCGGCATGTGGGATCTTCCCAGACCGGGGCACGAACCCGTGTCCCCTGCATCAGCAGACGGACTCTCAACCACTGCGCCACCAGGGAAGCCCCCTGGCCTTGAGTTCTTAAATGAAGAAGCTGAATTAAATTTAAAAATAAAACTACCTACAACAGAGCAGTTCCTATACAAAAGCGGGGAATTTGCAATACTTCCCTATATGCCTTAGTAATGGAAACAAGCAAATATCTGTTTAGGACATTCAACTCACCAGCATGCAAATAACTTGACATTTTAAAACTGTGTTTTCAGTATCATTTGAGATTCCCTGAGTAAATAGTTTCCGATCTATATGCGTCTCTCTGACATGTGAGGGAGGCCTCAAGAAATGCCACCATCTGAAAGTTATCACGATGGAATTTCAAATGTAATGAGCTGCATCTCATGTCTGCGTAGAGAGCTTCAACAGGACTGCAAGAAATGTTCTCTTCCTTCCCCCCCCCCAAATAATTCTAAAAGGTCACACCAGTCTAATGGTGATAGGAGACTGCCAAGAATTTTTTAAAAATTAGGCATCTTATAAATTATAATTTTTTAAAAACAGAAATGACTGAGGCAGGCAAAATCTATATGCATCAAGAAAAAACAAAGATAGAGGATTAACATCCTCTCAATGACCAGAAAAATCTGGCCATATATTCACTTATTTCCATTTTTTTAAATTTTAAGTAAGTTAATTTCCCACAAAAATGTAAATATATTTCAACCCTCAGCATTTTCTACTTTAATCAGCCAGCAGGAAACCAACATAAAATTTAAAAGAAGGAAACTATGTAAAAATATAAGCAAATGCTTTTTCTATTCTTATCCCACCCTGTGAGCATAAAGCAACATTTCTGGAAACTGATTATTAACTAGAAAGGAATGAAAGGAGGCTGCCTGCTCATTACCACTCAGCAAAGAACTAGTTTTTAAAATTAAAAACTAAAGCAAGGCATTCCAAAAAGTGGTTGCAAAAGAAATTCTGTAAAGTTTCAAACTAACCTAATGACAGTTGAGAAAACAAACTGTCACCAGCACTCAAGTCCTTCAGCAGAGCACCCCATACTTTGTTTGCCAAACAAAATATCACGAAATGTGGGGAAACACAGGAAGATATCTTATCATTTAACTCAGGCTCCTTTAACAGATTATGAAATCAAAGACCAGATAAGTTTCTTTGTTTTTCTTTAAAAACTGCTCTGTGACCAGCCTTATGAACAGGTGGAATAAATAGGGTGCGATTTTAGAGGCGCGAGGAGATCACCCTGCCTTTGCAATTTCTTGACCAGCCTAGAGGGTATCTGGAATAGTGCCATTAGACTTATTCTACTGGACTGTGCATTATATCTAAGACTGAAAGTGGGAAGGGCATTTATAGATCATTAGTCCAAACTCATTCAAGGTGCATATCTGAATTACACATAGGTAAAGATCTCTTACGGAAATGACTGGGTCTCCATAACCCCAGAGTCTGGCAGATGGTAATAATGCAAATTAATTGTAGTGTTGGTGAAAATGGCCAAAGAATCAGATGACTCAGAGAAGTGCTGATATGGAATCCTTTGGGAATAAGACTCCAAAAGAGGTAAGTTTTGAATAAGAGGAGGGGGAAGAAGGAGGAGGGGGAGGGCGAGCGGGAGGAGGGTAAATGTCACTATCCTATCTTAACACGTGTAAGTCAATGCAAGATGACTGACAAATTTTGCAACTATTTTGAAAAATTACCAATTTTTTTTTTTTTTTTTTTTTGCGGTACGCGGGCCTCTCACCGTTGTGACCTCTCCCGTTGCGGAGCACAGGCTCCGGACGCGCAGGCTCAGCGGCCATGGCTCACGGGTCCAGCCGCTCCGCGGCATGTGGGATCTTCCCGGACCGGGGCACGAACCCGTGTCCCCTGCATTGGCAGGCGGACTCTCAACCACTGCGCCATCAGGGAAGCCCCAAAGATGTTTTAATTCTTAAAATCTTGTTAGCTAGGTTAGTAAAATCACAGCAGTTTAATGTGATAGCTAGGGGGAAAAATCACCAAACTACCTCAAGACTTTTTTTTCCTTCTCCTAGGAAGTTGTAAGTTATATAGGTCCTATATTTGTCCTTCTTTTTAAATGGGCACAAAGCAGAGAAAATAAAACTATGACATGTTTTATTTTTGTGTTAGCTATTCAGCCTGGGGCTATTTTTCTTTCTTTCCCTTTCCCAAACAATGTACCTTTTAGATCTGACACCAGAGACAGAAGGGGGAAAGAAAAAAAGGAACACTGAGCTCCATCAAGCAAATTTTTACTTCTGACAAAAACACTGGACCAGATGGATTGCAGAGACTTGCCAAGAGCACAGTTAAATGTTCGCAGGAGGACTGCTAACATAAGCATGGAACTTGCTAGTTCTTCTATCTCTGTTTTTGTTTTATTCCAACAACCAATGGCTAAGAAATGCCAAGGAAATGATCCCCAGGCAGATTCAGTCTTTTGCTTTGCACATTACCTAAGTGTTAACACCTTAGATGCACTGGTCTCTAAGACAAACAATTACAGAAATAAATCTCCCAGGAGGCAGAATTTCTCCAGAGGTATTTCAAAAATTGTTAAGATACTTTCAAAAAGAACACCACAAAGGCTCTGACACAGTCTGGGTCAGGGCTGGGAGGAGAGCATCAACAACAAATGACGGGAAACAGCAGCCCCCATAACGATGCTCCGCTAAAGTACTGCCCGATCCCCGTGCAGAACAGAGCTACCTGTGCCCTTCAGCTGTTAGGACATGATGACAACACTCCCCAGAGGACTGCTTCTCTCGCTGATTTTGTTCTTGTTGTTTTAAGACTCTAATTGGGAAAATCAGTTTGTGATTCTGTTTTATGACCTGAAGAGATGAATGGCCTTTTTAAGAAAGGTTTTCCCAAAAAACCCCACAAAATCCATCCAAAGATGGCCCCCACTCACCCGGAGGCAAGAGAAGCAGGAAGTACCTCGGAATCTTGGCCCAGGGCCAGACCCCATTCTAGACGGATGCTCCCACCAGCCAGTTAACTCCTTGGCACCTGCCTCACTGTTGAACATGAGGCTCTCTGCCATCCACCTCAACTATGAAACCACCTGGATGACAACCCAAGAGGGCAATGCTGGAATCTGTGTCCACTTCAGCAATCTAGGCAGAGCTTTATCGTTTCCTAGGCCCACAGCAGATGGAGGTAGGAAAGGCTGGGTTCAAACAAAACTGAACTGGGAAAAACATAATCCTCACTGAAAATGTTTCTCTGCCACTTCAGTGTTGTTTGGGGGGAGGTATCCAGGGGATGATGACCTGGGCACCTGCAGAGCTGAATTCTGCTGACACTGGTTGTTTAAAAAAGTGGACTAATGCCCCCTCAGTTGGCAAATGCTGCTGTGCCCGTATCCCCAAAGGAATCCCTTGCAGCTCCTCCTTTCCCTGGGGCCACCTCAGGCCTCCCCACCATCCAGCAACTAAAGAGGACATCAATACCAAGCCTTCAGCCAGCGTCTCATCAGGGGCTGCCCATTCCATGCCAAGGTGTTAGGTAATCTGATGACTGCCCCTGGGAAACTTTTGGGCACAGATGATGGAGATTGGGTTGGGCAAACCTTCTCTTGTTTTCTGCCCAGTCTAATAAAATGAAAAAAATAAAATGAGGAGGATGGGCTTTGGCCACTTAGAAAAATATAATGAATTGGAACCAAGTATGGGAATCAGCTTTAATTTGTAAAATCTCAGTGTTAGAAAAGGTTGGAAGGGGGCCTTCCACAGGTGCCCTATCCAATCTCCAAGCTTTACAGACGAGTTAAGAGACTTACAGTCACCTGCTGGTCAATGCCTTGTCCTCAGTCTCTCCCCTGGCTCACTCTGCTTCTCCTGAGTTGTTTTGTTTGTTTGTTTGTTTTAAGACAAACTATTTGTGTTACAGTCAAGTGTACCAGAGACTGGGCTAGGAGGTGAACAATATGAGATGTTTTTCCATTAAAATACACGAAGGATCTCTAATCAGCATGCAATTGATCAGTGAACACCTAGAAGTTCCTGACATCTGCAAAATGAATTGGTTCCTTTAAGTTAAACATTCCCCTTGTCATATTACTTACACTACTCACCTAATTAATAAAATCATCCCTCAACTGCATAAAGACAAACTTCCCCACAGACCTTGCCAATGATCTCTGTGCCCAACTGTTGCAATGCCATTAATGAGATTTGACTCTACTGAAAAATTAAAATTTTAACCAGGGCCACAGGAAAATCTCATGAGCCAGATAAATATAGAAAATATAGAGGTTAAATTTCAGGTTTCAAGATACCTCTCCAAACACACAACATAGAATAGAAAAATAACCTTGGAAATGTCATTTAAAAAAAACAAAAAGGAAGAGGAGAGAAAAAGAAAACATGAGTCATTGATAAACAATCTGTTGACAACTTTGTTTAAAACTATACTAAGTATTTTGGGGTATTAACAATTGCCCATTATTTCCCCTTGGAATTGCAGAAAAGCTGGCTCTGATGGCAAAGACAGATGGCCCAGCCCCTTAACTGAGTCATCCCTGGTTATAGTTTCAAAACGCTTACTGGCATCATGGCAGCTGCACTGAATGAATGTCATACAAAATGTGATCAAGGCCTCCACTGGGAAAGTCCCATGGCATTCACTCCACTTCTAAGATGTTCTCAAGGGCTCCAGAAATCAGGTCCTCTGAACTGTCCTCAGTTCACAGATTCTCAGAGCAGGGGGGTCTTACACATCATCCACCTGCCTATTATACAAGACAGAGGGGGAGTGGAGCCCCAATGACTTAACTAGGGTCACAGTTCATGGCACAGCAGGGAACAGCACCCGGGTATTTGCACTCCTGGCTCAGTGCCCTTCCGTCTTTATATCACTGCCTAATCTTTCCAGTTTTAGTGAAAACTGAAATTTCTCACGACTCAGTTGTTTTCACAAGGATACTCATGCTTCATGACTGTGTTTCTTTTTAATCTGGAGATCTAAGTAGCGGACGTAAATGAGATATTTGTGTCCCATGGATTCTTCCTTGTTTTAAGGTGACATGAAAAATGGCAGATCCTACACTTTCCACTTCACCAAAGATGGCCTAGGGACACGTGTCTCAGCCTCCTCAGATATCTCGTTCCCTGCCTGCTAGCTACCGTGAAGGAACAAAGGCAAGGTGAGCTGAGTCGCTGAGCAAGCCACGCACCTAAAGTGAAATGTACTGGAGGAGAGGACTGGTTTCCTGGGTCTGTGTCACATTCAAAATACCCGCAAAGCTTCTCACCACGCCCAAGTTGGAATCACGGAGGAAATAAAACTGTGCCTCCGTGTCTCCTATCAGACTTGGGGCTTATGGAGACTGTGAACAGTTCTGCCCACCTTGCAGATGACCCAACAGCCTCTGATGACGCCACCAGGGAGGGGGCCAAGATCTAGGGCATCTGGATCACGTCTAAACTCAAACCCATCAGGGGAACCAAAGCTCCTACGATTAAGTTCTAATTTAAATCCCCGGGGTCTTTTCCTAGTCATTGTTTTCATCTTTCGTACACAGCTATACAAACAGGGGGGAAATGAACTTATTTTCAACCCAGCTGGTTCACTAACGTGCGGAGGCCCGCAGAGCTAGGTTCAGGCACGTCTCTTGGAGGTGCTGGGGTGCAGCGGGATGCTCAGCTCACAGCACTGCAAGTGCTGAGAGTGGAGGGGTTTGCTCACGACCTCACCCCATCCCCAAAGAAGCCTCGCTGGGCCAGCGTGTCGGGCACACCTCCTCTTGAGGCCTGCAGGCCCAGAGTAACGCCAGAACCCAGGCTGCTCACCTCTGGGAGCCCCTGCACCGCCTTCCCCTGATGCCTCTCCCTCCCTGCGCGCAGGGAAGCGCACTTTGGGGAAGAGGTGGAGAGCAGAGTCCTGGCAGCCATCCCGGGAAAGGGGAGCTTTTCTGCTGCTCTGTCCTTGACTGCTCCAACAGCTGTGAACCCTTTCCTTCGTTTATTTTCAAGCAATTAAAACTACAGCTTGATATCATTATTGTAATCCCTCCACATCGTATTTAGGGGGATTTTTCGTTATTAAAGACCTCGTGTATCCATCCTGAAGAGAGAGAACGGTCTAGAGGCACCCCAGACCCTCAGCAGAGTCACCTGATTGGTTCTCATGCCCGAGAAGGCCAAACCCTTGGAAATCAGTAGTTGAAAACATACATGTGGCCACATTTTTCCTCTCCTTTGCTTCCATGCCCACTTGGAAAAGAAGAAGAAAAACTGGAGATATTTGCAAAGGTTTTATGAAATATGAGCTTTGGCTAAGCAAATGTTTTTGAAAATATCTGGACCATCCAAATAGAACAGATGTTTTTACAAAATTTTCCACCGTCCAGTGGCTGTAGTGCTATGTGATTCTGGCCCAATGTTCAGCCCCCAGGCAGGCTGTCAGTGGCCTGTCAGTGGTCAGAAGAAAGGGCCCCAAGTCATACAGCGCCTCTGATCCTTTAGAACAAATTCTTTTCCTTCTCCTAACCCATTTTTTTCCCCTACATGCTAAAAGGAGTCTCTGGCATTTGAACAGCATGGAGGTCCAGAAGCAGAGTGTGAAGGCGGCAGGAAGGTACCAAATTCCCTCCATAACGTTCATCAACAAAGCCTAAAATGTCACAAGTACAAGACTTATTTCTTACTACGTCCTGAAGCATGAAGGTCATCTAAAATCCCCTGTTAAAACGTGAGCTCCTGGAGGGCACAGACTTGTTTTTATTCATCTTTGCCCAGCATTTAGCATATTGCACACACAGAGCAGACAATCAATTTGACTGACTTGAATTAAAGCTACAAATACCTTTGTGGAAACAGGGCCATGACCAGCAGGCATCTTAACTAGAACTGGTTGCCAGGTAAAAGCAAGATAAACAGAGTATTCTTCCAGGGTGAATGCAGCTGCCTAACAGGGAATGGGGTTGGTTTTCCCACCCTATGAAAAGCCAGCCTCCCCGTATGTTGGGAAGCATCCGAAATGTCAGCAGGTAATGCGATGTGATACAAAAGGCTCCACACTAGATGCAGCCCGGAACTGGCGCATGGGAAAGGTCTGGCACCAAAAGAGACCCTGTGGGTTTTACAGGGTCCAGGAAGGCCCCCCAGAATGTTCAGAGAAGAGTTCAGATCACAGCATGTTTCTTTGCAGCTTTTATCCACTGGCCTGAAGATGTAATACCTTTAGCTGAGACACCTCCATCAATCACAACATCAGGAAGGCGTTACAACTTAATTGCTAAATTCACATTCTTCTGAAACATCCTGCCTAGACTGTCCTCAAAACCATCTTGAATCCTCCTCCCAAACAAATGTTTACAATGAAACTTTCACTTCTTTTCTTTCTCATGGGGCCATTTGGAAAGGTTTTGATTTTTCAATAAATATATTAATACACAAGTGTTATTACTTTCTGTAAAAGTATTTTTAACCCAACTCCTAACCTGCCAATATTTCTGCTGAACCTTCCACTTACCATTTGCCACCCACATACAGACCCACAGATGGACCTTCCACCCAGTGACAGCACTTACAGCTGATTAAAGGGTTTGGAGGTGATGACAAAAATATGCTTGGTTTACAAAAGCAGGCAACATGGAAGGGCACATCTGTGACCAGAAAAAGCACAGATTTGCAGAGGAAGCTGCTTTTGATTTGCATTCTGACTGCCCGGGTTCAGAAAGAGAATGGCCGGTCCAGATGCTTACATGGCACAGTGTCCTGAGGGATCTCATACTTAATATCTTCCTGGTCTTCCTTATTCCAAAACTATGGAACAAAACTACTACTAATGAAAAGGAGCTGATTTGGGCTTTTTCTTCTTATCAGAAGATGGAAAATGCTAAAGAAGAAACTAGTGATCCTGTAGGTTTAACATAACCATCTGAAATCTATGAGAAAACTCAACATTTGCATTAAACATGTCTTCCATTCTAAAATATGCCAAAATGAAGAACTTCCAATAAGATGCATGAAGGAAATACAGACTGCTTGTATAAACTGGATTCCGCTACAAATAGGATGGATATACTTCAAACACAGTTTGCACCTTAACCCTGCATCTGTTATAACTGCCCTGGAGCACTAGGCCAGCTCTTTCATTTCAGTGAGAAAGTGTGATAATGTTGTCAGCCCAGGGTGTAAAACTGACTTGAAACAAACTGCTATAATCAACTTCCCCCCAGACCAACTGAACTGTATGCATGGTAGTATGTAATAAATAATTAATGCAATTAAAGAAATGGTGTGCATGCACTATGGAATTTAATATGTTCAAGCTGAAGAATAAAGCTCATTTAAAATAATGGTTACCATATTTACTTACAGATATGACTACATACAACTCCATGCTTAAATAGCAAAAAAAAAGTCCTCCAGTCAGGTCTTTAATGTAAACTGGCATTGCTTCACCTTTGAAAGAAATATCCCCAGACATACAAATTCTTGTATAAAACTTAAAAAAAAAAAAAAAAGCCTAGAAATAATTGCAGAAATTAGAAAAAAGAAAATACATATAAATCACCTATAATTCGGCTCCCTTCCATCCCTCAAAAAACCTAGAACTAACATTTTAGAAGTAAAGCTATAAACACTTAATAGTGGCTGGTTCAAAAAGTTGGGGTGGGGTTAGAGCATCAGGGGAGGATGAACTTATCATTTAAATGTTTTATCATGTGCATGTAACATGATTTTAATTTAAAAAACTAGTTTATACACATGTACATACCTTCCAGACTTTTCTCTGGGTACATATTGAGATTACATTGTGTGAATGACAGAAAAACAGAAAGACAACCTCTCTCACCTTGTTCCCCTCTCCTTCCCAACCACGGGGTGGGGTGGGGTGGGGTGGGGTGGGGCGGGGCGGGGGGGAGAAACTAGCTTTGCCCTCTACCAGGGCTATACGACTTTTATAGTTGGCACTATCTGTAGGTGTGTGCAGGGAGGAAAATGTGACCCACAATCTTTCTTTCACATGAAATACAAGACTACTGTTTTCTAGATTTCACCCATTTGAATCTCCTAAGTTTTTAAATGAGCACCAGTGCCTAGAAAGTTACACACACAGAGCTCGCACTGCCAGAGCCTGGCTGGAGACCCGCTCTCCGACTTCCCACCCACCCCAACCAAGGCTGCTCTCAGAAGGGCTATTTCACATCTGCCGTTGCACTGCCCCGTTGCAGGATCAGCCCTCAGACCTGTCCCCCCGGGTGGTGACTTCAGGCTGCCCACCACCCCTCAACACAGGAATGCTCACAGTTTGCAAATCAAGTCATGACCACCGGACTCTTTGAGCCTGAATCTCTGCATCTTGCTGTACTTTTCATTTTTAAACCAAAGCAGTTTTTCTCTTAATGGTCTGGCCTAAAATGGTCTCCCTTCCACCACCCATAATTTTACCAGGTGCACTTAAAACCACCAAGGTGTACTCCCCTTAGAGGAATACTGAGTCCTCACCCCTCGTCACGTTGAAGCTACCTGTTTATGTCCCTGACTTCGCGTCTGCATCCTTCTCCCTGCCTGGGGGGATGCTGGCTGCCACCTCAGGAGGGATAACCACTCTTCTGTGGTCAGTTTCAAAGTAACTAACCTTCCGTATGCCCGAAACCCCTGGATTTGTGAATTCTTTGCTGAAGAGGGAGAGCAGGTTCAAAGAAAACCTCATGACTACATGGTCAAATGGGTTGATAAGAAGTAAAATATAATAATATAAAATAATCATAACTGGAAAGAAATCAGATATGAAAAAGGAACCCAAATGCCACATAAACACAATCATTTAAGTTGAAATAGATGCTGAAAAAGAACAGTTTTCTTTAGTTAAAAAATCAGAGGTGGGGCCTCCCTGGTGGTGCAGTGGTTGAGAGTCCGCCTGCCGATGCAGGGGACACGGGTTCGTTTCCCGGTCCGGGAAGATCCCACATGCCGTGGAGCGGCTGGGCCCGTGAGCCATGGCCACTGAGCCTGCGCGTCCGGAGCCTGTGCTCCGCAATGGGAGAGGCCACAACAGCGAGGGGCCCGCGTACCGCAAAAAAAACCCAAAAAACAAAAAAAAAAACAGAGGTGAGGCTTTCCCTGTGCAATTTATTCTATCACTTTCTTATTCTTTAAAGATACAGCTAAGTAACAGCATTATAAAGGAGTCACCGCAAAATTTCAAAGCGCCTCACACTTACCTATGCAATGCTGTTTTTTCAGGGTGTGGGAGAAGATGTTGAAATTATTTGGCCCCAATACATTACTTTGCCCCAGATAAGTTAACAAGTCAGTGTCATAATGTCAGAAGAGGGACCATTAAACATTCATTCAGGTCACTGAATGAGGTGCGCTTGTGGCTAAATATAGTAATTTTTAAAATTTTTAAATTGTGGTAAAATACACATAACATAAAATTTACCATATTAACCATTATAAGTGTACAGTTCAGTGATATTAAATATATTCACAATGTTGTGCAACCGTCACCACCATCCGTCTCCAGAACTCTTTTCATCTTGTAAACTAAAACTCTACAGCCATTAAACAATAACACCCTTCCACCTGCTCACCCCTCCATCCCACCATGCCCCCCACCCCTGCCCAGCCCCTGGCAACCCCCAGTCTACGTTCTGGCTCTGAGTAATTGTTTCTTTTATAGGAATAATTCCAAAGTTTGAGTCATGGAATAGAGCTGAAACCGGAAATGGGATTTTAATATTATGCACAACACCTTAAAAGGCCAACAGGAAAGGAATATCCCATGTGAAGCAGAAATCCAAGGTAAAGAAGATCTGAGAAACAAAGAAATTTGTAGGGCTTAAAAAACAGAAATACGTATATGTGTATATATCTACACACAGAGAGAGATTTCCAGTCTATGGGATAAGCTTCATATTTTTATGGAAGAAAAAAGATTCATGGCTTATTAAATAATAAATATGGTAGAAGAAAGCTGAGTAAGCTACTATTCAGTAATCTGGAGTTTATAAAAGAATACTTTCATAATTATTGTGATCTTTACATTTTGCGTAATATTTCTTACTAATGAGAACATCCCCCACCCTCCCCACTGTGTGAAATTATTTGTTTTTCAATTGAAATTGAATTGACATTATTATACACAGCCTCATTTTGGGACAAAGGCTACCCCACTCACTGGAGGATCTACTGTGAATACCACGGGCCCAAAATGAGACTTTCTGATGCCTGGCTGAATCGTTCATAAGAAATGTCATTAACAGTAATAACAACTACTCCTGATTTATGTCCTTATTTTCTGGAAAGAAATCCAGGATGAAAGGATAACATGAGCCTGAAAATAAAATCTGCTTTTAATGAAATCTACTCAGACACCAAGCAGGGTGGAGAGAGGGGGTTAAGGGCATAGTCTTTGGAGCCAAGCGGATCTGGGTTTAAATCCTGATACCTCACTTCAAACCTGTGACCTGGCAGGGGCTTCCCTGGTGGCGCAGTGGTTGAGAGTCCGCCTGCCGATGTGGGGGACACAGGTTCGTGCCCCGGTCCGGGAAGATCCCACATGCCGCGGAGCGGCTGGGGCCCGTGAGCCATGGCCGCTGAGCCTGCGCGTCCGGAGCCTGTGGTCCGCAACGGGAGAGGCCACAACGGTGAGAGGCCCGTGTACCGCAAAAGAAAAACAGCAACAAAAAAACCCTGTGACCTGGCAAATCACTGAACCTCTCCACACTTGTGTGTCCCCAGGTATCAGTGAGTATCTGTGGAGTCAGGCTGTTGGAAGGATTGTCTGAAATGACAAAGGGAAAGCTCTCACTCGGCAGCAAACTTCTCTCATTACTATACCCCAGCATCTCCGGTAGTAACAGAAGTGAGACTTCCTCTCCACTACTGCTGCTCCAGAGAAGCCATTAATTGACTTACAATAAGCCATTGGCTTGATAGTGAGCTGACCTACTCCAAGAAAATAAAAAATTATTGGTTAAATAAATGAGAAAATAAAAAGTACATGTATGTATAGAGAAGATAAAACCTACTCCTATCCCCACTTTCCCTTATTTTTTACCTTTAACGGTTTCACGTGTGTTATTCCAAACCTCCTCTATGCACTTATAAGTGTATATTGTAGTTGGTTGGTTCCCCCCTGCCGCCAAAACAGGTTCATACTGTACATAACTGTTCTGCAGACTTGCTTTACTCAACAATAGAGTAAAACATTACCCTTTTTAACGGTTTCCTAGAGTGAATATACTTTAAGCATTCCCCATATTAATGGATATTTCGATGAATCCATTTTTTTTTGCTAGTAAAAAAAAAAAGTTGAGCTAAGTGGTCTTGCTAAGTACTTGACTGATTTGAAACAATTTTACACTAGCTATCTTGATCACAGTGACATCAGATCATAAATAAGGTCAAAATAACATAACAAGAGAGATGAGAAGGCAAGAGAACTTCCATTGGCATTTGGAGCATTTTTTCACTTTTGACTCAAAACATAACCATTGTGGAGGCATGCCTTCTCCCCGTTCTCAGGGCAGAGACAAAGCTCACATGCTTAGAAGTATGTGTTTAGGATTCTAGACTTGGTTTCACTAAAATGGCCTTGATTGGATGGGGTCCCTCCTAGTATTAAAACTGCTCTAATTGCATTCTTCAAGCCAGCTGAAGGCTGACAGCTTCCGCTCCGGGCTCATTATCAGGGCACTTCAAGGGGCTCCATTATGAGCAGAGCACCTGGTCCAAATTTATTTCAACGGCCCAGGGCAAAATGGGAAGGTGCTTAATGTTCAACCACAATGGTGACATTTTTACGAGATATCCAAGGTTGAGAAACAAATAAATGAAAGGTTTGAAAGGAGCACGAACAGAAACTGCGACAATAAAAATTCAACATTAATATATCAATTTAAAACCATATACCACCCATACACTTGGGGTAAGGCCAAAGGTTCAGTGCAGGCTAAACAGAAAGAAAAAGGAGGATAAAAAAGCCAGTACCCAACTCCTCCCCTGACAGGCTTTGCTAAAAAGACAGATCAAATGTTTAATTTCAGGATAACAGAATGAGAGGCAGATACTGAATGCTAGTTAGGATAACAGAAAATTCAGCCAGAATTCAGAGTGTCAGTTTTAAATGTACTATGTCCACACCTTTTCTCTGGTTTGCTTACACCATTGCTGTCTCTCTGACTTTTAAAAGTACTCTTTTGGAAATGAGTAAGTTAAAATGCCTTACACAGATGTTTCCATGAGAAAACATTGGGCAAATATGTATTTAGAGCTTTTTAATAAATGTATAATAGGAAAAATTTCCCAGGTAGATCACAGCAGGTCCAAAGTAAACATTACAACCCATTGCATAAATCTATACCTAGAAACTTCTTGTCAAGTGGGATTTTGCTCTCTGTGGCTGAGTATTTGCAGAGGACTTAGTATGCAGACAACAACCAATTTTAAAGCCCAAAACCCAGCTGCAGAGCATTAGTGAGCTCTACCCTCCACCAAGAATCTGTTTAAAGAAACGTTTAAAATAAATATTTGTATTCTTTTACTAAACACAACAATGACACTCACACGTTGGAATCTAAGAAAATGATGAATGAAAAATTATCACACAGGCACTTTACAAAGGGAATGCTGACTAAACTGGAGCTATACGGATTTACTAAATGTTTGGTCTCTTAAGAGAAAAAGAGGAAGCTAATTAATCAACTGCACTTGGACATTTTTTTCAACTATTAGTTGCTTTCGGTATTGTAATTTTATCTTTCCCAAGCATTTTCCTATTAAGCCGGCCATACAGATGTGCAAACATTAATTGGCCAGACCATAAGGGCTTTAATTATTTTACTGATTTTAAAAGGCAATTAGGCAGCACCTATTTTTCACATATTGATTGTACCTACTCTGGTTTTCAATCTGAATTCATGAATCATTGGGCAACTGGTATAACCACAGGCTGCTACTTTAGCCTTTTATTCTGTTTTTTCTAACAGACGAATAAAAGCACTTAAAATTAATTACCTGATAGACTCACCCTAACTAAGAAAAAAACAAACAAAAAAAAAGCGTGGCAAAATCCCTTTAGAATAAATTCTGTATGTAAGTCACCCAGCAAAGTGACCACTTGTGTGACGGCGGGCAGGCCCTCCAGTGCTAGGTCTTAGAATTTGGGAACTTGATCTGGATGTTCAATAGGGTTTTTGGTCCTGTTCTGAGTCAGCCTTGCTTGTGCCTCTACTGTGTTCTGCAGTCTCCTTTGAAACTACTTAAAGGGGTGGAGCTCTGGGAGTCCACAGGGAATTTCCAAGTTCACCATGGAAACTGAAGTAGTCATTTGGATTCTGTACATCCAGTTCCGGTTTCTCCTTCACTTCAACATCTCTCATTATCCTCCCCTCCTTATATATATATATAAGACCCGCTATATAAGATAGATCAAAATAACAGACTGCAGTGACGGCTATTCACGGTGGTACTTATGAGGCAAACATCCCCAGCCTTTCCCACCTTTCTGGAACAGAAGGACACGGAGGGGTCTGGAACAATTTCACAAGATGCCATATCGCATGAAAAAATTTGAGAACCGTTGGTATACAACAGATGGTTTTCTAGCTTTTGTACACCGTCCCAGCTCTGCTTTAGGAGGCCACTGGAATGATGATAATGCACCATTTATGGGCAAGGTGATGCGGTAGAAAGAGACATAGATTCGGGTAAGAAGACCTGGCTGGATCCAAGCACTGGATGGCACTGAATAGCTGTGCAACTGTATGCAAGTCATCTTTAAGCCTTTTTAGCTTCTCCATCTATAAAATGGTAATAATTATGCCTGTTTTACCTATAACAGAGGACCGCTGAGTCCATCACACATGCATATGAAAACACCTTGTAAATTGGAAACGAGCGTTACAAACGACAAACATTTCTATAGAAGCCATTTCCTTCATTCAATCACCTGTGCTGCCCTCTTGTGGTGAGCAGGCTGCAATGCTACTCAAAAGGCCAAGTTATTTTGTGAATTGCAGATTCTATTACTACCAGATTATTTTTATGCAACTAACCCTTGATTGTTAGGCTAGTGGAGAGAGGGACACTTGACATGGAATATACAATGAAAAGGATCTACTTGGTTTTTTGTTTTTTTTTAATCTTGATGACACAGCAGAACCTGAATTTCAGTGACAGAACAGAAAGGAAGTTTAAGGAAGGAATCCTAAATTTTTGAACAGTGACTCCAGACACTATACTCCTACTCATTTTTTTTGTACCACTAGACAAGGATAAAAAATTGTTTGGGAAGTGTAAAATAAAGTACTAGACGAAAAGAGAACTTGTCTCAGGAGATCAGCTGAGGAATGGTGGGAAGTCTTGCCCTCCATCCTACTCTGCACAAAGATATTCAAGCCAGTGGAATTATTGACGAATTGTAGGAACAAAAAGCCATCGATACATCTGCCTCTAGAACTAGGACAACAGACCTTTAGAACGGCTAGGGACCTGAGATATCATGTTGTTCCACTTCCTTTCTTTACGGTTGAGAAATCTAAGATGGAGATAATTGAAAAGACCCGACTAACTGGGGCTGAATCCCATCAGAGCACACACCGTCACACCCAGCAGCCTCCTGCTTCCGATCTTATCATGTCTCAACTCACTGCTCAAAATACAACTTCATCCCCATTTCTCTGTGACACTGGTATACAGCAATGAGAAATACTGAAAACTACTGAAAAACTAAGGGGAACAAAATAAAATATTGATATTATCATTATGAGAAATCATGGAAGTAGCAAGTCCCCCCCCCAAAAAAAACTTGACAGTTTATCCCTGGGTTAGCAAATATTAAAATAATACCAACAACAGTTAGTTCACAAGCAAATCAATAAAGGCTTGTTGGTGGACTGAGTGAGCACTCAAGAACTTGGCACCTCTCTCAAATGTTTAATTAAGAAATATTTAATTATACTCACTATGCAGCCGGCTCTGTTTTAAATGCTTTCTTTGCTACTTATAACCTCATCACGATCAGCCGTGCTGTTAACAACCTTTATTGACTACATCAGTTTACAAACCACAGTGAGCACAATAGATCAGACAAGTGATCTATTAATGAGGCGGGGGTGGGGGGGTGGGGGGTGGTATCAAGGTTCCTTAGAAGAAATTGAGTAAGTTGGTAAACCTGGGGGAAGGGCAAGAAAACCCAATGGAAAACAGCACCGGGAGAAGCGGCTGTCGGAGCCAGAGCGTGCTTTGCATTCCTCTGCCCCCAGGGCAGCAGAGAACACAGTTGGAATGTGACCAAGTCATGTTAAGGTTTTGGGGACTGAGCGGAGTGTTCCCCTCTTATGATAATAACATTATGATGAGAGAAAACACATGCAGACAAATGGCACCTTGGAAGACAGAACAAGCCTGTTCAGCTCCAGCTTGGAGAAAGGTCCCGGGAGGAGTGTGGGAGGGGTCTATATCCACAGAGGATGAGCATGGGGGGGAAGAGTCAAGAGCCTCCAGGTATCAGTTCGCAAGGTTTGGTCATGATCAGTGCCAGTAAGGCAAGTAACTGCCACATCCACTAGCTTGTTCTACCTGTAAGGCCAACTGGCCCGAGGCAGGGGAACACAATCAGATTCACAGGTTGCATCAGAACGAAATTCTCCAGACCACCCAGTTCCAGAAACTGCCCTGGAGACATTCCGGACCACCCAGTTCCAGGAACTGACCTGGGGACTTTGAAACCAGCCCAGCCTTCCCGGCTTTCGAGGGGCGGGACTAACGGTCCCCCAGGATACCCGAAAAGACCACCAAATAAGGAACACCCTGCGCCCTCCCAGATTCACCACACCCCTTTCCCTTCTTCCCCTATAAAATCTTGCCCAACCCTCGCCCGGACGCGACTTCTCTGGCTCCCTTTCTCTCGGACCAGTGAACCTCGCCCGGGAGCGCTCCCTAAAGCTCACTTGAAGCTTTCCTGTTTCGCGGTGCCGTTTGTTAAGATCCGACCTTACACTACCCATTCGCTCTGGCTTAGAGTGGTTGGTCTCAGGGACTTAAAAGGGACCTGGGTCTACAGAAGGCAGCATCCCTGCTCCTGGGTGAACTAGCCGGGCCCGGAGCCTGATACTACCTACAGAGGGATGCGGGACAAGAGCTGAGGCAACAATGACAAGCAGGAACTTAGTGAAATGTAAAGGCCAACAAGTGTGAGGTGCTCAAAATCTCATGAAGAATGACTCGATATGCCTTTATTTTTTGTGTTTCCATCTTCCCAAATAGGAAAAAAAAAAAAATTAACACAGACTGAACTTCTATTTTTATATATTCACGTATTATGACATTCTCTAACAAAACTCTGCACTCTTATACCCTCTTGATAAGATCAATAAAGTAAAGCTATTAATCTACACATCTGACTGATGATAGTTTAATAAGTGTTTATTGAAGAAATCAATGACAAGGTAATATTAAGGGGCTAGATAAATTATCTCAAAAGTTACTTTCAACCTAAAAATGGTACGTTTTGAGATAGCAAATATGCTTATTATTGAAAAGTCCCTATGCTAGTTTAGAATAGAGTATGTTTGATCATTATGAGAAAGTATAAAACTTTCCTTAGGCAGATGTCCTCTGACAAAAGGAAGTGAGATTGGATGGGATTTTTCAGAAAAAAATCGTGCCAGAGGATCACCTCCTTGGAGACCAAGAGCATGTGTCTCCCCATGGGAGGGAGACAGACGTCATGCTCCTCTGCAGTCCGCGTAAACCCGGCTTCTCTGCAGCACACAGCTGCACCGGCCAGCCTCCCTCATGGAAACTGTCTTCTTGGCTTCATTTGTCTTAGCCCATTCAGGCTACTCCAACAAAACACCACAAACTGGGTGACTTGTGAACAACAGAAATTTGTTTCTCATCATTCTTTAAGCTGAGAAGTCTAAGATCAAGGTGTCAGCAGATTTGGTGTCTGGTGAGAACCCACTTCCTGGTTCATAGATGGCCCTCACATGTGGAAGGGGCAAGGGAGCTCTGTGGGCACCCTTTTATAAGGGCACTAATCTTACTCATGAGGGCTCCAACCTGGTGACCTAATCATCTCCTAAATAATACCATCCTCTTGGGGGTTGAGATTTCAACATATGAATTTGGGGGGACATAAGCACTCAGGCCATAGCATCACTGCTCTCCCACTCTGGCCATTCCCTTTGCTCTTATGCAGGCTCCCTTTGTCTAATTTTGGAGTGTCCTTGTCCTTGAGCATCTTCCTGTGTGCTCTTCTCACTCCACATGTTACTTCCTTCCCCATGGCCTTAGTTAATATCTGTACAGTAACGGCTCTCAAATTTCCTTCTCTGGCTTCACCTGCCCATCAGATGTGTACACTTGGTGACTCCCCAGGTTCCAGCATGTTCAAGATCAGAAGCATCACTTGCTCCTTCCTCTGCATCTGGTCACCGTCCTCTGATCCTCTCCTGGGTGAAAGGCACATCTGTTCACCCAGCCGCCCATCAAGACCCCTCCCTGAGGCCTTACCCCTCACTCCCAAATCACAGGGGACCCCCAGCATCCATTCTGGCTCCCAGACCTGAAAACGATGCCTGGAACTTTGGCTCCGGCGCCCCCAAATCTACTCCCTGCTCCACAAGGCAGCCAGGGCCAGCTTCTTAAATGCTAACGTGATCACCTCATCCCAGCTCAAAACCCTCCAATGCCTTCCATGGCCCTGAAGAAAATCAAAACTCCTTAAACTCTGTTCAAAGGCCCCCCAGTCCCGACCACTGCCCAGGGCTCCAGACTCTCCCGACTTAAATACTTGTCTCCCCTACTTTGCATCTGCTGTACTCCCACGTTAAAAGGCTTTCCCTTAGCCGCTTGCCTCACCCTACCCACGATGATCCCTTCCACCTGAGGCCATTCCCTCCTTCAGCTTTTCAGCTTCTGGGGAGTTTTGCCTGAACCCTTAAATCTAGATCTGGCAACCTGTCCAGGTGCTCCCTTTGGGTCTCTTCATGTCCCTCAGGTTAACCCTTATGTCTAGTATACAATTTCCTGTTTACTTTCTAGTACCCCCCCCCATTTGTTTGTAAATTGTTGAAGGCCATAAATTCTTAAAGGCTGTTTTGTTCAAATTGTGCCCCTGGAACCCAGCACGAGCCATATCACATGATAGGTGCTCAATAAGTGTTTACTGATGAATTAATGAATAATTGTTACTACTTTACTCATGAGTACTCGAGCTCTGAGTTGTTAATACAAAGTGGGAACACCGTGGGTTTTAGAACAAGACAGGCCTGGGTTCCCATTCAGTTCCACAGCTCACAAGCTCTGTGATCTTAGAACATGTAAGGAAGCCTTCTAAAACTCAGTAACCAAAGCTGCGGCGGGGGGGCAGAATAAACCAACTCCACAGGCTTGTCGCGAGGATTAAAATACATAGGACATAAAGCACCAATGTACCTTGTATTATTTTTCATTTTTCAAAATTCAGTGCTACAAAGTTGTTTACTGCAGTACTAATTAACGCTATTGCTACCTTAAACTTTAGGCCATCCGGGATGTTTCTGAAGTTCTTTATGTGAGCAGTTATTCAAAGAAATAAGCCTTGCTCACTGGCCCAGCACCTTCATTCAGGGCCTTGCATTATTACTCAAGCAAATTGGTCAATCTCATGCCTGTCAACCTAAGAATTATAGGTACTGCTCCTACAATTTACATTTTATGGTAACAAGTGTAACAGTATAAAGAAAATAGTTTGTTCTTTCCCAGGATGGTTGAAGGAGGGTAGAGAACAACTGTGAGTGTATTTTGATAAACATTTCAGTACAAAGAGTACTGAAATATACGCCAGTCTTGTAACCATCGTACTGCAACCCTTCCTGCCTGCTGAAGATTCTGGAAGAGCTCCCCTACTTTTTTTTTCCTTTTAATGGTTACTGCTGCCTTTAAGGGAATATCTTATTTTTCAATGCAAGCAAAGTAGGGAGAGATGGCTGGAGAAAGGGAGGGAGCGAAGGAGGATGAGGAGATGGGAGAAAAGGAGGAAGAAAACTTAAAACTTGCCCACCATTGTGGATTTAACAGAATCTTGCTTTACTGAGTTTACAGCACAACTAAGCCTCCCCATCCCTTCAAAAGGCAAAAACTGTAAAAAACAAAAACAAAACAAAAATAACCCCAAAACACAAACACAAAAAACCCTTTTGGTCAGGCTAACTAGTGGCTTTGGAACCAATTACAAAGCACTGTGAGATGACTTTTTAAATTAAAACTCTTAAGCTATCCAACAAGTCAAGTAACTTGTGGCAGCTTCAATACCCACTTCAAAGGTCTGGGTTCTGACCACAGCCTTCCATCCAACCCCCCACAAATTCCAACAGAGTTAATCCTGGCTTCCTGGCCTTCGCGCTCACAAACTAGAAGAGAAGTACTGCAGACCGAAAACCATAAGAGTTCCTTTAGTCCTTTCCAGACATGACATAAGAAATCCCCAAATCAGGGTGACCCCATCTCCCCACTCCCACGATGCTGGGTAAGCAGCATCCTGCAAGGTTCATGCCTCACGAGGTGGCAAAGAGCTGGCCTCTCACTTCAGAACAAGAGAAAGTCTATGCTCTAATTCAGAAAGGATGTTTGTCCTCTTACCCACGGTGGCCCACTTCATATTATACTCTCTAAGCCTTGCATATTTCAAGCTTTGTCCTAGAATTCTTATGGATTTTGACCTAAAACATGAATTGATGTGGCTAACTGGCATAAAATCCCAAAGACATTAATACTGAAGGATTTTTAAAACGTCTTCTGATATGTATCATAACCACATTTAAAATGTTCCCTTCTGGTTTAAAATAAATGATCCAACACCTAAGTATAGATTATTTCCTAAGGAAAAAAAACTGCACAAAACGAGCAATAAGAAACCCTCCTTATTATTTAAATATTTTCTCTTTAAAGTATATACGACAAATTTTTTAGAAGCAGCTTAGGCCTTCATAAAACTACAAATAGGCAAATGGAACACTTAAATCTATACCTTTAAATATCTTCATCCCCCAAGACTAAGACCTCATATTCGCAGTATCATCCCAAGTGACTTTTTATGGCCAAGTTATAAACCCCTCCAAATACAGGGTTTACAGTGGAAGTGTTGACATCGTGTTAACTGTTGCTCTGCAAACAGGGCCCAGGAATCAAGGCACACTACATTTATGAGGCAGGTAAAAGTCTGTACCCATTCATCACAGAGCCATAGTGACAGACCCTAAGTTTGAGGTCCAGCCTCATTGGTCCAGCCAAATTAATGTACCCCATTTCTCACAGCATTGAGACCAAGACAAAAATTTGCAGGCATTTTAATAATTGTAAGGCTTTGACATTTTTTCAGAAATCATGGCAACAGCCTTGCTAAAGCATTTCATTTACTTACACCTGCTATGGCCCATTTTTGCACATCTGCAAGCTACTAGAGAAAATTGTTCTTTCCCATAGATAATTCATGAGAATGACATGCATTTGCACCAACACAGCCTTTAATGGGGGTCCGTTACAATCATGAATTCCATGTAGCCACTCACCTAACCGGCGCTGAGGCCATACCAAATTGTGATTAATTACCAAAGGAATATTCCACTCCTAAATTATAATTCAACATTCCTATATAAAACAATCTAAAATGTCAGCACTCTGCCTTTACGACATCATGCTATCCCAATAATACTGTTTTACAAGTAAATTCCTATTATGTATTAATAAGGGCTGTTGGTGGCTAAACATCTTGCCTCCCTAGTAATGACTTGGTTGAAGGCAATTAGGGGAGCCAGGTGCAGCTGAGCTGGGCACTCATAAAAGTTTTTAAATTTTACTATTTCCGTTTGATTTTGAGGGAGTGCATTCCAACCTTTCCAAATTAAAGAGGAAGCTATGTCCATATTTTCAGCTGTTGTGTGTTCTGACCATTACTGATAACCCCCTTTAATATCTGTTAGCTCCTTAGAAGCCAATGATCTGAGGAGTTCAAGTTTCACCCTGAACATCAATATTTCACAGCCTGTCAGTGGCTACACACACACACACACACACACACACACACACACACAGTCCCCAGGGTAACAGAGCAGCACCTTCATTTAAGACTTTCTGGGGCAGCACTGAGTAGTAAAATTGATGCATGAAAGAAAGAACTTTACTCACTTTGTTAATATGTTTTTGTTGTAGTTAGCTTGGGTCAGTAGAGGAGACATCAAATTAAAGTTTTATGTCATAATAGGAGCAATGGTTTTCCCATTACAAGAAAATCAATTTCCTTCTACAAACTACAAACACTACATAAAAGAATTAATAAGTGTAAAGACTTAACACATCTGAAGCAAGAGAAAAGGTTACCTCTGATGATGACAAATATCTTCAGAAGTAGAATTTTTAAGAGTTAGCAACTTATCCACAGTAGTATTAGAAGGGCAATGTACTCTGGGAAATTTTCCTACAAGAATGATGTGCAGAAAACACAGATTCCTTTATTTAACTTATTTTGTTTTTCTTCTCTTTATAACTCACACTAGTCAGTTTGATTTAATTCATTTTTGTAAAGTAGTTGAATGTTATAAACAATCAGTTTTATGATATCAAATGATTGATCTAAAGAGTTTTGTGTTTTGTTTTTCAACAAGTTATATGGATATTCTATATATTAGCGATCAAATAGACAAAAGTATGTACCAACTGCTAATCCAAGGACCAATATCATTCCGAAAAGCTACCTAAATCCTGTTGCTGACAATGAGTCAGGACCTCATTTTGATTTCAAGAACACACTAGCCGGAACCATCCTAGGAAGTAAACCTGGAGGGGTGACTTGGTCCAAAGCCCCTTTTCAAAGTGAAAAATAATCTGCCATTTAATTTCAGAGAGTAAAATGAATATGATCACATCTGAACGAGAATAGTTTTCAAAGTGATCCCTAATTTTTTTTCTTGGCTGTCTGGGGATTTTCCCTTTCGTTTGCTTTTATTTCTTTAAGGAAAACCTATATCTACCAGAACAGTACTACTTCAGAAAATAACATGGTTCAGAAATGCACCATTAGTTTGCATGAAAAACTCATCTCCCCATTTTCTGAGGAAAAAGTCACAAAAAACGAAGACCCTCCGCATACAGTTAACCATCACTTGCTTCTTAGAGAAAATTTTATTGAGGACTTGTCTATTTAGAACATTAAGCTTCAGAACGTAACCACTGTACACATGGTTTTTCAAACTTACCGAGAGAAAAGACCATGTGTTTACATGAAATGAGTATGAAAATCTAATCTTGTCTTTGTCATGTTTCCTTTTCTTTTCCTTGACAAATGACTGTTCTCCTATGAAGAACTTTTTTAAAATGCCAGTTTTGGGGCTTCCCTGGTGGCGCAGTGGTTGAGAGCCCGCCTGCCGATGCAGGGGACGCGGGTTCATGCCCCGGTCCGGGAGGATCACACATGCCACGGAGCGGCTGGGCCCGTGAGCCATGGCCGCTGAGCCTGCGCGTCCGGAGCCTGTGCTCTGCAACGGGAGAGGCCACAACAGTGAGAGGCCTGCGTACCGCAAAAAAAAAAAAAAAAAATGCCAGTTTTAAAAGGGAAAAAATGATCACCATCAGTACACTCATATATTCTTTCTCCTCCCCGATTTGTTCCTAATGGAAATGAAGGAGGTAAGGAGAGGGGTTTGACAAAGGGTCTTTATTTCTTCCCAAGCAATTACCCAGACAAGCCCGTTTCCCAGTGGATATCTCCCTGCCAACTTCTGAACTACATCCAGAGCCCCTCATGCAGATTAGACGCCCAATGTTGACAGATAGAGACTGGAAAACTGGGGGGAGGTGGGGGGGGCTCTGAAGACAGGCTCTGAAGACAGGGCTATGTAGAGTTAACATCCACTTGGCTACAACTTGCTGGGAAAGGGGCAGTGAAACAGGAGCATGGCAGCTAAGAGCACCTCTGCCTGAAATGGTGCTCCTGAAATTTCATCACCTTTTACAGTCTAATTCTTCATTTCTCTACAAATCTCTCTTCCATATTGCTAAATCTTTTTGTTGTTGTTGACTTGGAGACATTTTCTCGTTAGGAGCTAGTTTGCCAACAGGCTTCCAGTGTCTTATAAAAGAAATTCAGCAATTCATTATAAATGCTGTTGGTGGCTCACTTCTTGCCATCAAGGTACAACTAGGTTGCAGGTATTTAGACCTGGAGGCTCCACGGTGGAACACGTTTTTCAATTTCCTACTTACACAAGAAAACCTCAGTAAGTTCCCATTTTATAGGAGTGCCGCCTACCGCGAAGATCAAAGTCAGAGGTGAGTGTGATGAAGTCTGGCCAGACTTGTTCAGTGTCTCCTCTTCCTTCTGCTTCCAAACCCTGCCCTACCATCCCCCAAAAGGAAGGGGGCCTGTCTCCATTTCTGGGGAGCGGTCCTCTGATCCTCCTCTGCTGGAATACTGTTATTTTCACCTGCCAAACCATCATTATTCCACTAAATCACTATTTGCATTTTGTTGCCTCACGCATTTCTTTTGATTTAGTGGAGATGGGTGTTTATGTGAGTTTATATAATCCTTCTAAGGATAAATTCATTCTTAAACTACTAAAGGACTTGATTTCCATGTTAATTCCTTTTTCCTAGGTCATTTTAAATGATCATCTCTGAGGTAGGAAACTGGTCAAATTATTAGCACTGCATATACTCATCATATGGTCAACCACCATCGATTTTCAACAAGAAGGAAAATGCTCTCCATGCCATGGTCCCCATTTGGATACTCCTTGTCATCAGATTGCATTCCAGTGAGCAACAGAGGGGAAAAAGTACGGAGACTAAAGCAGTAATAGTATTGGATATCTAGGGAAACAAAATAAATTTAAGCAGTTACAACCTCTTCCTTACATATATACTGATGATAGTTTGTCAAAACTATGCTTCTATAACTAAAAAAAATGAACAGGTAAGAGAAACAAGAAATTCGATGGTAGAAATATACTATTCAGACTGAAAATGTCATGTTAAATTTGGGTCCCCAAGAATATAACCCTAAGCACCCCCAAATCCATCATGGTGCCAATGTCCATCAAGAGTAGGGCTCCAGAGTCAGCCAGGGCTCTGACCCCAACATCCACCGTGGATACTGGGCTATTACTTAACCCCTCTACACCAAAGTTTCCTCAACTGTCAGTTTAATGATTGAACCTTCCTCATCGGGCCACAGTGAGGATTAAATCAGACCTTGCCTATGTAGTGCTTACAGTGCCTGGCACTTATGAACCCAATGCATGTCAACCGGCGTCATCATCTTCATCATGATCAACAACCCACCTCTCTGCTGATCAAAGATGCAGATGTCCAGTAAGAATGCAATTTGAATATCGGGTTTCTTCCAATTTCTTCTACAACTGTGTTTAACTTGCCCATTCTTTATATCTTATTTGTTAGAACTTTAAACATTACCAAATCAAGGCATAAGAATCTACAGTTAAGTTTTAATATAAATTTTAGGCCAATATATGTGCCAATGGGAGAGACTATTTTAGGGTTACAATGCTAACACATTTTCTATTCCATCTAGACAAAGAGTTAATAGCTAACTCACTCTATATTTGAATCCTCTCATCTGAGCATCACAACACCCTCTCAAACAGGTATTATTACTCTCATTTCATAGAGAAGAATGAGACTTAACCTACAAGGCCACAAGGCTAATAGCTGAAGGAGCCAGAATGAAGGTAAATTATCTGACTTTTAACCATGCCTCCTCATCCCCTTGTCTTCCTCTTTTCCTATTCAAATCATTTTTTTTCCTATCCCATGGATTTTTTTTGTTTTAGATATTTTATTTAAAAATCAATTAGAATTATCATTTTTCTAATTCTATCAGATGAAATAGCATTGTTATTTTTATATACTTTTGAGAGCTGTACTTTATCACCCTGAACTTCAAGTTTTCAATGTCTCAAATAGAAGTCCACATTTTCTTGAATATTTAATGTTTCCCTCTAATGGTCATATTATTTTTCACAATTATTAAAAACTGCAGTTGTTAAACTAGGTATTTATGAGGCATCTTCCCTTACTCCCAATATGCTACCATAACAATTTTCACCACTAAGAACATTCTTAAAATAGTTTAGATTTTTAAATTTAGGTATTATTCCCATTAAATCCACTTTTAGACAAAAGAGAAAAAGGGTTTCATTTCTTATATGCTCTTAAAGTCAACTTAATATTAACTTGAAAAGAATGAATCCTGAATGAAGATCTCTCTGTAAATTTAAATACATAATAAGATCAAAGGGGAATTCATTTAATATAAAATTTGTTCATTACTTTTGGGTTTTAAAATTCAGAAATATACTTCAACAGCCATATCTCCATCAGAATAGTCAGTGTGTATGTGGCCCAACCAAGAAAATATTCTTTTACTTAAATTACATATAAGGGTCCTTAAATCCCACTTGATAGAAATCAAAGGACTCAGCTTTTATCTTAGCATGCCCATAGGTCAAAACCTTGTAAAATCAATTTAGCAGTAACACTTCATACAGTTCAAGTGTTCTTACTGCGAGAAAAAATTCTGTGCTGGAATGGCTTAATTACACAAGTATACATGGCAACATTCAACCTCCGGTTAAAAGAGGTTAAGATTTTGGGAACCTCTTTGATATTTTGTCCTCTCCTTGGGGGCACATTTGGAGTGTTATAGATGACCCCATGTATATAAATAAACATTGTGTTCACATATATATAAAGGGCACCCAAAGGATAGGAGTTAATATTTAAACTATCAACTTCAATTAGTTTCAATTTAGTTTTTAAAATCTGGTAGCAATAATCTAATTTTAACATCCCATTTTAGGGAAAAGAAAGCAGAGAGTCATATCAAGCATTGCCAAAGTAGAAAAAGAAGGAAATAAAAAGATCTCATTTTCAGAAATGACACCTCCTTAATTTTGGCTTTCACTTAGTTAAAATACAGAGCTGGACTCATCTTTGCTCTTATACCATGTGTTCAGAAAGTGCTAAAAAAATTATAAGTGGGGGCACCGTTTAAACTACTTCATAGATCTGCTTCTAGAAATTTCTATCTAGAAATTTCCATCCATAGGCAAATAATCAATGTTAGTTCATGTCATTTTAATCCCTTTATTAAAACATGTCCCTTGTACATTTTCTACAGAGTGTTCTAGTTCTAGTTACTATGTGTATTTGAAGTACATCAAAGGCCTCACTCATCTTTTTAAAAACATTCAATGGTGATGTTTCAATATGTGACTTAACACCCCCATCTTCCACCATTAGTTAGAATCGGTGAATTTGGTGTTGCACACAGAAAAGTGCTGACTGAATGATTTCGAACTAAATTCTCTGAGAAACCAGAGTGTTGATCTATTACCACTTAGATATCTTCTCAATTTTTAAAAATTTCTCCTGGTATGTATGCCTATTTCACAGGGCTAAAATCCATCCAGGTCTACCAGGCTGTGAACTTGCTGGTCTGTTTTGTTTTTGTTTTTTTAACATCTTTATAGGAGTATAATTGCTTTACAATGGCGTGTTAGTTTCTGCTTTATAACAAAGTGAATCAGTTATATATATACATATGCTCCCATATCTCTTCCCTCCGCTGGTCTGTTTTGCTGATAAGGTGCCAAGTCAGGAGGACACAGCCCATCACAGAGCCCAGAGCACACCCCAGATGACAGGTGCTGCCCCCTTCAAGTGCTGTAGCGCCCCCCTGTGGCAATGCCCACAAACAAGCCAATAACACGGATGCCTTTTAGGATGTGTCACTGACAAGAGAGTAAGGGGTGAGTTGACAGCAGAAGCAGAGGAGCAAAGAATGAATTCAGCGCTCAGTAAAACTTGGTCCTTCCCCTTCACTCTCCCACACCCCCACTCACAAATATTTAGCAAGTGCCATGAGCACATGAGAAACATGGAAACACCTGTGAGACAGACCATAGTTCTGGCCCTCATGGAACTTATATTCTCACACAGTGAAAGCAAGAGACACACAATAACCATGTAAATACAGAAATAAGGTCATGTCAGATAGTGATATATGCCCCCAGGTCTCAGAGGTGGGAAGAAGTGTAAATGTCCAAAATGTGGTAGACTATGAAACAGGAGAGTACACAAATATTAGTAATGTAATCCTTTGAAACAGAAGTCAAAGTTCTGTTTGTGGCAACAGATATCTGTAATTTTTTTAACCAAGAAGTGATCTAAAAACAAAAAACTGTCTGCCAACCCAATACCCATCCTTTCCTTTTTCCATTGACACATATTCCTAACGTTCACCCCGAATAAAGGCTACGTTTGTCGGCCTCAAGTTCTGCTCCACAGCTGGCAAGTGGAAGGGCAGAAACTGAAGAGCTAGCTCACCCAACACTAGAGGTCACGACCTTTCCAGGCCCCATCTCTCGGCGCTGCCCTGCTCTGCCAGTCATCTAAAGGCCAACAGTAAGCAGCCTGAAAGCCCTGAAGAGGCTCGGACTGGCCTGGGCTTCTGTCTTAGAAACATAAGCTAATGTGTTTGTGACCCTACACACGTTAGTAAGCTTTGTTTCTAGATTACCATCTGCTGAAAAGCAGCCACCTGTCTTATAGGAATGCCACCAGGAAAGAATGAACCATTAGGCACAGAGCACTTGGAAATTTCTAGAAGAAGGAAATAGGGACAAATAGACCCAAAGCCTGCCCCACCCACACTTGCTTCATTTTTCTGTTCCTGGTCTTTAACGATGCCCTCTTTCCTCCACTGCTCTGGGCTTTCCCACCCAAGCACCTTACTGAGGCAGAAGAGAATAAATACCCAGAAATATATCTGAAGTCCCATCCAGAGAGAAGCCCTGCACAGAAAAACTGGCACCCCAGAGAGGCGCACAGTCCTTATTCTGTGGTTTGGCTATTCTGTGGTTTGGCATCCCCCCGCTTTGAGAAGCTCCCCACAGCATCAGGGCCAAACTACTCTGGCTAACTGTCAAGGCTTCACCAAATTCACCCCATCTATCCTCACAATTCTTCACTTTCGTCCAAGTCCATCTCTTCATGCTCCGTCAAAGGCACCAGTCATTTCATGCGCTCACTCATTCTTCTAGATCTCCTAGGCCAGACCACACCTCAAGCCTCTGCTAAGCTGCAGCCTACCTGGTCTCCAGCAAAGCCTCTGCTACCTTCCAACATGCAATGATGGTCCCCTTCTCTGAACCTGGGACCTTCATAGATACTAAGAGGGTGTCTTAGTTCCCACTGCCATAACAAAATACCATAGACTAGGTGCCCTAAGCAGCAGACATTTATATTCTCACAGTTCTGGAGGCTAGAAGTCCCAGATCAAGGTGCCAGCCAGTTCGGATTCTGGTGAGAGCCCTCTGCCTGGCTTGCAGACAGCCACCTTCTCCTGCAGTGTCACATGGCAGAGAGAGCTCTGACATCTCTTCCTTCTTTAAGGGCATCAGCCCTATTGGATTGGGTCCCCACCCTTATGGCCTCATTTAACCTTAACACTTCCTCACAAGCCCTATCTCCAAATACAGTCACATTAGGCGTTAGGGCTTCAACATATGAGTTTGGTGGAGGGGCACAAACATTCAGTCCATAACAGAGGGAGTATGGTGTGAGATGTAAGACACAAAAAGGGAGAGGTCAGCAGAACTTGTAGAGACACTGCTTTAGAGAGAGAAGTGAGAAGGCAGGGACTGTGTCTGGTTTTGTTGGAGAAAACAGGAGTAAGGGGAATGACAGAACCATGAGGTTTTTTGGGTTTTTTTTTTTGCGGTACGCAGGCCTCTCACTGTTGTGGCCTCTCCTGTTGCGGAGCACAGGCTCCGGACGCGCAGGCTCAGCGGCCATGACTCACGGGCCCAGCCGCTCCGCGGCATGTGGGATCCTCCCGGACCGGGGCACAAACCCGCGTCCCCTGCATCGGCATGAGGACTCTCAACCACTGCGCCACCAGGGAAGCCCACCATGAGGTTTTGTGATGAGGAAAAACTTATGTGTACAAGGCAACCCTGTTATGAGCACAACAGTATATAACAAAAGGCCATCCTTGGTGTTACTCTCTGAAGGTCGCTGACATTTGACCACATAAATTCGAAAATGACCTTTACTACCTTTTCATAAAAACAACGGAAATCCCTCATAGACATGATATTGAAAACCATTAGTAACTGAGCTGAGAAAAAACACCTCTCATCAAATTAAATATTATGTCTTTTAAGAGCATTAATGAAAAGATTTATAAAAGGACTGCATCTTTCACCCAGTCATGCATATTGGTTGATGGAGAAATCAGGGAAAAATTCAATTTATAAAACTGCAGCCCTGTTCTGGACATTTTATTTTCTTACTAGAAGACAGTCAACAAAGGATTTTCAAAACCTTCTTATTATCAATTAATTAAAAAAAAAATCCTCAAATCGGGGCTTCCCTGGTGGCGCAGTGGTTAAGAATCTGCCTGCCAATGCAGGGGACACAGGTTCGATCCCTGGCCCGGGAAGATCCCACATGCCGTGGAGCAACTAAGCCCATGCGCCACAACTACTGAAGCCCACGTGCCTAGAGCCCGTGCTCCACAGCAAGAGAAGCCACCGCAGTGAGAAGCCTGCGCACCGCAACAAAGAGTAGCCCCCGCTCGCTGCAACTAGAGAAAGCCCACGCGCAGCAACGAAGACCCAACACAGCCAGGATAAAAAAAAAAAATCTCAAATCACATCTCTCTCCTGTTTGGAAACCCAAAGGTGGAAAGCCGACTGCCAACAAAACACTGACTTACACTGCCCTCTGCTGGTTCATTGGCCACATGTCAAGTTCCTTAGTTTACAAAGTTGCCAAAAGTCAAGTCCAGTATTTTGAACCAGCAAATTCAAGCCTAATTACTAAAAACAGGTTGTGGAAAATATTACTAAGTGGCTTAAATACCATCTGCATCACATCAGGCACACACTCCTAATGAAAAGGGCACATGTGTGGGAAGAGGTGGTGCCGGATCACATTTGCTAACCTAATAGGGTTTTTAAACTCTTTAAAATGTGCTTTAAATTCACAATAACGCCTTTAAATTGCCCCCTTTCACACCTAACCCTTGCCATGCCAACCAACTTTTCAGAAAACAAACAAATATAATAAAAAAAATTAAATCTTGGTTCTACTACTGCATTTCAGCCTCTGGTTAAATCAGCTTAGCTATAAATAACTGCATATTACTGCAGTTAACAAAATTCATTTTCTAAGTATAGACTTTTTTTAAAATTTAGAAGCTGCTAATTTGCCAGAATGTTGCTGGAAAATATGCCATTTGTTTCAACATGCACACATCAGCTTCCATTAAAATGATTACGGCATCATTTGAAAGTCTAAAGCATTTATTAGGTGTCTCCAATTCCACAGAGCGTTTTACTAAGCCCTGTAGTAATGAGTTAAGCCAAACCCTCACCTCCGAGCTTGTTTCCTTAAACAGATGAAGTAACACACAATTGACACAATGGAACAAACAGCACAGGTGTATTAACTCAGGTGACTGTACCTGTATTTTGTTCTGGCAAAAAGTGGGAACGCACTATGAGCTGGATGTTTATAAAGAGGAGAGTGGGAGGAAATCACAGTTGTCTAAAATTCAAATAGGGATGCCTTTGGAAGGAGGTGGGACTCCAGGTAGCTAAATGAATGGAGAAGGCTTGGGAACCCCAGAACAAAGGAGGCAGCCACAGGCTGGGAGGTCTTCCTGGACAGATGAGTGGGACAATGACAAGAAAGCAGTAAATCTTAGAAATGCCACGACTCCCAAAGCCCACACAGCAACCTTCCTTACCGAAGTCCAGGGCACCATGTGCTTCTGCACAGGCATGATGGGCTCCGGGCTGCCAGTCTGCCACTGGCTCAGACGCATTCAGAGAGTTCCAGATGCAGGTGCAAAGTCAGCTCCACATCACTGGCCTGCCTTAGTCACTGGCCTGCTTTCCGGGCCATCTTTGAGAGTGTACACCTTCCTTCATGTAGATGGGCAATCCCTGAAGTTCTCCCACAGCTCTTTGGTACATTTATTCATTTTAATCAATGAACACCTCACCATAGCCCAAGCCTCATTACAAATATTAACACATTAAATTCTCATAACCATTCCATAATATAGGCACTATTATTAAATTCCCAATTTAACATATGAGGAAACTGAGGCACACCAAAGTCAACACTTTTCTCAAGTTCACACAACTAGTAAGTGGCAGAGACGGGAATCAAGCCGAGGCATTTTGATTCCGAGTTTGTGCTCTTAACTGATACGCTGTGTCAGAAAACATAACGCATGTTACAATCTCCAAGTAGAAAAAAGAACACTGTATAGTAAGGATAGGATAAGTTTTGCTGAGGAAACAACCAACCTCCAAATCCACCAGGTTTATTTCTTGCTCGCACTACTTGCCCATTGAGAGTTGTCAGTCACCACGCAACAGGGACAAGGGGGCCCCAGAGAACCTCACATCAGCAATTACGTGCTCTTGCCCAGATGTGCCACATCACTCATTTCCTACTTGGAACTCAAGTAGGCTGGAATCAATCATAGGGACCAGCCAATCTGATTCACCAATCACATAACTCATCCCCAGCCAAGGGTCTGGAAAGTGTGCCCTTACTCTGTGCCCGGAAGGAGGTAGAAGTGGAAATATTGGACACACCACCAGGAAAGACTACCACAGAACAATACAGTGACAACTGCGGTAGTAATGTCACACTTTTGGTAAACAAAGATGACATCACTGGCCCACTCACATACGTCATGTGGTTCTTCCACTTGCAGTAATGGATTTGCAGACATCTAATCAAGCAGCACTGGTTCATTCATGCATTCACTCATCCAAAGCACTTAGTGAGTAGCCGCTTTCAAACTAGTTGGGGAAGCCCACATTTCCACATGCGCAAAACTTGATAAAAGTGGCAAATGAATATACAAGGATACTGACTGGACACAACAGACGCACTCAGGTGGGAAAAAAAATCAGTAATCTGAGAAGTGATATGCATTTTGAAGGAAATAAATCTTTATGTGGCTTTATGATGGAAGCCCAGAGACACGGACAAACAGACTGAGCAGGTGGAGGGAGGCCGGCTGCCTGGAGCAGGGGATGTGTTCTGGGCAGAGCGCTGCTCAGAAATGGTGCTCTGTAGCTGGGGAAGCAAGAAGCCGACCTGTGAGTGCTCCTTGGTTTTCAGTAGAGTGACATCAGTGAGACGTGAACACGTGCTGCCTGAAAATGAAACTTTCACAATATGATTTTGTCAATTCCCAAAAATAGGTTGGGCACTTGAATGGGAAATAAAATCACATTGTCTCAGAATGATAATTTTTTTCCTCTGCTTCCTTCTGAAAGGTGAATGTGAAATCTAAATTAACTAGAAAACATACTGGGAGAGCACACACACTGGACAGTTCAGATTTGGGGAAATGTTTATATTTGAGCAGTACTCAAAAACGGGTTTCTGGACATTTAAGTCCCTAAGCTATTGTATAAATTGAAAAAATTTTAGAACTAAGAAAATATAAACCAAAATTCTAGTCCAGGCACTGCATTTTATAGGAAGAATTTGAAACACGAAGAGGCGCAAGGCCACACAACTCATTTGGATCCGCAAGGGGATGTGCACACTGCTTCCCCACCCAGTTATCAGCTCTGTCCTGCTTCCACAATTACACAACTACTCCTAAAGAAAAATATGTGTAGTGCCAAATGGTGGCAGTAGTGTAAACGTTAATAACCATATGACCCAGCTGAATTCAAAAGTGTTGACAAACCTAGATTTTACATATGAGTGGGGATGGTGACTGCTCTGTTTCTTGTATTAAATCCCCTGGTGTCTGAAAACACAAGTTTTCTATTGTGTCATTTAACAAGGGCAAGGCAGTGTTTTTCAAATTCTGGGTCAATCCAGTTAGCGGATCACACCAGGATTTTTTTTTTTCTTTTTCAATGAAGCAAAATACACATCTAACTTGGGCTGTATTTTCATTTGCCCAATATAAAGACAGATTAATTTTTCTTGTTCTTGCCTTTGCCCAAGATGCATAGGCCATGAACAACTTTTTTTTTTTTTTTTTTTTTTTTTTACTGTTTAAGTAAAACCTGGTTTTAAGGGTAAACAAGCTGTGAAAAGATTTGGTTAAGAGAGGCCGGTAAGAAGTACACGTGGTGTTGCCCCTGCTGACTTGCCTCGTTGGTGACCACACTCCCACAACCCGCTCCGAGGCTGGAGAGAGAGGCAGGGACAGAGCAACAGGACTCTGACGTGCTGAGTTTGGAATCCCATCCTGGAGATGGGATACCACCTGGTATGGGCCTGGGATGACGCTTTTGAGAGAAGACCAAGGTCAAGGCAAGCCAGTGAGTCATAGCTCACCCCACAGAAGGTCCCAAGGCAGGGAGGAAACATGTGGGGAGGATGGAGATGAGAACCAAAGAGGAACAGCTGGTTCCAAGTTCTAGTAGGGAGTTACAGCGGGGACAGAAGATCTTTAAAAAGGAAAAACAAAAACCATGACATGATACCGGCAAAGGGGAAGGAATGGTGACCTATGTAAACAAGAAGCTGCCCTAAAGGAGCAAAATTTAGGGGCACACACTCAGACACTTCTATCCCTATATATACTTCTTCTCCAAGTGGGTACCAGGTCCCCTACCTGAAACACTTCCTCTGTACTATGGGACACTCAGCTCTTTAGATTCTGAATAGGGGATGGCAGGAAAGGTTCCCTAGAGGAGTATTTAAGAATCTCCAGGAAAGGCGGGCCAGTAGTTTATTTATTTTTTGAATTTTTGAATTTTATTTTTTTATAGAGCAGGTTCTTATTAGTTATCTATTTTATGCATATTAGTGTATACATGTCAATCCCAATCTCCCAATTCATCCCACCAGCACCCTAACCCCTCACCGCTTTCCCCCCTTGGTGTCCATACATTTATTCTCTACATCTGTGTCTCAATTTCTGCCCTGCAAACCAGTTCATCTGTACCATTTTCCTAGGTTCCACATATAAGTGTTAATATACGATATTTGTTTTGCTCTTTCTGACTTACTTCTGTACGACAGAAGTATACAGACTGTATACAAACTGTATACAGACTCTGTATGACAGTCTCTAGATTCATCCATGTCTCTACAAATGACCCAATTTAGTTCCTTTTTATGGCTGAGTAATATTCCATTGTATATATTATTATTATTTTTGTGGTACACGGGCCTCTCACTGCTGTGGCCTTTCCCGTTGTGGAGCACAGGCTCTGGACGCACAGGCTCAGCAGCCATGGCTCACGGGCCCAGCCACTCCGCGGCATGTGGGATCTTCCCAAACCAGGGCACGAACCCATGTTCCCTGCATCGGCAGGCGGACTCTCAACCACTGCGCCACCAGGGAAGCCCCACTGTATACATATACCACATTTTCTTTATCCATTCGTCTGTTGATGGGCATTTACGTTGCTTCCATGACCTGGCCATTGTAAACAGTGCTGCAATGAACATTGGGGTGCATGTGCCTTTTTGAATTATGGTTTTCTCTGGGTATATGCCCAGTAGTGGGATTGCTGGGTCATATGGTAATTCTATTTTTAATTTTTTAAGGAACCTCCATACTGTTCCCCATAGTGGCTGTATCAATTTACATTCCCACCAAGAGTGCAAGAGGGTTCCCTTTTCTCCACACCCTCTCCAGCATTTGTTCTGTGTAGATTTTCTGATGATGCCCATTCTAACTGGTGTGAGGTGATACCTCATTGTAGTTTTGATTTGCATTTCTCTAATAATTAGTGATGTTGAGCAGCTTTTCATGTGCTTCTCGGCCATCTGTATGTTCTCTTTGGAGAAAAGTCTATTTAGGTCTTCTGCCCATTTTTGGATTAGTTTGTTTTCTCAGTATTGAGCTGCATGAGCTGTTTATATATTTTGGAGATTAATCCTTTGTCCGTTGATTCGTTTGCAAATATTTTCTCCCATTCTGAGGGTTGTCTTTTCGTCTTCTTTGTAGTTTCCTTTGCTTTGCAAAAGCTTTTAAGTTTCATTAGGTCCCATTTGTTTATCTTTGTTTTTATTTCCATTACTCTACAAGGTGGATCAAAAAAGATCTTGCTGTGATTTATGTCAAAGAATGTTCTTCCTATGTTTTCCTCTAAGAGTTTTATATTGTCTGGTCTTACATTTAGGTCTCTAGTCCATTTTGAGTTTAATTTTGTGTATGGTGTTAGGGAGTGGCCTAATTTCATTCTTCTACATGTAGCTGTCCAGTTTTCCCAGCACCACTTATTGAAGAGACTGTCTTTTCTCCATTGTACATCCTTGCTTCCTTTGTCATAGATTAGTTGACCACAGGTGCATGGGTTTATCTCTGGGCTTTCTATCCTGTTCCATTGATCTAGATTTCTGTTTTTGTGCCAGTACCATATTGTCTTGATTACTGTAGCTTTGTAGTATAGTCTGAAGCCAGGGAGTCTGATTCCTCCAGCTCCATTTTTCTTTCTCAAGATTGCTTTGGCTATTCAGGGTCTTTTGTGTCTCCATACAAATTTTAATATTTTTTTGTTCCAGTTCTGTAAAAAATGCCACTGGTAATTTGATAGGGATTGCATTGAATCTGTAGATTGCTTTGGGTAGTATAGTCATTTTCATAATATTGATTCTTCCAATCCAAGAACATGGTGTATCTCTCCATCTATTTGTATCACTTTTAATTTCTTTCATCAGTGTCTAATAGTTTTCTGCATACAGGTCTTTAGTCTCCTTAGGTAGGTTTATTCCTAGGTATTTTATTCTTTTTGTTGCAATGGTAAATGGGAGTGTTTCCTTAATTTCTCTTTCAGATTTTTCATCATTAGTGTATAGGAATGCAAGAGATTTCTGTGCATTAATTTTGTACCCTGCAACTTTACCAAATTCATTGATTAGCTCTAGTAGTTTTCTGGTGGCATCTTTAGGATTATCTATGTATAGTATCAGGTCATCTGCAAACAGTGACAGTTTTACTTCTTCTTTTCCAATTTGTATTCCTTTTATTTCTTTTTCTTCTATAACTGCCGTGGCTAGGACTTCCAAAACTATGTAGACTAATAGTGGTGAGAGTGGATATCCTTGTCTTGTTCCTGATCTTAGAGGAAATGCTTTCAATTTTTCACCATTGAGAATGATGTTTGCTGTGGGTTTGTCATATACGGCCTCCACTATGTTGAGGTAGGTTCCCTCTATGCCCACTTTCTGGAGAGTTTTTACCATAAATGGGTGTTGAATTTTGTCGAAAGCTTTTTCTGCATCTACTGAGATGATCATATGGTTTTTATTCTTCAGTTTGTTAATATGGGGTATCACATTGATTGATTTGCATACAATGAAGAATCCTGCATCCCTGGGATAAATTCCACTTGATCATAGTGTATGATTCTTTTATAGTGTTGTTGGATTCTGTTTGCCAGTATTTTGCTGAGGATTTTTGCATCTATATTCATCAGTGATATTGGTCTGTAATTTTCTTTTTTTGTAGTATCTCTGTCTGCTTTTGGTATCAGGGTGATGGTGGCCTCATAGAATGAGTTTGGGAGTGTTCCTTCCTCTGCAATTTTTTGGAAGAGTTGGAGAAGAATGGGTGTTATCTCTTCTCTAAATGTTTGATAGAATTCACCTGTGAAGCCATCTGGTCCTGGACTTTTGTTGGAAGATTTTTAATCACAGTTTCACTTTCATTACTTGTGATTGGTCTGTTCATATTTTCTATTTCTTCCTTGTTCAGTATTGGAAGGTTATACGTTTCTAAGAATTTGTCCATTTCTTCCAGGTTGTCCATTTTATTGGCATAGAGTTGCTTGTAGTAGTCTCTTAGGATGTTTTGTATTTCTGCGGTGTCTGTTGTAACTTCTCCTTTTTCAATTCTAATTTTATGGATTTGAGTCCTCTCCCTCTTTTTCTTAATGAGTCTGGCTAATGGTTTATCAATTTTGTTTATCTTCTCAAAGAACCAGCTTTTAGTTTGACTGATCTTTGCTATTGTTTTGTTTCTATTGCATTTATTTCTGCTCTGATCTTTATGATTTCTTCCCTTCTGCTAACTTTGGGTTTTGCTTCTTCTTTCTCTAGTTCCTTTACATGTAAGGTTACATTGTTTATTTGAGAGTTTTCTTGCTTCTTGAGGTAGGCTTGTATTGCTATAAACTTCCCTCTTAGAACTGCTTTTGCTACATCGCATAGGTTTTGTATCATTGTGTTTTCATTGTCATTTGTCTCTAGGTATTTTTTGATTTCCTCTTTGATTTCTTCAGTGATCTCTTGGTTATTTAGTAATGTACTGTTTAGCCTCCATGTATCTGTGTTTTTTATGATTTTTTTCCGTGTAATTTATTTCTAATCTCATAGTGTTGTGGTCAGAAAAGATGCTTGGTATGATTTCAATTTTCTTAAATTTACTGAGGCTTGATTTGTGACCCAAGATGTGATCTATTCTGGAGAATGTTCTGTGCGCACTTGAGAAGGAAGTGTAATCTGTTGTTTCTGGATGGAATGTCCTATAAATATCAATTAAATCTATCTGGTCTACCGTGTCATTTAAAGCTTGTGTTTCCTTATTAATTTTCTGTTTGGATGTTCTGTCCCTTGGTGTAAGTGAGGTGTCAAAGTCCCCCACTATTATGGTGTTACTGTCAATTTCCTCTTTTATAGCTGTTAGCAGTTGCCTGATGTACTGATATGCTCCTATGTTGGGTGCATACATATTTATAATTGTTTTTTTTTGTTTTGTTTTGTTTTTATTTTTTGTCTGTTTTATGGAGAAATTTTTAATATTTCTCAAAAAGAAAGTATCTGGTATGAGTCAAAATGATTACAGACTGTGCTTGCCTCAGAGTAGGAAATCTGGGGTTCACTCCCAGTTGTGCTGTAAACTAGCCAAAGGACCTAAGTAAGGAAAGTCCCTTACCCTCCCTACAGGTCTCTTTATTTTATTATTTTTTTAATTTTTTTTTTCATTTTAACATCTTTATTGGAGTATAATTGCTTTACAATGGTATGTTAGTTTCAGCTTCACAACAAAATGAATCAGTTATATATATACATATGTTCCCATATCTCTTCCCGCTTGCGTCTCCCTCCCTCCCACTCTCCCTATCCCACCCCTCTAGGCGGTCACAAAGCACCGAGCTGATCTCCCTGTGCCATGCGGCTGCTTCCCACTAGCTATCTACCTTACGTTTGGTAGTGTATATATGTCCATGCCTCTCTCTCACTTTGTCACAGTTTACCCTTCCCCCTCCCCATAGCCTCAAGTCCATTCTCTAGTAAGTCTGTGTCTTTATTCCTGTTTCACCCCTAGGTTTTTCATGACATTTTTTTTTTCTTAAATTCCATATATATGTGTTAGCATACGGTATTTGTCTCTCTCTTTCTGACTTACTTCACTCTGTATGACAGACTCTAGGTCTATCCACTTCATTACAAATAGCTCAATTTCGTTTCTTTTTATGGCTGAGTAATATTCCATTGTATATATGTGCCACATCTTCTTTATCCATTCATCCGATGATGGACACTTAGGTTGTTTCCATCTCTGGGCTATTGTAAATAGAGCTGCAATGAACATTTTGGTACATGACTCTTTTTGAATTATGGTTTTCTCAGGGTATATGCCCAGTAGTGGTTATATCTTCTTCTTGGATTGATCCCTTGATCATTATGTAGTGTCCTTCCTTGTCTCTTGTAACATTCTTTATTTTAAAGTCTATTTTATCTGATATGACTATTGCTACTCCAGCTTTCTTTCGATTTCCATTTGCATGGAATATCTTTTTCCATCCCCTCACTTTCAGTCTGTATGTGTCCTTAGGTCTGAAGTGGGTCTCCTGTAGTCAGCATATATATGGGTCTCGTGTTTGTATCCATTCAGCGAGCCTGTGTCTTTTGGTTGGAGCATTTAATCCATTCATGTTTAAGGTAATTATTGATATGTATATTCCTATTGTCATTTTCTTAATTGTTTTGGGTTTGTTTTTGTAGGTCCTTTTCTTCTCTTGTGTTTCCCACTTAGAGAAGTTCCTTTAGCATTTGTTGTAGAGCTGGTTTAGTGGTGCTGAATTCTCTTAGCTTTCGCTTGTCTGTAAAGCTTTTGAATTCTCCACCGAATCTGAATGAGATCCTTGAAGGGTCGAGTAATCTTGGTTGTAGGTTCTTCACTTTCATCACTTTAAATATGTCATGTCACTCCCTTCTGGCTTGTAGAGTTTCTGCTGAGAGATCAGCTGTTAACCTTATGGGAGTTCCCTTGCATGTTATTTGTTGATTTTCCCTTGTTGCTTTCAATAATTTTTTTTTATTTTTAATATTTGCCTATTTGATTACTATGTGTCTCGGTGTGTTTCTCCTTGGGTTTATCCTGTATGGGACTCTCTGCACTTCCTGGACTTGGGTGGCTATTTCCTTTCCCATGTTAGGGAATTTTTTGACTATAATCTCTTCAAATATTTTCTCAGGTCCTTCCTCTCTCTTCTCCTTCTGGGACCCCTATAATGCGAATGTTTTTGTGTTTAATGTTGTCCCAGAGGTCTCTTAGGCTGTCTTCATTTCCTTTTATTCTTTTTTCTTTATTGTGTTCCACAGCAGTGAATTCCACCATTCTGTCTTCCAGGTCCCTTATCCATTCTTCTGCCTCTGTTATTCTGCTATTGATTCCTTCTAGTGTAGTTTTCATTTCAGTTATTGTATTGTTCATCTCTGTTTGTTTGTTCTTTAATTCTTCTAGGTCTTTGTTAAACATTTCTTGCATCTTCTCGATCTTTGCCTCCATTCTTTTTCCGAGGTCCTGGATCATTCTTCACTATCATTATTCTGAATTATTTTTCTGGAAGGTTGCCTATCTCCACTTCATTTAGTTGTTTTTGGGGGGTTTTATCCTGTTCCTTCATTTGGTACATAGCCCTCTGCCTTTTCATCTTGTCTATCTTTCTGTGAATGTGGTTTCTGTTCCACAGGCTGCAGGATTGTAGTTCTTCTTGCTTCTGCTGTCTGCCCTCTGGTGGATGAGGCTATCTAAGAGGCTTGTGCAAGTTTCCTGATGGGAGGGACTGGTGGTGGGTAGAGCTGGGTGTTGCTCTGGTGGGCAGAGCCCAATAAAACTTTAATCTGTTTGTCTGCTGATGGGTGGGGCTGGGTTCCCTCCCCGTTGGTTGTTTGGCCTGAGGTGACCCAACACTGGAGCCTACCTGGGCTCTTTGGTGGGGCTAATGCCGGACTCTGGGAGGGCTCACGCCAAGGAGTACTTCCCAGAACTTCTGCTGCCAGTGTCCTTGTCCCCACAGTGAGCCACAGCCACTCCCACCCCCCGCCTCTGCAGGAGACCCTCTAACACTTCCAGGTAGGTCTGGTTCAGTCTCCCCCAGGGTCAGTGCTCCTTCCCCTTGGTCCTGATGCATACACTACTTTGTGTGTGCCCTCCAAGAGTGGAGTCTCTGTTTCCCCCCCGTCCTGTCGAAGTCCTGCAATCGAATCCCACTAGCCTTCAAAGTCTGATTCTCTGGGGATTCCTCCTCCTGTTGCTGGACCCCCAGGTTGGGAAGCCTGACGTGGGGCTCAGAACCTTCATTCCAGTGGGTGGACTTCTGTAGTACAAGTGTTCTCCAGTTTGTGAGTCACCCACTCAGCAGTTATGGGATTTGATTTTATTGTGACTGTGCCCCTCACTACCGTCTCATTGTGGCTTCTCCTTTGTCTTTTGATGTGGGGTATCTTTTTTGGTGAGTTCCAGTGTCTTCCTGTTGATGGCCGTTCAGCAGTTAGTTATGATTCCGGTGCTCTCACAAGACAGAGTGAGAGCACGTCCTTCTACTCCGCCATCTTGAACCAATCTCTGGGCCAGTAGTTTTAAAAAGCGTTTTCAATAAATCTGGATTTTTCTGTTTGTTATGATTTGAATAATAGAAATTATAGAAAATAAAGTTCAACAATATCTTATCGGCTGGTGAGAACCTCAAGGTTTCAAAGGGTTGACACATCAATCACTCTACTTTAGTATAAACCAGCTCCATCAGGCTGCCTTCCTCATAGTAACACTGTCCACATCCCCCCACCACTCCTTCCCATTTCTCAACACTAGGTATTAGCAATCCCTCCCACCCTCAAAAATCTGACCTCTCCACCTCTCTCCTCATTTTCAGCAGAGGACTGACCTTGCCTCCAAACACCATACAGAATAAGCCACTAGATGGCAATCCCTTAGATTGTCGCCCCCGCCCCTGCAATGCTCCAGCATCTATACTCTACCTTCCTCCTTCCCTCCACCTTCCTCCTTCCCTCCCATGAGGTTCTTTAGATTCCCATCCCCTTTCACCTCCTCAGGGGCCTCACTCACCCATCAGCATCTTTTCCAATAAGCATTTAAACTGCCTACTTGTCTGTCTTTAAATTAACAAAGCAAAACCTCCCAATCTCTCTACTTTCTAGCCCTGATTCTGTCTCCACAGCTGTCTCTATAGCTGCCTTCCACCCCTCACCTCCCAGCCCCTCCCAGACCCACAGCAATTTTGACTTCATTCTCCCCAGTCCACTGAACTGGCTCTAGCTGAAGTCACCGAATGGCCTCACGTTTACTAGATCCAATGGACCCCCTCAATCTTCCTAAACCTCTTGACAAAGTGCAGTACACGAGAGCCTGTCAACTAAACCCCACGCCCCCTCAGCTCCCGTGCACATACTCTCTGCCGCTTGTCCTCAGTCTCCTTTGGGGTTCTCTTCTTCCCAGTTTTCAAATGTTGGCTTTATTCTCTTCTGGGCCCTCTGTCCTTCTAAGAGTACAGATTCTCCTTTGGGGCAAGTTTCTCTGCTCCTACGGTTTCAATGACCACCTATGTGATGATGCTGCCAAAATCTATACCTGAATCCTACTGGAAAGGCACTCATCAAGCATGTCCAGAACCCATCTCTCATCATCATCAGTCACAAGACTGCCCCCATTCCATGCATCTCCCACTTCAGTCAGGGCCACCACCAGCTGACTGGACGCCCAAACCAGAATTCTACCAGGCATCACCTCGGCTCATCGGCAACCCTCAAGTCAAGATAATCAAGTGCTAACCATTCTACTATCTAAATGTGTCTTGAATCTAATCACTTACGCCTGGTGGTCAAGAACAGCCTGCCCGAGTTCAAATCCTAGCCCTGCCATTTACAACTCTGTGACTAGGCAAGTCCTGGCCTTCAGTTTCCTCACCTATCCAAAGGAAATGTCAGTAGTGTATACAAACTATCTTTGGAGGATTAAATGAGTTAATATCAATGAGGCACTCAGAGCAGTGGCTGGCACAGTAAGCACTGTGTCGGGTAGATGGTCCCCTCGTGGTTATCATGCTCATCATTCATCACTACCTGATCCAGGCCCTCATCACCTCTTGCCTGGACAACTCAAACCTCCTTCTAATTGGTCTCCCTGGCTCCAATTTGCCTCCCTCTAGTCTAGCCTCCACAGCATGGCCAAAGTGACCTTTCTGAAATGCAAACCTAATCATGTCTCTCCCCTGCTTCCAGCTGTTTCCAGTCCCTTCTCCTCACCGAGGCTTGCAGGCTCCTGCCTTCCCTCCCCTCCTCACACCTGACCTTGCACTCCAGCCATAATGAGGTCCTTTAAGTTCCTCTAGTGCATCATGCTTTCTCCACTGTCCCTGTTCTCTCCTCACTCCTGCTCCCTCCTTCAGGTCCCAGCTGAAATGTCCCTTTCCCCAGCAAGCTCTCCCTGACTCTCCAAGTCTGCATTTAAACACCCCCAATAGGCACCAAAGAGAATGCTGTACCTTGCAGTTATTCAGTCATTGCAACTACCAAATGACGTGAGTAAATAACTCCTACTCAACCACAGCCTCCCTCATAAGAATGTAAATTCTGGCTTGTCATGGAACGGGGTTCACTTTTTATTTCAGCGCCCCCTTTCACTAAAGCATACCTAGATTCTAGTTCCATTGAACACAGGGAGGCCTCTCAGTATGTCTCACTGGGGATAAGGGAATGTGAGGATTCTCCAATCAGCATTTGATGGCGGCAGATGGTTAAAAATAATGGTGAAAATGGCAACAGCTAACACTCGCTGTACATTTGCAACGTGTCAGGCACTGCACTGAGTAAACCACACGCCGTAGTCATCTCACCATCAGCAAAGTCTGAGGACAGCACTTATCCCCACCGTACCTGTAAGATCCCGAAAGGCAAGTCCACTAATCATGCCCAAATTCCTCTTCTGAAACTGTTCACAAAACAAAGCTAAATGTTCCTAATTAAATGTCCTCTCTCTCTCTCGGACATGGTAGGCAGCCATGAGCTACTCTAACTTTTCCTAATAAGCAGCAGAGCAAAGTTAGGACCAGGACTGAGGGCTGCCAGCCCCTCATTCCTGACTTTCTGTTATTTCTGACAACTTGGCCAACTTGACTTAGAATACTGCGGCAATTATTTGCATTAATGGAACTGAAACTGGTCTCTTCAAAGAGTATAGTGTACTTTGTCCAAATGTCCAATATCCTTTCTCTTATCCTATACTCAGCCAACACAGCCCCATCCCCAAATTTCAATGCTAAAGGGGTTGGGACTTTATTCTTTTTAACTTGTATTCAGACTGACTGAAAAAAATTCTATGAAGTTTTCACTGTCTATTCACAACTTCCAGTAAGGCTAAAAAGCACTTTTTACAGCTAATAAATTCCAGTTTAGAAAGGTTTAATCTACCAAGCTTTGGAACCTCACCAAAATGGAGGGAGGGGGAGTGTATAACATGGATCAGTCTGTTAATGTATTCTCAAAAGCTACCCAGTGACAAAACCAGAACGGATGAACAAGAAGAGGGTCTTCACTTTCCTACAAAGCGAGTGGCCTTTTCATCTCTAAGATTTTGGTGCTTAGAGCTACACTTGGCCGGCCTCAATACCGGGAACTGCCAAGAGAAGTTTCTGTGCTCGCTGAGGGAGGAGAGGCACACTAACATCCTGTTCTTTTTAACAGTTCTGATGATATATATCCAAGTACTTAAAGTCAAAGTTTTGAAAGATGCTTGCTTTATTCTGTTAATTAGCCTGAAACCCGATGTTGGAAGGAAGAGAAGTGAACAGTATGTTCCATACTCCATACAATTTACTAAAAGGGAGAAAGAGACAAGTTTGAAGAGAGGATGAGGGGAGAAACCCATTGGCTTTAGTAAATGAGTCATAGTTCTGTTCATAAATCACGTTCAGAACAAACTATAAACCAGGATTTATTAAAAAAAAAACACATAAGAGCATTTTTATAAACCACAGTCCTTACATGAACTCAGGGTTTTAGATGAGCATCTCTGGGCTTGCCTAAAACTTCTGTAAAGTAAACCACTACCAATCCACATGAAAAATGGTTTCTTTCTGAAACTATTGACTGTTCGGGTAGAACTTAAGTATTCATAACTAACAAGATAAAATTCTTCGTGGAATGAGGAGCTTTCCAGCTTATGAACAGGGATGGGTACTTTCAGAGGTATGGATGTCAGGACTCAGACAGCATCCGAATGCTAAGGATGATCCTGCAAGTTTAATTTACTGTCCTGTTTTTTAGAGACAGCATGTAAAGCCTCCATAAGCAGCATTACTGGTTTCCTAGGAAAGAGCTCAGTTGAACTTTAACCCACCACAGAAGTGCCTTTATTTTCTGATCACTCTACATGCAAAGCTAAGGGAGGATGAGGATGGAAAAGAAAACAGAATCACAAGATCACCACCGGTAGGCACTGCTTTTAAAAACTCGTGCCAATATTCTGAACAGCACAGGTCTGCCTTGGAAGAGCAGAATAACGAGAACAGCTGGACCAATTCGGTGGAAAGTGATTGTAGGACCACCAAGAAGTAGTTTTGGGCATTTGTGTGGAAACACTGTGCTCTGTGTTGGGCTAAAAACCTTAAGCATCACTTATCTACTTTTGGATGAAGATAAGGCTTTTACTTAATCTAACATTGAGCTGGTGGTAGTAGTTAGAGATTATGTAATCTGAGCACCTACAAGGAGAATAATACTGAAGTGATTTGTATGGAAGTTTGCATTTTCAGTACTGCTTTGAAGCACGATACTTAGTGACTTAATGAAGTAAGCAGTCAATTCCAACAGCTTTACAGGTAAAAACAGGGGCGTCTTAATAAGGAGTTCCCTTTTTATTCTCACTGGGCCACGTTAATTTTACAAATATAACCACTATTATTTCAAACGCAATTCAGCTGATATGTCTGCCACTCCAGCTTGTCAACATTTTAACTATTGCTGTGTGCTACATATAAGTACATCTCTATCGCAGACACGCAGTTATATGCTATATACTCTACATTACTTATTTACACTACTACACGTTATATAGTATGTTTATTACACCCTGAGGATATCTAACAAAACTAAGATTCACAGAAGGTTTGAAAAAGGAATCACAAAAGGAACTGACAGTTAACGTTTAAACCCACTCAAAGTGTGTGCCTGGTGTATTTGAGAATCAGTACAAAAAAAACTAATACATATCTAACTAATGGGTTGAAATGTCACTTTTTTTTAAGACTGAAGGGATTAGTATGACCTGGGATCCTTTTAGGTATAGAACTTTTTGTTTTTAACAGAGAAGACTTCGAGGAGTAAAACCCTAATTTTCTACCTGAACCACAGATGAATAGAGGCACCTCATCAAACATGTGTCAGTGACTGGGGCGGGAAGAGAGCCCAGCACATGCTCTCATCCCCATCCTGCCTGCTCAGCTCCCCCACGAAGGCAATGGGGAGGGAGAAGCTGATGGGACAGTGAGTACTGGGTCAAATATGCAAGTACAGTGAGAGATACGAGATGGAAAGCGGAGAATGCTCTGGGCCCTGGCTGGAGCTGGACTGACTGGGTCCAAATCCATCCCAGCTCCAACTCTGGCTGCATTGTAACCATGAGCAGATGTCCCTGTCTTTATCTCTTGGGGTCTCAACTACGAACATAAAGATAATAACAGTACCTACCTCATAGGATTGTGGGGAGAATTAAATGACATACTACAAATAAAATGCTTGGCAACAATGCCTAGAACATGGTAGGGCTCAATGAATATAAACTTTTCCCATTATTATCACTGTTATTTCTTGGTTAATTCCCACAGGTGATCCCTAGATTACTTCTTATCACAATGACCTTGACAAACTATACTATAGATATCCAAGTACTGTTTGTTTGCTTTAAGATATAAAACAATATGGAGGGCTTCCCTGGTGGCACAGTGGTTAAGAATCCGCCTGCCAATGCAGGGGACACGGATTCGAGCCCTGGTCCGGGAAGATCTCACATGCCACGGAGCAACTAAGCCTGTGTGACACAACTACAGAGCCTGCATTCTAGAGCCCATGAGCCACAACTACTGAGCCCACGTGCCACAACTACTGAAGCCCGTGTGCCTAGAGCCCATGCCCCCCAACAGGAGAAGCCACCACAATGAGAAGCCTGCGCACTGTGACGAAGAGTAGCCCCGGCTCACCGCAACTAGAGAAAGCCCGCGTGCAGCGACGAAGACCCAACATAGCCAAAAAGAAATAAATAAAAAATTAATTAATTTTTAAAAAACAAAACAATATGGACACCATGACGGACACTCACTGCTACTGGTACAGAAGGTTATAAAAAAGGTTATATAACTATTACATTATATATTTAGTACAGAATCATCTTTTGAAAAGAATATGTATGTCCATATATATGGCTGGAAAAAAGACTAGGACATACACTATCAATCTGTGAGCACGGTCATCTCTGAGTGGTACAATTATTATTAATGATTCTAATTTTGTCCCCTTTTGCTCATCCATTTTTCTAATTTTCTACAATGAACACACATTCCATATTTATACAAAAGATATGAGAGACCAAAATTCTCATACAAACTAAGAAACAAAAGCACGGGAGACTGCTGCTGAAATTGTGCAGACATGTGCAATACCACCTCCAATGCAAGAAGCATGTGATGACATAAAAGGGCACACAAAGGTCAGGTAAGGCCAGAGGACACTCCTGGCAGAAAGAAAGTGAACTTGGCTTTGAGCCCTCATCCAGCTATTTCCCAGCCATGTACCCTGGTGAGTCATTTATCATGGCCTCAGTTTATGACCAGTTGATGGAATCAGTTTTGACCTCCTGCAACAGGCCAGAGATAACCACTCTCTCTGCCCTGAGAACTTAGATTTGGCTTCCAGCCCACGTCCATCCTAGCTCTCCTCCCGGCTCCGTCTCTGTCTCCGCTGGTTCCTCTATGCCTCTTAGCTGCTCAGCGTCCCAGTGCCCAGGATTCAACCCTTGACCTCTGCTCCACTCTGTCCACTCTCAGCCAGTCTATGGCTTCAATTCCACTGATAACCCAACCACTCCTAAGAATCCATCTTCAGTTTTGACCTCTTCCTTGAATTCCAGGCTCGAATATCAAAAATTGCCCACTGGAGGGACTTCCCTGGTGGCGCAGTGGTTGAGAGTCCGCCTGCCGATGCAGGGGACGCGGGTTCGTGCCCCGGTCCGGGAAGATCCCACATGCCGCGGAGCGGCTGGGCCCGTGAGCCATGGCCGCTGAGCCTGCATGTCCGGAGCCTGTGCTCCGCGACGGGAGAGGCCACAGCAGTGAGAGGCCCGCATACCAAAAAAAAAAAAAAAAAATTGCCCACTGGAGATAATTTTTTGGAGGTCTGGCAGGCATCTCAAACTCAACATGGCCCAAACTGAGAGCATGACCTCCCTCCAACCCTCAAGACCCGGTCCTCCTCACCACAGCTGATGACAACCGAATCCTTCTCGTTGCTCAGGCCAAAAGCTCTGTAGTCACTCTGGGCTTCGTTCTTTCCCTCATACCATAAATGCAAGTCTATTGACCCTACCTCTAAAATACACCCAGAACCCTACCACTTCACACCACACCTTCAAAGCTACCACCCTGGTCCAGGACCACCCTCTTCGTCTGGGATTATTATTATTGCAGAAGCCCCCTAACCAGTCTCCCTGCTCCCACCCACGCCCCCTGCAGTATCTTCTGAGCACGGGAGCCAGACTGATACTATTAAAGTGTCGATCCATCACGTCACTCTTTGGCTTGAACCCCCCAACAGTTCTGCATCTCCCAGAGATAAAATACCAAACTCTTTGTGCTGGCCTACAGGTGCACACGCTCATCTCCCACTACCCTTATCTTCACTCCGTCAGCCCCACTGGCCTCCGTGTGGTTCCTCAAACAAACCAAGCAGGTTCCCACCACAGGGCCACTGGACTAGCTGTTCCTTCTCCCTAAAATACTGTTCTCCCAGACAGCTAGCTTCTTACCTCCTCCAGGTCCATGTCTCTCACTGAGGTGATTCCCCTGCCACCCCTTTTAATATTATGACGACTCCCACACCCCAGTAACACACCCCCTGTCTCCTTTCCTTGTCTTCTTTCTCTTCATAGCAGTTTCACTACCCAACATAACTTGTACTTCACTCGCTTCATTTATTTATGGTCTATCTCCCCACAGCTAATATGTAAGTTCCACAAAAGCAGAAATTTTTTATTGTTTTGCTCCTGACCTAGTACCTAGAACAGAGCCTGGCACATAGCAGGCACTGAATAAATATTTACTGAATAAATGAATAGGATTAAAAGGTACCTGTCCTTACCTCTCTCAGAGTTACGTAAGGAACGCATGAAAATCAGGAATGTGAAAGTAACTACTGAATAACTTGACACTTAGATCAATATGTGGATGTTGTTATTATCATTTCTATTATATTGAAGATATGTCCCAAATCTTGCCAGATATGGCCTGAATTAGTCATGCTTGAAACCTGAACTACGATTCCCCACCTCCCTTTTAACCTACCTGTTTCAGTACAAAGGTGGTGATGGGAAATTCCCACAACACTAGGATTCTGTAAAGGATTAGGTTCATAGATCCACTCAGTGTCTAACCCTACAAATGATTATCTTAATCACAAGTTGGGATTTTTGTCTTCCCTTGGAGAAGAATATGGAATGACAGAAGGAGAGATTAAAAGATTAAGTGTGATCACTTAAGAGTCCAGAGAGTGCCTGATCTCCCTTTATTGTGTATCAGAACCCTGATGACAACCATATCTCACCCAGGGTAGATTTCTGTGCAAACTCTTTTTTTTTTTTTTTTCTTTTTTGCGGTACGCGGGCCTCTCACTGTTGTGGCCTCTCCCGTTGCGGAGCACAGGCTCCGGACGCACAGGCCCAGTGGCCATGGCTCACGGGCCCAGCCGCTCCGCGGCATGTGGGATCCTCCCGGACTCGGGCACGAACCCGTGTCCCCTGCATCGGCAGGCGGACTCTCAACCACTGCGCCACCAGGGAAGCCCCTTCTGTGCAAACTCTCAACCGACAGAAGCTTGGGTTCTGTTCAATGATCTCCATCCGGAAACTAAGAGTATACAAAATACTCTATTCAGGAGATACAGAAAACAGCATGTTTCATGATGATACACCCAGAATTACTTTAGGAGGCACCAAAGAGAAATGACATGGAGTTAGAACCCTCTTCTCAATGCAGATGCCACACAGCCAAGTAGAAAACTCAGTTGGAAGACATTTACTAACCTAGATTCCATCTTGGCTGGAATGACTGTTTAAAGCTCCTCTTTATGAGTTTCAAAAAAACCATAGCCCTTTAGAGGCCAATAATAGTAGCTTTTACTTGCAAAACTAACATTTACTCACTGCAGCTAAACTGCAAAGCATTGTGAATCCTGGAGAGCAAGGTAATTAATCTAATTAAGCTGAACACATAAGGGTTTTCAAGTGGATAAAACTGCATCGTGGGACACCTGAGCCCAGCAGCAGTGCCTGCTCCATTCACGGAGCAGGCAGAGGTGAGAGCAAGCCAGTCCTACAGAGCTCAGCCTTGAGTTTTCCAAGACGATTCCCTTCATCAGACCCTCCAGCCCCTTTAGAAAAAAGCAACTTATAAAATTATATCCTATTAAAGACCCTAACATCAAAGTCAGAAAACTGACCGATTTAAAACTTAATCAGCTTAATTGTGAGATTCTGCTTGTCAGCCACATACCAAGCCTGTCTTGTTCCTTTCACATCATGATGTGGAGGCTTCATTACTCAAGAAGCGGAGGAAGGAGAGAATCAATCAGAAAGAATTACACAAGTTGCTACAGAGAAGGCTTTCAGTTTTCACTTTATGTCAGTGACTCACTCCGTGAGAATACTGCAACTCATCCTCATCAAACTCAGCTTCTTTTTCCTTCATTAAAAACAAAACAAATGGGACTTCCCTGGTGGCGCAGTGGTTAAGACTCCATGCTCCCAAGGCAGGAGGCCCGAGTTCGATCCCTGGTCAGGGAACTAGATCCCACATGCATGCCGCACCTAACAGTTCACATGCCACAACTAAGGAGCCCGCCTGCTGCAACTAAGACCTGGCCCAACCAAATAAATAAATAAAATATTAGAAAACCGAAACAAACAACAACAAAATAACCCAAATTATTTTGTATCTGGACTCTCTTCTGGAAGTAACAACGCAGTCCCAAGAAGGATCAGATGGAAGGGGGAACTGTTTTAAGGATGACACACAGGCTCGCTCATGATTCATTCTGCTAGGACCCAATCCAAGCACACTTGGAGGTTTTCAGCAGGTATCAAGAATAATCTTGCCTGTGGATGGTGTCTTACATCTTACACTTTACTTCGGCGTATAACATGCTTTACATATTCTAGCGAAACTAGAGAAAAATAAGTGAATCCATATCAGGGACTTCTCTGGTGGCAAGGTGGTTAAGAATCCACCTGCCAGCGCAGGGGACACGGGTTCGAGCCCTGGTCCGGGAAGATCCCACATGCCGCAAAGCAACTAAGCCCATGTGCCACAACTACTGAGCCTGCACTCTAGAGCCCCACGAGCCACAACTACTGAGCCCACGTGCTACAACTACTGAAGCCCGTGTGCCTAGAGCCTGTGCTCCGCAATGAGAGAAGGCAAGGCAATGAGAAGCCCGCGCACCAAAACGAAGAGTAGCCCCTGCTCGCTGCAACCGGAGAAAGCCCGCATGCAGCAACAAAGACCCAACACAGCCAGCAATAAATAAATAAATAAATTTCTAAAAAAAAAAAAAAGAATCCATATCAGACCCAAGGATTACAAACACAGAAATTCCCTAGTATTGCTGATGTGACATTTTTTTCTTTCAAAGAGCAATGATTTTTTTTTTCACTTGCTCTTGACTCCATACTGGGTTTGATATTTTTATCACATACAAGTGAGGAAATCTGGAGTTAATGTTCCAATAGGCACTCCTTCCATCAGCTTCTCACAGAGCCTTGCACCTGGCTTGGTGCGCATCAATGCTCCCATTACAACATGTCGTCATTTCAATAAATAGAACTCAAGTGTTACAAGATAACCCCAGGTTCTTGGGAGACATGAGATCTGACACATGTGAGTACCTCATTATACATCCAGGTCTTCTGCCAAGCAGAAGGAACAGAGGGATCACCTTCTAACATAAATGTTACAGGTCTCCCCTACTCTAGGGATCAAGTCCAGTATATTTATTTCATTTACCACATGGGTCATTTTCCCTCCACTGTAAAGGAGAATCAGTGAATAAAAGCTATGTTAGTACAGCACAATGCTAGAGAATTTTAAACAAATCAGTGAGGCAAATCACTTATGGTTTTCATACCAAGCATACCTCCGACAGGCTCCACATAAATATTACTTTCAGCTCAGAACACCATACATAATACCACTTTGAAATACTGTACTCCAGATGACCAAGAGACAAAATTCCACTGCCTTAGGAAATATAGGCTCACATGTTGACACTTTCATCTTCCATGCAGGCCCCATGGTCTAGGGGGATAACACAGGCCTGGGATTGGAGAAATCTGTGGGGTTACAGGACTTCCTCAGTTGCTAACAGCTTTCAAGTTTGGGAAAGTTATTTAAATTATATCCCAGTGGCTTTATCTCAGAAAGAGGGAACAAAGGTGACTACCAATTTCTAACTGCAGCAGAAGCAGCTAAACTTTGGGCAATTCCAAATGACTCAAACTACAAACATCAAGTTAATCTGTCACCTAAATCTCCCAGTCTTACAGGTGTGCCTTATAATTTGTCCCTCAAGTACCAACCAACCCACACACCTTCCACAAGAGCAGGTTTCCAGCTCTTGTTGAGTGAAGTGTCTGGAGGCATTTCTCATCATGTGCAGTGTTCTACAACCAGTCTCTTGAAGCACTTCTGTATACTCAAAAACCACATCCAAACTAGGCAAAGGTTAAACCACAGAGGAGCTGAGCTAAGTAGCCTGCAGAAAACGGAAGCAGGAGTCATGCTCGCCTCTGTGCCAGGTGACCTAGAGGAAAAAAAACAAAGGGCTTCGGAGGGCAGAGGATCTTCTGATACCTGTAGTCACTGTGCTCTGCACACCACAGTGGTGAAACCTCAGCTGGGGATGTGTTTCATGATATACAGCATGAAAGAGCCAGGAACACAGGATCTAATGTTTCAATTGTCCTCATGAGCCAAAAATGACACTGCATCTGTGAAAGCCAGAGACCACGACCACCCACAGCAGACCAGCAGAGACCAGACAAGATACAAGATTAACTAAAATGTCATCAAGGTACACAAACAAAGGAGGAATAAAGGACACAGTGACTCCACAGGTTACAATATTAACAGAACAAAATGCCATTCTATAGTGGTTCAAAGGAAAGAATACACGGAGTCACTGTTACCATCACTGGACACACACATCTAACTTAGTTTACTCCACTTTCCAGATTCTAAAATAGAACTAAAACAATTTCATAGGGATCATTTATTAAACTAGCAGTGACCTTCAAATTAAAACACAGGAGAGGGCTTCCCTGGTGGCGCAGTGTTTGAGAGTCCGCCTGCCGATGCAGGGGACACGGGTTCGTGCCCGGTCCGGGAAGATCCCACATGCCGCAGAGTGGCTGGGCCCGTGAGCCATGGCCGCTGAGCCTGCGCGTCTGGAGCCTGTGCTCCGCAACGGGAGAGGCCACAACGGTGAGAGGCCCGCGTACCGCAAAAAACAAACAAACAAACAAACAAAAACCATAGGAGACATAAGACTAAAGGCTTTTACATCACGTCTTACCAGGCACATCTCACTTCCCTGCGCTAGACAAACACATACTCTTGTCGGGGGGGGGGGGGGGGGGGGCGGTGTTAAACCATGCCCTCTCCAGGCTGCAGAGGTTCACTTGGGTGGGATGCAATGACTCTCTTCTTCAGAGGACAGGCTTTTTCAAGGCAGAGTGATAGTTAACCTGAGCTCACTTCTGCAACTGGTTATCTACATCATTTCTACTGCAGCCATTTATCAATCCAACAAACATTTATTCAACGCCCACTCTGTGCCAGGTCCTGTGCTCTCAGCATGGCTTCTTCCTAGCAGACAGAGGTGTACCCAGGTCCAATTAATTTCTTGGCTGGATTAACTTTCCAAACTCTTTGTGTTTACCTTTCCAGCAATGCCAAATTCATTCAGTGCCTAAGGTCACCAGCATCCTAGTTTCGTTATGCTCCTTTAATTACATTTTGGTGGCAAGAGAGCCCATTCCCTTGGTTTCCAAGCTCATCTCTCTAGATAATCCAACCAGCTCATGTTCTTTGTCTTCCCTCTTCCCTGCCAGTTCTATCCGTTCCTCTGATATTCACTTACTCAGTACCTCGTTGATCTAATAAGCCCATGATGAGGTGCCTTGATCTATAAGGGCTCATCCCTTTCCTTATTCAGGCAACTCTGATATCCTACCTTCCCTACATAATTCATCTGAAAATAATCTAATCTCTATCTGTATCAATCACCTCCCCATGAAAAAGTGTCAATAATAATAGCACTGACCACTTCGTAAAACACTTCCAATTACACTATCTCAACTAAGCCTTACCAACACTGTGAAATAGCCAGTACTTCACTCATTTTACACATGAGAAAACCAAATAGAGAGAAGCAACCAAGTCCAAAGAGACAGGAATTTGAGGCCTGGAATCTTAAAATGCCCTAAGGGAATTTAAAAGAGTAGGATTCAGCAAGGAGTTGTCAGGAAAGAGCCTGGAATGAAGCCGCAAATTAAATTACAACGTATACGAGGTATTTCTTAAGGAACACTTGCACATCACACATGTTAATCAGTAAAAAAGGAAAACATCCATTTGGCTGTTCAAGACTTAGAATTTTAAAAGAAGCATGATCCAGAGGGGAGAAAAACTGACTACAAAGAATTATAAAGCTTAAAAAAAAAAGAGAGAGCAAGGATTCCAGGATTCTCAGACAAAGAAAGTGGAGTTCTGTCAACAAGGTGAGAGAAGAACCTATTTTTCTGCCCCAATGTCCCAAAAGATTAAGACCTGGTGGGGGACGTGCCCACATGCTGACCACAGAGGTGGCCAAACTTTCAGGTACCTGAACTCATGCTCATACCCACGAGCCTCGTTCGATTCCACCCAAAAGTTTTCTCCTCGTGAGGAGCAGAGTAGAAAACACAATTGTTAAGAAAATTTTTTAAAAAGTAGAGCGGGATAATTTCCTGTGACCCACTCAACAAGATGGACCAATGCTCTGATCTTCCTGCCTACAGCTTCCCAAAGGCCCTACTGCAATGGACAGCTACATCTGGTTGAAGAAAGTAGGGAACTGATAGTCAACCTCAGCCTAGTTTGTATTTGATAACAATCTGTGTATCAAAGTATTCATAGATAAAGGGATCTTCTGTTGTTTTTCTATTTAGCTAAAAAATGCCATGCTTTTACTATCTGACTACAGGAGATACTTCCCTTTAGGGTTTTGTTGTGTCAGGATTTTGTTTTGTTTTGTTTGTTTCTTCATTTGTTCATTTCATTCATTCATTCATCAAGCTTTTCATTGAAGTAGAATGTGCAATACAGGATTATCATACATGCAGTACAGGTTTTGTGATAAAATGTAAAACTAGGCCTTTATAAAATACCATTCCTTCCTACCAGGTGACAGCTATATACCTTTGAATAAGTCACAATACTTCTTTGAAGAGGTTCCTCATTAGGAAAGAGGGATGATAGAATCTACCAATTCCGTGTTAAAAGTGGTTTTCTGAAAGCCAAAACCAAATGATCAATCTGAAAGTATGTTGTAAGTATTACAGCATGGATCTCTATGGATGAGGAAACCTAGTAGAAAAAGTGTAGCTACCTTCAAGAAACTTCCTAGGAATGTGTGTGTGCATGGCATGTTATGTGCCTGTGCGTGTTTTTATCGGCAGCCACAGTGGGAATGGCTTTGTGTCCTCCAAGCAGCATTATCAGTACCCAGGTGCAACTATATCTCTGCAAGCATCCGAGTTCAAGGTAGAAACAGAACTTGGAGACAGTGTCTAGATACCTGACCTCAGATAGTATGGATATTATGTTGCTGCCATATCAACATCTGTTTCTAGCGTTCTGACTCTAGACCTCTTTTTTCACTCTGCTCTTGATCCAACAGCTTGAATGGTGGAGAAGATACCTGAAATGTCCCAAGCCCGTGATTTTGTGATCAGGGATTTATCATCATCTCCACCCTGCTGGTGACCAAAAGCTGTCTGAGAGTCACTTAAAACAAGTACCACTAGGAAAGAACTTTCGAAAGGAAACCCTAGTGGCTTCCAAATTGGCAACTTAAAGGAACCAAAAGTTAGTGAAGTCACATAACAACTAAGGGCAATTTTATTAGCCTCGTTCAATGAAGCAAAACTTGGACAAAAAAACCTCATTATTCAAACCAGATGCTGATTTTGTAACATTTACTTCAATGGTGAACTGTTTCAATTTTCTCTTATTTTGAATATGTAATATAAAGCAGGCAAATCACTACATTAATAAAGGCACACCTGAAATTTATAAAGTCAGTTTGAAAAAGAACTGAATGTAGGAAACCCGTTTTCAAAAGTTTATTGCCAGGAGCATTTTTTTCGTTTTTAATCATGTGACAAAAGAAGTGCAATAATGGGTTTAAGACAAGATCAATTATGGGCAGCAATGAAATTACCCTTTAATGATGATTAGCCCCAAATCTTGATTACTGTCAGCTCCAATTATCTGGTCACAAGGCACACAAAGTGCTGTGTCCCTCCATCTCAAACAAGAATGAAGGATGGGCCCTCAAGGTGAGGGGTCACATAAGACAAGGAGGCAGAGGAGGCTGACCACAGACTCCAAGTGCCTAAGAGAAAGCAAAATGTTTATAAGAATGTTTACTAAGCACCAAAGTTACTTTTTAAGAAAGCCTGATAATCTCCCTCTTTAAAATGATGAGTCTCTCTCTCTTTTCCGAAGAATGAGGAGGAAACAGATCTCAACTCCAGAAAAAAGTGAGTATCTCTGGTGACAGATGCAGCTGGGTGGGTCCTGGGAGAATGTGCAAGCTGACCATGGGGAGCCCAGAAAGAAGACTATTGCCTTGGGACATAATCCCAAAGGGAAACGGGGACACTCCTTGGATTTGGGGCTATTCAGAGGTGGCAGAGCCCAGCTGTGCAGTTTCCAGGTTCTCAGAGTTGGGCGCAGTGAAATGCTACCCTGCGAACAACGCAGCCCAACCACCAGGGGACACTTCCGCTGTTTTCTGGAGACAGAACTAGAGCATTTTACAGATGGGAAAGATCAACACCTTCATTTTACAAACCAGGAGACTCAGGACCAAGGAGGTAGAATGAATGGGACTAACTAACGGTAAAGCCAGTTCTCCAGCCAGGCATCCTGACCCCTAACCCCCTGCCCCCGCTCAGATGACCGTGAGGCTCTGAAGAGCAGTTTGTAAGGATTGCCACTGTCCAGCAATCACTGCAGTCCATCACAATTATGAAAGGACACACTCCTCTTCTGCCTTGGATGTGCTCATTTGGCGATTCAACACCAGACAGTTGCAAAAGACAATCTACATTCACATTGGAGCTATAAATACTATTTATCAAAACCCACCATGGTCCAGGAGCCATATTAGCACCAGTGTTCATTCTCCTTGCAATGCTCACAACCCAGGAGGTGTTTATAACCTCATGTTACTGAAAAATGAGGCTCAGAGAGGTGGCGTAACTTGTTTACGCTCACACCACTAGGCAAGTGGCAATCCTGGCTTCAGACCAGTTCTTCTAGCCCCCTGAAAACACTGTGCTTCCTACTACACCACCAGCCCTCCAAGTTTTGCAAAAGAAAGCATTCCCCATCCAACTGATTATGACCGTGGCACAAGAAGCTTTGCCTAGTGACAATATCTGAATTGTAATATAAGAAACAAATGGATCCTGAACAATGGTAAGAAAGCTTCTAAAATCTGGATGTAAACATGAGTCTTTTGGTGACTTAACTAAGGAGAGCAGTTTCCCGCAAAATTCCAAGTTTTTCCTTCCTAAAATCTTTGTTCCACCAACCCTGGATATTCTGTTTATTACTCTTATTTCCTCTTTCAAGCAAAAGCTTAAGACCCCACAAGCAGATGAGGACAACGGGAATTTTAAAAAGCAGGTAAGACGGTCACCGAAGTAAGATCGACAAGACCATGGAATAATGGAGAACTTCATTATTCTTCTAACTCATAGCCTTCTTGTGGCCGGCCAGCCTCCACCCGTGCTTTCACCTTCTGGCAACTACCTGCCACCTTCACCTTCTACAAACACGGGCACTCGGCCAGCATGGAGATTTCTGTTCTCTGACTGAACAAACACCTCTCACCTTCCAGTCAGAACACAACCCTGAAACCACGACTCATGGTGGGTTTGGTGCTACTGACATCTTCGCAGATTGTAGTCTTCTGCCTGTAAGAAGGCTGGCCTGTTTAAAGCTAGAACATTCCAAAGAGGTCTATTCTTTTTTTTTTTTTTAATTGAAGTATAGTTGATTTACAATGTTGTGTTAGTTTCAGGTGTACAGCAAAGTGATTCAGTTATACATATGTATATATCTATTCTTTTTCAGATTTTTTTCCATTATAGGTTATTACAGGATACTGAATATAGTTCCCTGTGCTATATAGTAAGTCCTTATTATTTACCCATTTTATATACAGTAGTGTGTATATGTTAATCCCAACCTCCTAATTTATCCTTTCCCCCCCACTTCCCCCTTTGGTAACAATAAGTTTGTTTGCTATGCAAAGAGGTTTATCTTTAACCAAGCGAAGACCTGCAGGGTTTGAGCCTGCTTTCCTCAATACACAGGCCAGGCAGGTAAATGGGTGTGCTCTCAACGAAACACAACCAACCTCATTTTCCTAGTGACTTTTTGGAGTTTATTTACTGGCAGTTTCAGGTTCTGGAAACACAAAAACAATTGGCTCTGCCCTCCAGGAGCTCACAGTCTGGTGAGGGTGACAAAACCCTTGAAAGGATGAATGGTGGTATCAGATGATGAGCGTGAGAACACGCAGGTATACCAAATACTATAAAGAAATAGGACAGAAGAACCAGGGAAGCGTCATCAAAGAAGGGGCCACATGAATTGGGTTTATAAGACAAGTAGGAGTTTTCAAGGCAAAGAAATGGAGGTTCAGGACCACTGCAAGCAGAAGGGACTGTACATTCAAAGGTTCATATTTACGAAGAGGCCTGCAGTCTGGGGAGTGAAGAGAAGCAGTGTTTATTCACGAGGGAGGTAGGGAACGGGTAAAGGAAGCATCTCAGACTATTACAAAGGGTCTCTATAGGCTTGTAAGAGTCAGCGAAGGTTTTAAAGCATGCTTAGCCTTTTTTTTTTTTTTAAAGAAAGTAATTCTGGCAGACATGGCCAAGTGTGGACAGGACTCTAAATCAGTGCTGTACAAAAAAAACTAAATGCGAGCCACAGAGCCAAGCCACATATGTAATTTTAAATTTTCTGGGAGCCACATTTAAGGTAAGAAAAAACAAGGGAAATTAATTTAATAATATATTTTAACTCCCTTAATCCAAACTGTTATCATTCACTATAATCTGTCAATATTTTGAAAATTATTAATGTGATAGTGAGATAGTTTACATTCTTCTTTTCTCATGCTAAGTCTTTAAATCTGGCCCACTTACAGCTCATCTCAATTTGGAAGAGCCGCATTTCAAGCGCTCAAAAGCCAGATGTGGTGAGTGGTTACCATACTAGACAGCACAGCTCCAGATAAATTACATACAAGACCCACTGAGCAGGCTGTAGCCAAGAGTCCAAACAAGAGATGATAAATGTCTGGGGAGCTATTTCCAGCCCTTGGACATATGCTAAAGTGCCACTGAAATGCAATTTTACAAACATGTAACTTATTTTTTGTTTTGAATAGATAATAATTCACATGGTTCACAAATAAAAATAATACAACAGACAGTGCTACCCTCACCCTTTTTCTGTCCACCACCCCACCCTCTCATTAAAGAGAACCATTTTATTAAGTTTCTTTTTTCTGTCTGCTTATCCTTTCAGTATTTCTTCATGCAGATATGAATGTAGACTCCTTTCTACACCAAAGGTAGCACACTACCTACTCTGTTCTACACCTTGCTTTTTTTCATTTTAATAGTATATCTTGGAGATCTTTCCATATCACTGCATGAAGAGTTTCCACGTTCTCTTTAAATGCTACACAATATTCAATTGTATGGATGATTCACAGTTTATTTCACTGGTCTCCTACTAATGGATATTTGAATTGTTTCCAATCTTTTCTATTATAAACAATGGACTAATGAAAAACCTCCTACATACGTCACTTTATATGTATTCAAGGGGTACCTGCAGGGAAAAAGTACCAGAGCCAGATTGCTGGGTCAAAGGGTAACTGCATTTGTAATCTTGACACAGCTAAATTGGCCTGCATAAGGGTTGTGCAATTTTGTACTCTCAGGAGTACGGTGCACATCTGGTCAACAATGTACGATTATCACATTTCAGAATTTTTGCCAATCCAATGAAGTAAAAAGTGCTACTTAGTTTAAATTTGCATTTCTCTTACTATGTCTGAGTCTGAAGATCTTTTATTTGGTTTAGAGACAATCTGTATTTCTTGTTCTGTGAATCATATGTTTGTGTCCTTTGCCTATTTTTCTACTGGTTTGCCAGTCATTGTCTTATTCATTTGTAGGAGCTCTTTATATATAGAGATTAGCCCTTTGTCCACTGTAAATTTCTTCCCTCAAGTGTTATTTGTCTTTTGAATTTACTTATTGTGTTTTTTACCAGGTAACATTTTTTAATCTGAATTTAGTCTAATTTATCAATTTTTTTCTTTTCTGGTTTCTGAATTTTGAGTCATAGTTTAAAAGGCTTAACTTTTAACTTCAAAGTCAAAAGGAATTTACACGTTTCTTCCAGTCCTTTCATTTTAAGCAGATATGAATATATATTCATATTTTGAAATCCTTGTTAAAAATATCATTTTCACTTTTTCCAAATGAAGTAGACCAGACCATTTTATGAATGCCTTCCTGATTTCTCCCTCCTTTCTTTTCATAATTCTTTTGAAGATCACACTGATCATATAAATTGAACTGGTCAAGATGGAATTTATTTGAACGGTATGAGATACAGAAACAACTTCATCTTTCTCCAGATAGCTACCCACTTGGTCCAAGACCATACACTAAAAATTTCATCACTACCCCACTGGAACCATAATTTTAAAATACTTTTCTATTTTTATAGACAGCAACCTGGATTTTTATAAACTCATGGTTCTTATTCTCTAGTCTAGACATTACAGAGGTAAATACAAGTTATGATCTTCACTTATTTACAGGAACTGCCAAGTTTTTTTGTAAAAACTGCATTCATACAGCGGTATCTTTACTCCCGCGTCATCCTCAATAGCTTTTCAGCAGACGCTTGACCTGAAAGAGATATACAGACACAAAGTGCCGCTGAGAAATTTACAATTGCGAGGCTGCCAAATTGTTTTTCGCGAGTCATTTGTTTAAAAGGCAAGCAGCACACCACAAGGAAAGTTTGTCAAAACTCTCATCAGTGACAAAATTCTGGCTTATCCAAGTTCATTTTAGGTAATCACCAGTGTGATATTCAAAAGATTTATGAAAAACAAAGAAAGGAGGGAGAAAAGAGAGGGCGGTTCAGAAGATATCTGGTCCACCTGAGTTGGAAAAGTGAAAACTGATTTTTTTTTTTGAGTTTTCATAAAGATACATAAATGCTTCATGAAGTTGTGTGTCATCCTTGCACAGGGAATGCTAACCTCCTCTGTATCATTCCATTTTAGTATATGTGCTGCCGAAATGAGCGTGGAAAATATTCTTTAACAAGGATTTAAAATTCCCAATTAATTCTATTCAGAAGTTTCTAGTAAACCAGAACTTTTAAAGTAAAAATGAGAAAGGTATAGTATTCTATAGGTATTCTATGTCCTTTTGTTCCAATATGAATTCACATCTGCTATATTAGCGTCTGTCAAGTTGTATTCAATAAATGCATACTGTATATTGTCATTTGAGGTTGTGAAATTAGTCCTTATAGCTCAGTTTCTAAGAGAGATTTAGACACACACACAGAGTTTTGAGCAGTATACCCTTCGAAAATAGAAAGGAGATCGGTTCCTATAGAGGATGCTCATGTATTTGACACAAATTATAGAGTTTCACATAGGGGATAATAGTACCAGAAAAATAACAATGGCAACAGAATGCTCCAACATAAGTAATAGAGGAAATGCTGGGGAAGTGGGCCAGGAGAAGAATCCTGAGAAGTCAAAACTCCCCAGACGAGAACAGAGCATAGCTTCCAGGATGTCTGTGATGTTTCTAAAAGAAAGAGTCGGGGTAGAAGCCACCAGTCCTATGAACAGAGGCCATGGCTGTGCTCCCCCAGGGGTGGCCTCCCTGTCTCCCCATCACCCCCCGCCCCGCCGCCCACCCCACATCCCCTGAGCCGCTGCTTCTCAAGTCAATGACTCACAAACCTGATCTCCAGCCCTGAGACGACGCTCTTGAATTGCAACCTTTTTTCAACTTGCGAGCACCTCACGGAGGCGATTCACCCCCACGCGCTACCTAAGTGCCCCTCGCCTCCAGCTAAACCCTACCTGCTCCCCTTTATGTCATCTTCCTCTTCTCCTAGACACCTTCACACCTTCCATTTTAGGCATCTTTGACTCTCTTCACACCCCACAACAGCCAATCCCGCATCCTGCTCTCCCCTCTTGTTTCCAATGCCCCTCATATTTCAGACCCTCCTCATGACCCTGTGCTTACTTCCTAATCTCCTAACTGGTTTCCTTGTTTCCTCACTCCCCCATTTACAATCAATTCTTTCCTAAATGGTACTTTCTCCAAAACCTCCAATGTTCCCCATTTACTTACCTGACAGTCTGAAGTCATGTCATTGATCATTTCATTCATTTAATTAATATTTGCTGAGTACCCACTAGGTACCAGGCACTATTCTAGGCATTTGGGACACAGCAATAAACAGGCAATAAATTCCTGCTTAATTTTGTCTTAGCCTGTTTTTTCCCTGCCCTTCACCCCACTAGTCCCCTAGATAACTGTATCTATAAATAAATCTAGACCAGAAGTTATATTCTGGTATATTTACATATTCAAGGATGCCTAACAAGCCTCTACTAAGTGTTGGATCCAAGACTGAGCAAGACAGATGTCTTTTCCATTTGTCCCACTCTGGCCTTCCCTTCCCTTCCTGCTCTGCATGCCTTCTCCTTTCCTCGCCCTCTAAACCCTGCCCATCCTGAAATACACAGTCCAAACCCTCCAGACTTTGTAAAGACTCTCCTGGGCACTCCGGCCCGTGGCAGGGGCCACCAGCTCCTTTCTGTCTTATGACACCATTTACCTTGTGAAAGTGCTTAAAGTTTTCATGCTGCTTTGTTTTGTTTTATTCTTCATTAGTTTAATGAAACTTCCTAACTGGAGTAGAGGTCTTTCAGGACCGGATGCATCTTTCCTAGTAGAATTCCACAATCACAGAACATAACAGCCAAGGAAACCCTCTGACTCCAGTTCATCAAACCCATCTTGCTTCTTGAGGAAACTTAGGCAGGGAGAGGTTAAGTCACAGTATCAAGCGCTAAAAAATAAAGTGAATAAATATGAATGGCAGATGAGCGGGCATACTGCCCTTTGTCCCACAGGGTAGAAGATGTCTGAACTGCTAGTTGCGAGCAGTTCTTTTCCCCTGGAATCCATGCATGTGTTCCCAAGTTGTCTGACAATTTTCCAACAGCCACTGCTGAGCTGAGGCCCAACTAACCCAGAAAAGCCACCCCAAGTGATGGATTTGCCCAGTTCTACACTGTTGCCCTCTTTCCAGTTCCCCACTGCCTGCAGACTGCTTGAGACCTCAATGATGCTAAACAACTAAACTCTAAGGCATACATTTTCCAGATGCCAGACCGCTTGCCCCTCACTGCCCCTGTGAAATCCGGGGCTTCCCTTTTCTTGCTGTATCAATGCTGCATTCTCTGCTCTGGCCTGGGAGCTGCCCCTACAGGAAGCCAGAGAGCACCCTGAAGGAGGTGGCTGGTACCAGCAGGAGCACCCAGGCAATGTAATGTGGAACTGCAATTAAAAGTATCTACAAGTTCAAAATAAGAATAACCCTGTGAAAAGTATTCTTTGGAACAGGCTGGTAGAATCCAGAAGTCATCTATAAAGCCATGAGATGCAGCATGATGTGCAAATGCCAGGATTTTTATCACGATCTCCGTGACTATTTCCCTGTATTCATGTTGATCTGCTCCCCACTCTTCACACGAAACCCAAGAGGGGATGTGGGATGTTTTCATCCCACTCCTTGTGCCTACTGAAATGGCAATGGGCACTCAGTAATGTTTCCTGAGTCTCCTCAAAGTCAAAGACCAGTTATTCTTTGCTTGAGCTGAAAACAAGTCAAATTTAACAGAAGCACAGTCATGCACATGTGGCCAATGTAGATAAGGGCGTCTCCTGTTTGTACATTTCTCTGTGGGGCCCAGAAGAACTGATAGTCTTAATTGGCCACAGATTATAAAGCCCACATTCATCAAAGTAGACTGGAGGTAATTGCCCTTCAGATGTTATTTTAGGCAGCTGTTCCGTTACTCACAAGTAAATCTGTGCCCTCAATTTACAATAATCCTTCGATGTCGTGGTCTTTCGGTATAGCTGAATCCCAAGACCTTGGAAACTACCAGTAGCTCTCTCTCAAGCCACCTTTGAGGACTGTTTGGTGGCAATATTCACAAGGGAAGAAAAATCTTGGTTTTCAAGATCAAAGAATACTCCTTACATTTAGGAAAACCTTTGAAATAGAGAGACTTCCTACCTAACAGCAGCTAGCAAGTGGCCTTGTTTATGTCTATTTAAGTAAATGAATTATTAAAAGCAGAAGAAAACATTCTAAGCTCCAATTTTAAATCTTCTTTTATCTGATTTTAGTTTCTTTGGGGGAAAGAAACAAAGATTCATGCCTGAGCCAAAACCAAATGACATACGAGTTCTTCCGTCAGAGATAGAGCTGTCAGTCTCTTCTGATGCAGCTTCTCCTCCCATACCTCCCTGCAGACAGACCTCTTCCAAGCAGTCTGGACTCCCACCATGTCTGGAACATGCTCTGCAGCTCAGCTTCCGTGATTATCTGAATCTCGCTCCCCAGAACTGGGCCACGGTGACCTAGGTCAGCCTTACAGTAACTGCTGACCCAGCTCTTTCTAGTCTCTCCTGCCTAGAGCTGGGAGATTGGTTTAGGCAACGAGGGTGAGGCTGGACCAGTGAGCAGGATTTAAGGGGCCCTCCCAGAACTGCAGAAGAGGAGGAGACACACGCTGGGGGACCACTGGCCTGAGATGTCAGTGCAGCCTGTCTTCTGTTAGTCCAACAGATCTGAACAGACGGATCAATAATGCATCACTGCTTCTAAGGTCAGGTCCACCCTGGAGCACCACCCACCACTGCCACCCACTCAGTAACATAGCACCCATTTGTTTTTTCATTCATTCTTTCTTTCATTCATTCATTCTCCATTTAAATGAGCCTCTGCATCGGTGTAGGCAGATACATCTCAATATGGCAAATCTAGTAAACTCCTAGTTAGCTTGAACCCACTCAAGTATGAACTTCCACTAACTGGAACAATGGGATTCCTTCATATAAGGACACTTGAGCCATAATAAACACACCAAGTTATGATATTCTATCTAAAAATGCCTCTCCCCTTTCTCTACCAGAAGAAATCAGTTATATTTATACTGAAAAATACAGATGTCACTTCTCCAGAAGTCTTTTCCAACTCCCCTGGTCTTCGTAGAAGGCTTTCTAGCTGTATCTCCAACTACACCCTCCTTTACACTCTCCTCTAGCTACACTGCCCTTTTCTCAGTTCCTGCCTTTCATGTCAAGCTGCTTTCTGCCTCACGGCCTTTAATGTCTATTTCCCCACTAGACTGTCAGCTCTATAAGAGCAGGGACCATGACTGCCTCTATTTATCATTATAGCCACAGGGACCAGCACAGTGCCACACAGTAGGCACTCAGTAGCTGAATGAATGAATGACCTTCTACAGTATTTGTGTCACTAAATTCCAATTGCCCAATAGTGTATTGGCCCCAAAGCCTGGCCTCTGCCCACTACCTCAAAGCCAAACACTTTCCCACAATTCATTTAAAAAGGGAAGTGGACATTTGTCCCTACCGCCTACACCTGGTATATCCACATCTAGTAACAATGAAGGATAAATATAAGGATCTTATGAGCCTAGAGGTGATGACCCTCACGTATTACTAAGGTCAGAAAGAAGCGGTCTTAGAATATATCCAAAAAGATCAAAATAAGAACTAAAAATAAAGGGGCAGGGTAGTAGTATTGAATGTTTCTGAGCAACCCTGACCTAACCAGAAAAGTCATAACCAAAGAACCCAGTCTCCTGACTCCGTTTCAGTTGGTTTCAGTTGTTCTGACCATTGAGTAGGACCCAAGCCGAGTGGAGACGGCAGTGTGCCATGTGCAGCTTCTCGGTTAGTGCCCCTTAGTGGCTGAACTGTCCCCCCCACCTCCAAATCCACATGTGGAAGCCCTGACCCTCAGGACCTCAGAACTTGACTGTATTTGGAGATGGGGCCTTTAAGATGTGAATAAATGAAAATGGGGCCCTTAGGGTGGGCTCCAATCCAACGTGACTGGTGTCCTCATCTCAGAAGAGATTAGGACTCAGACACACAGAGGGAAGGTACAGGAGAAGAGGGCCACCTGTGAGCTTGGGAGAGAGGCCTCAGAGGAAGCCAACACAGCTGCCACCTTGAGCCTGGACTTCTGGCCTCCAAGCTGTGGGAAAATAAATGTCTGTTGTTTAAGCCTCCCAGTCCGTGGCGCTTTGTGATGGCAGCCCTAGCAAACTAATGCAGTGCCCAACCAGCTCTTGCGGAAAAGGGAAAGAGCATTTGCCAAGTACGCACAGCCGGCCCTGCTCTTTACAATCCTAGGTGTCATCTTTTCCCCAGGGCTGACCTTTCTTCTTTATCTGACAAATGAGCACACTGAGGCACAGAGCCACAGAGGGGGCTGAGCCAGAATCTGACTCCAGGGCTGCTTCCAAATTCCATGCCCTCTTTTGTACTATACCTTCAGATCCTAAAGACCAAACTGGACTATAAAATGTGAAAGCAGATTCTAACTTGCTTTATTTTGCCCTTAGAAAATGGGCAAGATCACCATTTTAGCTTAGTTGAAGAACCAGATGCTTTTGTAGGCATCACCCAAATAAAGTGATTGAAATACTGTGAAACAGATATGAATAGAAACTAATTTTGCTTTTTAATGAGCATTCTGACCAGATCAATACTACAAAATGCTAAACTGCAAAATGTCATTACAATTTCAATGCAACTGCCCAGGTGATTGGTTCAAAGAGGCACTTATGGTAGTTTAGACTGTATTTTCTCTTCATAAGAGCAGGGGTCTATTATGTAAAATAAAGTCATGAAAATTTTAATTGCACCGCATAAAGGACAGAACCTGGCCTAGCCCACAAACCGTGGCAAACATGAGAAACAAAACGCAGATGAATGCTTAATCAGATGTCTGTCACTTTCTGAATAGTGTCTGAATAGTGACTAATATTCTAATTATTAGTCACCACACTGAGAAGGTGCAATTAATTATGGAACAGGGAAGATTGCTTTAATTATTTTTGTTGTTAGCCCACAATCTGTGAGGCCTTTGCAAAAATATGATTTTAGTCCCCATAAGCTATAGAGGAAAAAATGATTAAGAGTTAAAATTCACTTCCCTCCCAACCGAAGCATTAAAGAAGAAAGGTTTGAAGTTGTATTGACAGACATGACTAACAACTGTAATCACAGAAATAAATTTAGTAAAATGATAATTTATCTGTCACAATTTACCAAGGGAGAAAAAGTGCAGCACAAGCCGCTAAATTGTAAAGTGAAATGAAAGCAAAGATAGAACCCAGTTTTTAATGAAATGCAGAACGTTATTAATTGGTTTCCTAGCAACAGCCAGGCTAAAATTACTTAACATGTATGCTCAATCATATGCAAATATGAGTGTTATCGCTTAAATGTTGATTTTAGTTGGTCTTTTCAGATGCAAATCCAATGTGTAAAATGAATGTAAATGTTGACAATGTTGATACAAAAAAAGCCCCTGATTAACATCATTCTGGTGTTCAAAGCACCAGAGTTGAGGATCTTCCCTTTGGAAGGATTGCAAGCTGCCTGGGCTGCCATCTTCCTTAACCTGTCCTCCCTGTCTCCCCTCACCCCAATGCAAGCATTAGAGATAACTAACAAAATAGTACTGCTGGGCCTTGCTGAATTGCCCTACAATTATTTCTCATTAAATGATGGATGGATGATGCTTTCAGCTTAGAGTTCAATCAGATGATGCAAGGGGCTTGCCAACCCAAGACCAAGGTTGATCTCAAGTTTGATTTTCCAGACAGAACCAAACCTTTAGATGACTCCATCAGAGCCCACGCAGACAAATTCCCTTCAAAACTGCCAAATAAGCCACTCACCTACTCTACCCGGCCTCATCTGGCAGCTCAAGAGCAGCTGGAGAACAACCATGTTCCACAGGCAAAAGAGGCACCAAGAAGGGGTGGAAAGCGTGTAGCCCCCTCACAATCACCCCCACCCTGTAACACCCACTCCAAGGAAAAGCCATGTGCTTGCTAGGCTTTCACTTACTCATGCAACAAACATTTATAGCATAATTACCACTTGTCAGGAAATGATCTAGGTGCCGGAGAGACAGCAGTGAATAAGAAAAAAAATTCCCTATCTTCAACTATCTTAGTGCAGGAGAGAGACAAATAAACCAAGAAACACATACACAATAAAATTTCAGGTAGTGATAAAAAAAAAAAAATAGGAAGAGAAAAAGTAGCCTAAGGAGGAGAGGAGGATGGGTAGGGTTGGGTGGACCACAGTAGATGAGGTCTCTCACAGGGTGTCTTTTGCACAGATTTAAAAAAAAGAAACAAAGAAGCCAAGCACAGATGGTGGGGGCATTAAGTATGATGAGGCACAGCGTGGGAGGGGGCGCTGATATGAGCAGGGCTGCTTTGAGCCAAGTTCCCCCACCACCTGCCAACAAGACTGCACCCCTAAGCCCCTGCCTCACGGTATTTCAGGGACACTACTGTCTCTAGGGCCACCTAGGACTATACTTCAGGACTAAAAGATGGAGCCTAAGTCTGACATATGTGGAGGAAAAAGGGGAGAGTCAGTCCCACTGAACCCTAAAAGTTCTTTCCTTTCTGGATCAAGGCTCAGTCCCCTCCTGACCTCCGAGAGTCTTCTGAGCCAACTGGAAAG